>NW_026125944.1:0-595762 GCF_943737965.1 Phodopus roborovskii | reverse complement strand
TGATTTTCTGTTTTCAAGAAGGTATCAACTGCATATAGCTTCTTGTTTAGGAGTGGGAGCCCATGTCTATGTCCCCTTTTCAATCCTGGGCCCTCTTTTGGCTTGAATGTGTACAAATCGTATGTGTCCTGCCACAGTTCATATGTGCATCAGTCCTGTTGTGTATGGGAATCACTATTTCCTTGGAGTCATCCATGGTCTCTGCCTCTTACAATCTTTCTTTCCCTATCCTCTTCTGCATAGATCCTGGAGCCTTGAGGGGAGGGGTTTGAAGAAGACAACCCGTTTAGGACTGAGTACTTCAAAGCCTTTGAGTTCCTTTCTTGACAACTACAGCAAAGGTTTATGGCCAGCAGAGAGCAGCAGAGACCCCTGAAGCATAAGCCTGTGCTTGTGCCAGCTAGTACACAGGGCCACATCTCTCTCCCAAGTACGTACAACAATGAACCTGTTTGTAAAGGGATGAAAATGATGCTTCTCTACCACCTAAGAAGCAATTCTTAAATTTAGGATTGAAACTAGGGCAATGGAGATGTTCAAGTCACCAAGAACATCTCCAACGGTCACTGAGCAGTAACACCTGAGAAGCTGGAAATTGTTTGGGAAAGACTGTGTAGAAAGTGATTACCACTTCCTGTATCCAGGCCCAAAGTCATTCAAACAAAAGGATGAGTAAATTCTGAAAGAATTCTTAGCTTCATATGATTGTGGGATGGTAATGGTAGCTTTAAAAACAAAACAAAACCAAAAAAAAAAAAAAACACCCACAAAACAGTGTTTGCGATTGGCACCCTAATAACAGCTATCCAGCTACATGCTATTTTGTTCTTTTCCATCTAAAGAGCTAAATGAAAGCTCCATATTTGTGGGTCAGGCATCATTAAAGTGGATGACTGCATGGCCTTAATTTTAGTTTCTAATGGGAAGTAGGTCCCAGCACACTGATAAAATGGTCTCTTTGCTTCTAACTGATGGGCCAATCCTATTATTTTTTCCATTTGACACCAAGATGCAGCTGGAACTTAGAGCCTTTCAAGAGAAGGCCAGAGCCTTTTTATTTGTTTGCTATATCCTTTGGCTCTCACAGGGTTCAGTGAATAGCTCTTAATTATGCCACCACAGTTGAGTATAGAGGGTTAAGAGTCTGGGCTTTGGATTTAGATGAAACCAGGCTTGAATCCTGGCTTTATAACTTACTGGCTGCATGGGCTGGACCACTTACCAAAGCACTCTAATTTGCCATTTTCCTATCTGTAAAGCAGTACACTGATTCCTGCTTCAAAGGGTTATTGTTGAGTTTCAATGAGATGATGCATCTGAAGCACTTATCCTGGAGCCCGGTCTGCGTAGAGTGCTCAGTAAATCAGAGCTTTCATTACTCAAATATTGTAAACATTGTAGCTGCACAATTGCGAGTTCACCTTGAGGATGGTTAATGGTAATGATAAAACCCTCAACACAAACCACCATAAAGAAATGAAGCCCAGAGATGAGGTAATTGTTCAACATCAGTCAAAAGACAAAAGAGTATTGGAGATATGCTTTAAGACTTCACTTCTTTCAAGTTCAAGGACATCTACTAGCCACAAGCAAACTAAGGCCCCACCTGTCATCTTTGTTTTGAAGCAGCAATCATCTCCTTCCTGCAGCCTTAAGCCCTGCTTGGAGCCCTGGTCCAAGGGATTGATTGTTCTGTGTCCTCAGCTCACTGCTCTAATGGAGGCTAGTTTCCAGGAAGCTGAGCTATTTGTCGCCAATCACACAGGAGACCTGGAAGAAGACTGTGTATCTGCTATTGCTTCACCTCAATCTCAAACTTCTGGAATGTAGAGTAGAATGAGTAATTTATACAGAGAGCCATTGAGAAACACAGCATTTGGGATGTGTCAAAGCCTAGGAGAAAGCAAACTTACAAGTTTACAGGAAAGACAGAGCAAGGGACAGTCAACTGGAATGGACGGTTATGATTGGCACTGGAACCTAGATCATGTGGATATAGAGGAAGCCCAAGGGCTGGGAGAGCTTACAGGAAGGAATCAAATCCAGCCTCTGATGGCTGCGGTGGCAGAGACTTCTAGATAGATCTTTAAAGGCTGCTTACTCTCTGTGTTAGCCAATCATGTTACCAATTGGTCAGTGGCAAGAGTCTATCTTCTCTTATTTATGTATCGAAGGGAATGTCTGAACTAGTTTTTGTACTAAGTGTGATTAAAAACAAAACACTAGAGATGTTTTAGCAAGTGGATGAATGGTCCAAGAGAGTTTATGCATAATCACCAACTCCTTCAACTTAGGTAACAGATAACAATAAGATAAAATAATTGATTCATTGAGTTTCTGTATGCTGAAAACACCATTGAAGATCTTCGTTATGTCTGTGTCACAAGGTATGTTGGTTTGGAGCAGCACACTGTTCCTGAATTTTTGCAGCTCCCCACATGGTCATTTTCTATGGGATTCACTAATGGAATCTTGAAGACTGACAGTTCTTCAGCTTCCCAAGGTGAAATCAAACTCAGCGCCATTGGTATTAATATAGTGGTATTACAGCATGATATTTCCTCAACCTGCCACAGTGTGGAGCACTTAAGACATCATAAATTATTGTTTCAGAGCTTTGAGACACTCTTACCTGTCCTTAAGAAATGAGGATGTGTTCCCATGTAAGGTGTTCCATCATAACATCACTTGGGTATAGTTTCCTACACTGTTTCATTGGTTAGGGCAGCCTTTGTTTACTTTTTCTCATGTTCATCTTTCACCTGGTATTTCTTGTATGGTGGTCCATGTTTGACTCAGTTTCCATCTGGAGTATATTCTGAATTAGAGTTCAAACTTGCTTGCTCCAGTCACCTTGAGAGCTGTGAGAAAGTTCTGATTAAGCCCATGGGTTAGAGTATATTATCTCTCTAATGCGCTACTGATGCCAGCAGTAGGCACACAGATAGATAATGCAGCTGTTTGCTGCTAGTAGGACCCACATGACAGATAGTGAACCTGGCTGTTCCTTGATTCAAGGACAGTGCAGGGAGCTGGTTAATTGACTATGCTGCTCTTTGTTCTGCTTTGCCCTCATCTGTATATAAGCAGGGTCTAAATTAAACTCAGGGCTGTCTGGTGTGCTGAACGGCATGTCCTCCTAAATATATCCTGTGTTTCTTTCTGTCTCTGTTTCTTTATCTGCCATTTCTCAATTCTCATGCCCCTACTCAGGTAACCCAGCTGACTTGTTGGAGCAGGCTCCAAACATTCTTGAAACTTCTATCCTGGAGCTTTCAACCCTGGTATCCCTCCTTTGCACCAATAATAGAAACCTGAGCTTCCAATTCTTTAAGATCAGATTTTTGTTCTCCAATGAACTATAACAATACTCCCTGCTAGGTCTTTGTGGGTGATTTGGAAACAACAACAATAATCAGCTCACACTGTGACTGTGATTCTGAGATTCCACTCTGTGTGGAGACTGGCCCTCCTTGCTTGTTAGATTATTTACAAAGTGCTCAGAGGAAAATCTCCAAGTCTTCAAGAAATTTAGGGTTTTGCTATTGAATTCAGAAGACCATAAGGATTTGTTCCACCTCCTTGGGAGAACTCTGCAAAGCTTATTCATATTTGAAGATGGGCTTCCTTTCCATCAGTCACAAAACACCCAAGGACAGATAAATGTTTGGCTTCAGATGTTTCAATTCATGATCAGTTGGCTTTCTTTGGAGCCTGTAGTGAGACAGAATGGCATCAGTTAGAAGTAAGCTTCTTCATTTCATGGAAGGAGAGATGGGGAAAGGGGATTGAGTCCCAATATCTCCTTTAAGGACCTGCCTCTAATAATTCAGCTTCCTCCCATTGGCCAACCTCCCGGAGATTCTACCATTGCCCAATAGAAATACTACAGGGTGACAAACAATCCTTCAGCATATAGGTCTTGGTGGTGGATGGGGTTAAGACATTCAAGATGTGACAGTAGCACAAGGCTTTAAGGAACACCTTACCCAGGATGACTGCACTAAATCTCAGCTTTCAGGTCTGGGCTAAGAGAGCTTCTCCCAGTTGTCTTGATTTTTGTCAGCAATTCAGTGAGGTAACCTCTATTTTGTTCTCTTCGGTTATATGCGAGTGAAAGAATAGTGGCTTATACTTAGTCCAACCAAGAGTAGAGGTTATATGCCACTACTTCCAGTTTTGTGACCTTACACTTGAAACTTGCCAGTCCCCCCACCCCCGTGAGCCATCATCCTTTCTCTAGATAGTCAGTGTAAAGTGAAACAGGGAGGTTGATTGTCCTAAACTACTCAGGAGTGAAGCGATTCCCCAGATACAAGGCTTTCTTTCTTTATTTATTTTTTTAATTTATTTTATATAACAAAGTCCATTTAAATGAAAACAAACATTTATACACAATATTTGGGAATTTGGGTGTTTTTCTTTCCAAACTACTTCCTGCTGGTAAGGGGGAACTGTCATGGGGGATTCGAAGAAGATTCAGAAATCCTGGCTGTAGTCTGTCAGGCTGCTTTGTCCAGCTGTTTTGAATGTAGGATCACCTCGTACTAATGCCTGTTGGAAACAGGAGCAAACACCCATACATAAACACTGAGTCGAACTAGAACCCAGATGCAGAGGGAGAGGACAAGACCAGGCGGCAGAAACACATACAGACAGCTGATCTGAACAAGGAGGAGCTAACAGGCCCCCAGACTGATAGCTGGGAAGCCAGCATGGGACTGATTCAGGACCCCTGAATATGGGTCTCAGCCAGAAGGACTGAGCAGTCTAAGGGACCTCAGACAGTGGAGCCAGGATGTATCCCTGGTGCACAAAAGGACTTTGTGAACATATCCCCCATGGAGGGATAACTGCCTTAATCTAGAGACAGGAGAGAAGCCCTAGTCCCTACTTCACAGGACCTGTCTGATCTACATGACCCCAACTGGATGGCATTCCCCTACATATGGAATTATTGGGGTGGGCAGATGGGAGGGGAGGGTGGTTAGGGTGCATGTGAGAGGGCAGAGAGGGTAAAAAGGGAGGGAAGGAGGGAGGGAGGGCTGGGGGAAGGGAGCGAGGGAGGGAGGGAGAGGGAACTGGGATCGACATGTAAAATAATATATTAAACTAAAAAAAATGCTTTCACTCCAAAATTTAAGTTGAAGGACAAGTTACTGGGGAAATGGATTTCTATTTTTGTTTCCACAGAAAATGAAAAGATGTGGATTCCTTCCAGACTAATGTGGCTTGATCATGCCAGACCACCTGAAACAGAGTACAAGCTGATCCTACATTCAAAACAGCTGGACAAAACAGTCCTACAGACTACAGCTAGGGTATCTGAAATTTACGCTAAGACACAATACTAAAAAGCTGAGACAGCTGACCTGAACAAGGAGGAGCTAACGGGCCCCCAGACTGATAGCTGGGAATCCAGCATGGGACTGACTCAGGCCCCCCTGAATATGGGTCTCAGCTAGAAGGACTGAGCAGTCTAAGGGACCTCAGACAGTGGAGCCAGGATGTATCCCTGGTGCACAAAAGGACCTTGTGAACACATCCCCCATGGAGGGATAACTGCCTTAACCTAGAGACAGGAGAGAAGCCCTAGTCCTTACTTCATATGACCTGTCAGATCTACATGACCCCACCTGGATGGCATTCCCTTACATATGGAATTGTGGTGGGGGGGATGGGAGGGGAGAGTGGTTAGGAGTGCATGTGAGGGGGCAGAGAGGGTAAAAGGGAGGGAAGGAGGGAGGGAGGGAGGGGGGGAGGGAGAGAGGGAAGGAGGGAACTGGGATCGACATGTAAAATAATAAATTAAAATAAAAAAATGCTTTGACTCCAAAATTTAAGTTGAAGGACAAGTTACTGGGGAAATGGATTTCTATTTTTGTTTCCACAGAAAATGAAAAGATGTGGATTCCTTCCAGACTAATGTGGCTTGATCATGCCAGACCACCTGAAACAGAGTACAAGCTGATCCTACATTCAAAACAGCTGGACAAAACAGTCCTACAGACTACAGCTAGGGTATCTGAAATTTACGCTAAGACACAATACTAAAAAGCTGAGACAGCTGACCTGAACAAGGAGGAGCTAACGGGCCCCCAGACTGATAGCTGGGAATCCAGCATGGGACTGACTCAGGCCCCCCTGAATATGGGTCTCAGCTAGAAGGACTGAGCAGTCTAAGGGACCTCAGACAGTGGAGCCAGGATGTATCCCTGGTGCACAAAAGGACCTTGTGAACACATCCCCCATGGAGGGATAACTGCCTTAACCTAGAGACAGGAGAGAAGCCCTAGTCCTTACTTCATATGACCTGTCAGATCTACATGACCCCACCTGGATGGCATTCCCTTACATATGGAATTGTGGTGGGGGGGATGGGAGGGGAGAGTGGTTAGAGTGCATGTGAGGGGGCAGAGAGGGTAAAAGGGAGGGAAGGAGGGAGGGAGGGAGGGGGGGAGGGAGAGAGGGAAGGAGGGAACTGGGATCGACATGTAAAATAATAAATTAAAATAAAAAAATGCTTTGACTCCAAAATTTAAGTTGAAGACAAGTTACTGGGGAAAAGGATTTCTATTTTTGTTTCCACAGAAAATGAAAAGATGTGGATTCCTTCCAGACTAATGTGGTTTGATCAACCCAGACCGCCTGAAACAGATACAAGACTTTCAATGCTAAGACCAGGAAAGTCCTGGGCAATCCAAGGTCGTTGGTCATCCTTGATGAGTGTAAGGCATTTTACTCATTGTTATTACTCTAATAGCCAGAATTCTCAAGTAAGGAAACCCTTCATATGCACATCTAATCCTCAAATATTTGCCTGGCCCAGGTGACATGCTCCATGTACCTGAAAATCAGTGATTCTGGCCTCCCGATTATAACACTTGATACATGTTTAAATCATTACTGTGACTTTTATCACATACTTCCTCCTAATAATAATAGGTTCAATAGTAATACATACTGTACCCTGAAGTGAGAACTGATATTTATTGAGTACTTATTCTGTGAGAGACTGCATGCTAGTCATAATAAATAAATAAATAAATAAATAAATAAATAAATAAATAAATAAATAAATGATGATATACTGGAGGAAGTTAAATGACAAAATTATATTTGGGTGAAATACATTTTTGAATGCTAATTTATTGAACCCAGGGCTTCATATATTCTACCATTCAGTTACATCTCCAGCCCTTTGGGAAATATCTATACAATTTAACATCATATAGGAAAGGAGATATTGCCAAGTACCTGACTCAATAAATTCCCAGAAAGGAAAGACAGGTGTCATAAGAGTGCAAGTAGGATTCAGACATTACTGGTATCCCCCAGGAACCCCTCACCTAAATGCCCTTTAAGCCATTCTCCACACCCACCTAGCCAAAGGAAGCCTCAATCTTAGTGTTTTTGTAATGAATTCCCCTATGCTCTCTTTTGTTTACTTTGTGCTTTTTCTACTTTGATTTGAGAGTTGACTTTTCTTATGTTTGTTGTGGATGATTAGGGCTATTAATTTCCCTGTAGCCATGGCTTTAACATTATCGAGTAGATTTTATTGTATAGCATTTTAATTGTAATTATTTTTTCAGGAAATCTGCAATTTCTGGTTTCTACCTCATTGCCAAAAAATATGTTTAATAGAAAGTTGTTTTTTAAGATTTACACATGAAAGTGTCTGTTTCCAGGGCTTTAGTATTTATTTTTAAGTTCTGATTTCATTCCATTTAGAACCTTGACATTTAAAATTTCAGGTAAATTGTGTTTATTTTTGAATTCTATACATTTTCTCAGAACTCTAAAACATTGTTCTTCTCAGAAAATAAAATGTACGAACAGAATATCAAACTCTTTCACCTCAGATGCACATTTTCTACTATAATTTCAATAATTGTGGATGTTATTGTGGTTGAGCCATCTATAATGGACATATTGCCATTGTGGATAGATTCAGGGGCACAAAAAATCTGCCAAATTACTGGGACAGTTTGAAATCATGCCTTTTATGTAATTAGTAAGCTGGAAGGAAACTAACAGAACAAGAAAATCGAATGCTACATTGTTCCAGCTGTTATTCCATCATGTTTCATTTTCCAGTTTCACAATATTCAACAGTGCTCCAAATTTGGCATGTGGCTACAGCCTTGACAACATGAAACAATCATTACCAGAAATCTAGATTTTTGTGCCACATAGTATTGAGTCCAAATATTACTGTCACGTCAGTGAGCGTGGTGGAATATAACAGTTCTTTAAGATTGCCATTAAGGGCTCACTTAGATCATGTGGCTTGTCTCATACATAGGTGCAAAGAAATGGTCTGCTTCTCATCCCCTGCTTTTACTGTGAGCTCTCTGGTTAGATCCTTCACCCTGTAATGTGGATGGCAAGTTCAGGGCTGCAATGTGAAGATTCTAGGTCTGCAGGGCTATAAAGGTTAAGGCAAGCAATGAGCTCTACTGATGAGAATGAAGACAACAAGTTCATCACTTGTGCCCCCCTCTCTCTCTCTCCTCTCCTCCCTCTCCCTCTGTCTCCCTGTCCTTCTCCTTCTTTCCTTCTTTCCTTCCTTCCTTCCTTCCTTCCTTCCTTCCTTCCTTCCTCCCTCCCTTTCTGTCATGGACATTGTTCAAAAGCCTTGCAATCTCTGTAATAAGATTGCTTTAGAGTGTCAAAACATAGTTAATACAACAGATTGGGCTGGAGAGATAGCTCCATTGGTTAAGAGCATGGACTGCTAAAGGACTCCGGTTCAATTCCCAGCACCCATGTGGCACTCAAAACCATCTGTAATCTCAGCATCCTTTTCTAATCTTGTTGAGGACTACACATAGGTGGTGTGCAGACATACATGCAGGCCAAGTCTCCATACACTTGATATAAAAAATTAAAAGTGTTTTATTCTAATTTATGTTTTTATTCTTCCCATACCAACCACAGTTCCCCCTTCCCTCCCCTCCTCCTCCTCCCCCCACCTCCTCCCAACCCACCTCTATCCAATCCTCAGAAAGGGTAAGGCCTCCCATGGCTCCTTAAAATGGGGCAGTACCAAGCCCCCTCCCCAACACCGACTCAAGGCTGAGCACAGCATCCCACCATATGGAATGGGCTTCAAAAAGTCAGCTTATTCACTAGTTATAGATCCTGGTCCCAATTGCAGGGGACCCACAAACAGACCATGTTACAGAACTGTCGCCTGCATATAAAGGGATAGGTTCAGTCCCATATAGGCTCCCAAGCTGTCAGTCTAGAGTCCATAAATTCCCACAAGTTTGGATCAACTGTCTTTGTGGGTTTCCCCACCATGATCTTGACTCCCTCTTGCTTATATAATCCCCCCACTCTCTCTTCAACTAGATTTCCAGAGCTCGGCCTAGTGCTTGGCTGTGGATTTTTGCATGTGCTTTTTATCATTTACTAGACCAATACTCTGTGATGACAATTAGCATAGTCACCAATCTGATTACAGGAGAAGGCCAGGTCAGGCATCATCACCACTATTGCTAATATCCACTTATGAGTGAGTACATACTGTGTTTGTGTCATTCTGAGTCTGGGTTATCTCACTCAGGATTGTTTTTTTTTTTTTTCCTAGTTCCATCTATTATCTATTTGTCTGTAAATTTCATGATGTCATTTTGTTTTTGGTTGAGCTTCATATTCTTTTTAAAAATATTTTTTATTTCTAAAACAATCTCCTTTTACATGCCAATCTAAGTCCCCTCCCACTCCTGCCCTCCGACTCCCTCCACCATCTCCCCATTCTACCCCCATTGTCTTCGCAGAGAGGTTGAGGCCTCCCATGGGGAATCATCAAAGTTTGTCTTTGCATCATTTGGGGCAGGACCTAGGCCCTCCCCCATGTATCTAGGCTGAGTAAGGTATCCCTCCATAGGGAGTGGGCTCCAAAATGCCAGTTCATACACTAGGGATAAATACCGGTTTCATTGTAAGAAGTCCTACAGACTACCCAAGCCCCCCAACTGGCGTCACGTTCAGGGGACCTAGTTTGGTCTTATGCAGGTTCCCTGTCTGTCAGGCTGAACACACACACTTCCCTCTTGGAAAACCACTAATAAGGGGAATTGTAAATAGACAAACTATTTTGGTAACTTGCCTTTGTCAATTAATGGCATATTTTAGAATCTTTCCATTTCTGTAGTTTTCAACTGTATAAATGTTCATTATTTGCCTACTTGTTTTTGATAGAAATTCTAGTCACTTCTGGATTTTTTTGCTGTTACTCGCACTGCTATGATAAACAATTATAACTATTTTAATTATTCATATAGATTTTTCTACAAGTTTAATATGTATATGTTCATTACATATGTTACTTAATATTTATTTTCATGAATAATTATAGGCCTATAACATCACATTAATGATTATTCATTATTTATTGCATAGAAGGAACTAATTTGTTTAACCAATACCCAACTGTTGTGGATTTGTGATGCGCTTCAATTTTCCTCTATAATAAATAATGGAGTTGAACACCTGTCCACTTAAATCTTGGTGCGTTGGTCAATTTAATTTTGTTCTTATTATTAAGAATCGACACTTGTTCCAAGGGCCTTGCTGCCACTAGAGCCATATTGATCTGGGTGGCCTGTGCTGCCACCAGGGCTATGGTGATGCCCAGTCTGAGCTGCTACCAAGGGTCATGTCTGGCTCCGTGGTCCTACTGCACCTGGGGTCTGTGGTATGTTCATGGCCTGTGCTGTCACAGGAACCATGTGTGTTGAAATCCAAGGGTCTTGGCCCTGGGATAGCTGTCCCACACACACTAGGGAGAAATGGCTTCACCACTCACCATGGGCATGGGAGAGCATCTGATGTCATGGGCCTAAGAGAGCTGGCTCTACCCCTGCCTGAGGTGGGTGGTCCCAATGACCTGGACTGACCATCTCAGCTTCCACCCAGACCTACATCCTGGGTCTTGGGTGCCCGCCCTAACATCTATCCCATCCATTCCCTGCTGGAGTGAAGGGACTGGTGCTGCAGAACGATAGTCATAGGATCCCCATGACTTGGGGCAACTGCAGGAAATCAGAGAAGCATTTTGGTGAGGGTCTAGGGATGATGGTGTGCCAGAGGCCTCAAACCAAATCAGTGACACGTAACAATGAACATTTTTTTTCCTGCGGCTAGTTGGATAAAAGGGTATACTTCGTGACACACCACAGCTCCCAATGCCACTAGGATGAATGAAGAGGGGTTGCAAAGATGGAATATTGAGGTGGTTTGTTTTATTTTTATTGATTTATGTGGTGATGTTTCTTTTGGGGGAGATGCTGCAGGGATGAGGAAGGGATGTGGAGGAACTGAGGGTGAGTGGAATCTGGGTACATGATGTGAAAATCCCAAAGAATCAATAAAGAATTATAGTTAAAAAAGAATAGACACTTTTTTAAAGGTAGTAACAAACTTTCCATTTTGTCCTCCATATTTGCTGAACAAACGTTCTCAGATATGATAATCTCAGGAGAAACATTTGCACCACTCGGGTAGACAGTTTCCTAATTATGTGTCTGGTGTGGTGGCCAAGATAATGGTCCCAATTGTATTGGTGTCCTAAGGCCTCAAATCTGTAAATGTCACATTGTTACAGAACAAAAGAGCTACAGAACAGATGGACTTAAGGTTGCTAATCGGGTGACCTAAATGTGGGGGGGGGGGTGCAGAATATCTGGAATCCAGTATAATCATGAGAAACCTTATAATTGGAAGAGGGAGACAAAAGAGAGTCAGAGGAGATATGATTAAGGAAGAATAGTCAAAGAGATGTAATAATACTGGCTTTAAAGATGGAAGAAAATACCCAAGAGGCAGGGAATGTACAAAATGGAAAAGGCAAGGAGAAATCTGACTCTCCCTGGGAGCCTCCAGAAGGAACCAATTCTCCAGACTGTCCAGGCATACTGATCTTAGGACAATAAGGAGGACATCTTACCTCCAGAAGTCTATACAACAGTTGAATTGTTGAAAGCAACCAAGTTAGTCTTAAATGGTTTCTATGGCAGTAGGAAACTGAGTTAATATGAGAGTGAGTCATTGGGTGAGGATGGTTCTTACTCTGAGAACTCCTGATTCAGTAGTCTAGAGAAGAGCTAAGGGGTATGTATATTCAGCAAGGCCCCTGATAGTAGGGGTTTGGGGTGAGGGGGGTGTGGATAAAGTGAACTTGTGGAAGAATTATCTCCTGTTTTGTACACAGTCACTTTCTAGCTTGGAAGATGATCTGAGAAGGTGGTTGAAGATATGTCTGGGAATTAAGTTGAGGTACTACTTTGACGTCCACCTTAACTCTCCTTTCCAAGTGTCAGAGTTGTTCAGCCTCAGAAATCCTAGCTTAACCTATGTTTCCTGCTTGAGTGACAACTCCTTATCATATCAACCATAATGGCCATCTGTTCAATGAGTCTGTGTGTTATCTCTCAAGGTATATGTGTTACCTGGGGGCTCCAGAATACAGGCCTGTGAGAGGTTTGTGAGGTCTTGAGAGGTAAAAGCTGCAGGGGAAATGGCAGCTGAAGGAGAATTGAACAGGGACTTTGACCACAATGCAGGACTGACAAAGTCTCGACTATCTCACAGGGATTTTTGGAATAAATGTTTCCCATTGGAGAAACCCCAGTTGTGCAGAAGGAACAGTAAGTAGTCCTATAGTTCTTGGCTAGAGCATGCCCTCAGACAGCCTTCTCAGTCTCTGCACCTGAGTGGAAAATTTTGTTTAAAAATTTTTTAATGTATTTACAATTTTTTAAATAGAATCTCATTTTAGCAGCCTGGAATTAATTCACTATGTAGCCCAGGGTGGCAAAAAAATCTCATGATATCAGCTCTTCCTGTGTCAGCTTCCAGAACCACTGCCCCCTCATCCTTTTTGAGACAGGGCTTCTCTGTGTAATAGTCCTGGCTGTCCTGGAACTCACGCTGTAGACCAGGCTAGCCTCAAACTCAGTGATCCTGGCTGCATTTCTCTATATCTGCCACATTTCTCTTCTCTATTCTTCAGTCATCCAGACTTTGTCACTTTCTTTGAGATACGGGGAACATTTGCTGATAGCTCTTGTAACTGACATATTTATTTCAAAAGACAGGCTCTCTCATAGCTGGAAAAGACCTTACAGCTCAACGTATTTTACACCCAGGTAAACTAAGACTGCTTAGGTTGGGAAGGGGATCATTGGATGACAGTAAATAATTCAAGATGGCATAGCTAGTTATAAGGAGGTGGCCAGAACTCATGTGACCTAACTCTAAGGAAAAGCTTGTAGTCACATTGAGTCATTTTTATTTTGTTTTGGACAAAGTTGAAGTTTATTAAGAAAAAGCATTTAAATTGGGTGCCATGTCTCCTACATGTAATTTCAACTCTTGGGAAATAGAGACAAGTTTTCCCTCCCTCCACTCCTCCAAGTTGCACCCCAAACCCACATCCCCTCTCACCCAGATTCACTTCTCTGTTTCCCTTCAGCAAAGAGCAGACCTCCTAGGGATATCAACTGAATATGGCAAAACAAGTTACAGTAAGACTAGGCAACAAACCCTTGTATCTTGGCTGGGTGAGGCCACCCAGTAGGAGGAAATGATCCCAAGAGCAGGCAAAAGACTCAGAGCCAGCCAGCCCCTGCTCCTAGGAGTTAGGAGTCCCACAAGAGGACCAAGCTACACAACTGTAACATATATGCAGAGGACCTAGGTCAGATTCATGCAGGATCCCTGGTTGTCACTTCAGTCTCTGTGAGCTTCTATGAGCCCAGGCTAGTTGATTGAGTGACTTTTCTTGTGATGTCCTTGAGCCCTCTGATTCCTACAATCCTTCCTCCCTCTTTTCCCCAGGATTCCTGAGCTCTGCCTAGTGTTTGGTTATGGGCCTCTACATCTTCTCCCATCAGTTGCTGTATAAGTCTCCCTGATGACGATTATGTTAGACTCTGGTCTACAAGTATAGCAGAATATCATTAGGAATCATTTCATTGACTTTTGCTTTCAAGTTATGTTGGTTCTATCCTAGTTCTCTGTGCTGTCCAGTCTCTGGTTCCTGGCCATCTCAGCACTGTCAGGCTTGGGCTCCTTCCTGTAGCCTGGGCCTCCAGTTGGACCAATCATGTCTTAGACACTCCTACAAGTTCTGTGCCATCATTGCCCTAGTACATCTTGCAGGCATGATAGATTGTAGGTTGAAGGTTTTGTGGCTGTGTAGATGTCCCAGTCCCACCACAGGAAGCTTTGCTTGGATATGAGAGATGAGTGGTTCAGATTCTGTGTCCCACATTACTAGGAATGTTCGTTATGATCACCTGTAGCAGGATATTCACTTGGTCTCCTTGTGTGGCACTGACCACGCCCATTGGGGGTGGAGCCAGGGGCAGAAGTGACCTGTGGAACTAGGTCTGAGGAGGAATGGGGGAATGCTCTCTTGCAAGCCACACGGGGAAAGGAAGACTTCCGGAGGCATTCTTGGAAGCAGGAACCTGTTGGTGTTCACCTGTCTATGTTGTGAATTATTTCTCCATGAATAAACATCTATTCGGCCTATTTGTTTATCCTGATCCTTATTAAATCACAATATCTGGTGTCAAAAGTGGGATACGAACCCATGACTCCTTTTTTTTTTCTCTCCCATGTCTATGTACATTTTAAAACAAAATGTAAACCTTTAGCTGTTTTTCTTAATCTGAATCTGTCTTTACTGTAAATCTTTATCTTTTTCTGGCCATGAGTCTTTTATCTGGTAAACAACAACATTGCTAAAATGAAAGTCATAACTGTGTCAGTCACGGTGATGGCGGAGGCTATTTTACCGCCAGCACTGAGAGCTGTGCTCACTGCCTTGGTCTGTGCTGCACCCAGCAGCATGCTGCCGGCTTGGAGATGTGGTCACTGCCATTGCCAGCTCTCATACACACCCATGAATTGTTAACAGAGCTCTTTAAAAGCCTTGCGATTTTTTTGCTGCTTATGCTGAATCAGAAAATCTCCCTTAAAGGAGCCATGGAAATCTTTGCTTGTCTCATGCAAAAGAGTCCAACTGAGAAAAATGCTGTTAGTAAGAAGCCTTGCTTGTCTTTGTTCTTTTGTTCCTAAAACCCATTTTTAAGCTTTTGTTAAATTTTAAGTTGAAGTTCTTATTAGCCACGTTGCAGCGCCATAATGTTACAAGTAGTTTTTTCCGCCCACTGCTGGTCGGGTCCCGCCGCCGTACCAATTAATACACAGAGACTCTGTATTAGATATAATTCTGTTGGCCAAGTACTAGTTTCTTATCGGCTAGCTCTGTCTTAATTATTAACCCATTTCTGTTAATCTAAGTATTTCTACGTGGTCTCATCTTACTGGAGAATGGGCCTGGACCTCTGTTCTACTCTCTCTCAATATGCTGACTCCTTCCTACCATTTCCTCCAATCCTCCTTGTCTCCTAGTCTGCCTATCTTGCTTTCCTATTGGCCAACAGTGCTTTATTCATTAACCAGTATGAGAAACATATTTACAGAATGACATCTCCCACAATCACCCTCATAGATTCTAAGGTATTTCCACTGGGAATATTCAAACAGCATCAAGACTGATCTATCTGGTGGAAAACTACCACTTCCTGTCCCCTTCTCCCACTCAACTAGCATGCCTCCAGATTATCAACGTGTACATATATGAGGCCACACACCGTACAGTGGCCCAGCCACCCCTCCTAGGTGTGTAAATAATGGTATATGTTTTGTAAAGGGGTAGGGTGGGACATTTTTAAATTGCAAAATTAAAATGACAAAGTGAATTAAAGAAAAACTCTTTGGAAGTCAGGTAGGCACCAAACAGGATAGATCTAGAAGTCGAAATTAAAGATTAAATAGTGGTTGTTATCTGGACAAGGATTTGCCTATGTGTGTCAGAGGACTATGGGATCTCCTGGTATCAGGAGTTCTTTTTATCCCTCTTAATTGAAGTAGGAAAATTGCCAGCTGCTTGTATTTTTATTTAAAGGTAAGTTTCATGAATTTTTAGGAAGGTTAAATGAGATAGTAGGTGGCAAATATCAACCCAAGACAAAAAGAAAATCCTTAGAATACAAACTAGTAGCATCTAACAACAGCAGAGTCTTAATAGTCTTTACCCTCTGGAATGTTGCATAAGAGCAAGTATGTCATGGATGCAGAGCACTGTTGTCAGGGGCTTCTGGATTGTCACGTGGAAAGTACCCAGATCACACAAATATGATGCTACCTACCAGCCTGGGGAGATGAAGCAAGCCTCACCTTGTCCTTCCTACTTAACAAAACTACCGTGAGTATCAGCATAGATAACCCAACAGTTAAAAGAAATATTGCTACCTCTGAACTCCAAGATGGTCATACATGGTTTGTGGAAGCTAGTTAGGCTCTTTGAAGGGGTCAAAAGGCCACCCAAGATCTAATGTTGCATCTATTCGCTGCCAGATACCATGGTCCTGTCTTCAGAACAAGGCATGACATAAACTCATGGAAGTGCAACCAAGAAATGCCCTGAATCTTTCAGAATAAGTTCTGATCCAGCAGCAGGCTCATGCTGGAACAAAAAACTTTGTTCAATTTCCATCTCAAAATTCTCAACAATGCCCCTTGGAATCAGTTAGCTAGAACCAAAGAACTAAATTTTCTAAGCAAACTATTTCATTGAACAGGCCCAGACTTCTCAAAAGTCTAGACGCTGGAGATGGAGGGAGTCAACAGCCTCAACCAGGTCTCTATTTGGGGAGTGGAGCCTTTTGCATGCCATATTTTTTTGACTTTTCTCTGAGTCTGGAGTGGGGTTGACTGCAGTCTGGTTTAAGCTGGAACATTCTTGGACTGATTTGGCCCCTTAACATCGTCAGAAAAGCCAAACAACCTCATAAAATCCCATGGGCTCAGGTTTGGTTTAAAGGATACTGCTTGGGAACCTGAGAACCCATGGCTTCTAAGGTAAAGGTCAGTAGATGCAGTGAGGCAGAACAATGAACAACAGGTGGACGTCTGTGCATCTCACCCCACAACAACTCTTTCCTTCATTTTATAAGCTGAGAATTTGCTTATGTTTGAAAACCCCTGCCATAAGGCACAGTTGCTAAGGAAAAGCAGAGCAAAATTTAAAAGAGAGCGGTGACTTGTGCTTGATTTCTTAGCAGCAGGGACAGAAAGCGACAGTAATGACTTCAGGATCCACAGTAGAAAAGCATGATCAGGCTGCCCCAAAAGAAATTCTGTTCTTCCAACCGATTCTAATAATAGTAGAGATCTCTTCTTCTCTCTGGAGATTGACTTCCTGGAAAACAGGGTAAGTGTAATGGTGAAGAAGCTAGTTTTAGAATCAACTGAATAGCCAGGTATGGTGGTTAGCGCCTTTAATCTCAGCACACAGAAGAGACAGGTAGGTAGATTTCTATGAGTTCGAGGCCAGCCTAGTCTAGAGCGTGAGTTCCAGGACAGCTAAGTTTACACAGAAAAACCCTGTCTCAAAAAAGAAAGAAAGAAAGAAAGAAAGGAAGGAAGGAAGAAAGAAAGAAAGGAAGGAAGGAAGGAAAAAAGAAAGGAAAAGAAAGGATAAAAGGAATGAAGGAATGTAGGAAGGAAGGAAGGAAGGAAGGAAAGAAGGAAAGAAGGAAAAGAAAAGAAAAGAATCAAATGAGCCCGGGTATGAGGGTAGGGTTACACCAGAACCTAGCTATGTGGCCTTAGTCTGCCTGAACTCTACTCTCCTCATGTTGAATGGATATATTAATACTGAGTACTCCGTAAGATTCTAGTATAAGACAATATCACTGGCAGATAACATCAGTTGTACTTCTTATCATACCTTCTTCCCATTTCATTTCTTTGATTAAATATAATGTGTGGAACCTCAGAAAACAAGAAAGAAAACCCCACTACGCTTACTGAAAGCCGGATTGTCCATGGGCTTGATTTTATCTGTATCAGAACCCCTTTCTCATCCTTAAATCTAAATTATGTACTTCATGAACTATGCTATGGTATCATTTGCAAAAGATAAAATCTTTAAGATAAGGGAAATAATCCCACCAATTATTTTTATGTTTTATTTAATTTTAAATAACTTAATTTTGCTCTTTGCTTAATCCTTACATTTTGTTGCAAATTGCATCCTTTGATCAACGTAACTTAAAATACAATAATTCAAATATGTACATTTGTCCTTTCACAAATCCAAAGCATGTATTTCCCCTTAACATTACTTAACACAGTTGATAATTTAGCCTCTGAAATCATTTTCTGGGATGTGGTTGAGGACATTGCTTTACTTGTATAGAAGTCCCTAAGGCAGGGAAAGACTGGAGTATGTCTTCCTGCAGCCAAGGTCACCACACAACTAAGATCATCTGAACTCAGGGAGTATGCTGGTGGTTTTAATTTTGTTCTTTGAGTAAGTTTGGGGTATAAAATGACTTCTAAAAAGTCCCATGCTCTTTGCTTTTGGTTTTGTTTTATGTTAGAGATAATCTCTGGAACTTCTATATGCTAAGAAGGCATTCTGAGCCAGCAATCCACCACTGAGCTATATTCATGAGACACTTTATACTGCCCCAGTGGATAGCTATATTTCTTAGTCAGTGTTTCTATTGCTGTGAAGAGACACCATGACCATGACAACTTGTATAAAGGAAAACATTTAATTGGGGTGGCTTACAGTTTCAGAGGTTCAGTCCATTATCATTATGGCAGGGAACATGGAGGCATACAAGCACTTGTGGTGCTGGCTACATCTTGTTCAGAAGTCAAGAGAATGTGTACTGTCTCATTGGGAAAAGCTTGAGCATAGGAGACCTCAAAGCTCATTCCCATAGTGACACACTTCCTCCAATAAGGTCACACCTACTCTAACAGTGCCACACTCTCTAATAGTATCACCCCTTTGGGGCTTTTTTCTTCCAAACCACCACACTATAGCAAAGTATTATTCTAAGCATCCACATACACCATTTCATTATGTTCCCACAGAACCCTTATACTGTAGTCACTGTATTTATTTATTTGGGTTTTCTGAGACAGGCTTTCTCTGTGTAACATTGAAGCCTGTGTCCTGGAACTCACTCTGTAGACCAAGCTGCCCTCAAACTCATAGAGATCCACTGCCTCTGCATCACCACCCCTGAGCAGTGGTCACTATTTTTAGGGTAGTCTTATGAATGAAGCAACCAAGGCATAGGGAGGGTCACAAGCTGTGAGCAAGTCCTTGAGACTAGTAAGTATCAAAATTGGAATTAGAACCTTGAATTTAGTTAGGCTTCATCAAGCTCTCTTTCCTTTCTACCCAAACTGTCCTCAGTTTGAAGCGTCTAATTTCAAATTTAGTGTAAAGCCCAGGTTCCTGTCCTTGGGCCTTAGACACATTTTCCCTGACTGCAGATTCAGTTCTGGGGTGGCTGAAAGGTGAACATCTGGAACAGCTAATCCTCATGGATTCATTCCTCTCAGTGAGTCATCTTGACTGAGTAGGTGAGTCGGGCTCCTCAGATTACAGAATTCAGTAGAGTTGCTTCTCTGACCAAATGAGAGCATGTTCAAGAAAATTTGCAAAATACATAGTGCATATTTGAACTCTTTGAAGATGAGACATAACCAATGCAATCTATGAAAACACTAATAGAGGAAACAAGGCTCCCAGAAGCTTCTGGAGACTCTGGTTGCTTTAGTACACAGTCTTCCCATTTGTTTTCAGGGCGCAGTGCTACACTTGGAAATGTGACCCCTTTACTTACTTTCATTGCCAAGATTGGGCAGATCCATGACCATAGATTTTCTTATCTAGAAAAGAGGAAGAAAACATGACTGGAAATGAAACCTTGGGCTGGGAGCCTGTAGCACTCCATAGACCCCAGATTGCCTGCCCCTCACTTTATGGATACAAGACATGATTTCTCTTATCAAATGCTGAGAACAGAAGATTCTGCCCATGGAATATCCTTTGACAACTTCTTCCCATCTCCCACACAGAACTACTGAAGGATCTCTAACTTACTTAGTGAATTCTGGACTATGAGACACCAGTGAATAGAATACAATGTCAACATTAGTAGGGGAATGTGAAGTGTTTCTCCAGTTGACTTAGATAATAAACATTTGTGTGAACGTGTGCAGCAGTCTTAAGAATAAACTATGTCTGCATCATCCTTTGGCCCTGATGTGCCTTGCTTATGTTCACTAAAGGTTTGTAACGGGATTGGAACTATATAGAGCTGTTATGTTGGGGAAATGCCGATTTGAGCCATCTGCTTTCTAAGCAACTGTTGAAACAGAGTTCTGCTGTGTGTATGCATAGATATACATATAAACACAGTTGGTCTCATTTTCCTTCTGAATCCAGTAGAATATTTTTAAAAAAGAAGACAGGAGTGTTAATTTTCAGAGGTTTCCTAAGCATGCTATTTGCATGATTTCTTCTCTTTATATGTAGCTAATTAAACTATGGAAATAGTACGGTCCTATTCTAATGGGAAATTTGTTTCAACATGGGTCACAGTGTCAGACTTTGGGGGAAAGGCTGAATCAGCCCTTTGTAGACTGTGTGCCTAATCACAGCAAAGAGAGCATCCAGTGATTTCCTTCAGGTATGAAACCACAGATATGTATGAACTAGAAAGTTGTGAAAGAAAATCATTCACCCAGTGTACAGAATGCTAGGGGATACAGTCTTGGCTTCAAGAAAGAGTATGATATATCCATTAAGAATTTCACAAGAAAGGCCAATCTTATGGAAGAGGTCGTCACTATTTTTGTGAAAGTATAATGCACTCAACTCACCATCTTTTCTTTTAAAAATAAGAATGAAGGGACACTTGTTCTCAGATGAGTATTTTGAATGTAGCAGTCACTGATTTGATATATATTGGGTGAGTGAGTGAAGAAAATGTGGGCAAGCCTGGAGGCTTATTTTTGTGCAGGGGGAGAAGAAGTGATCAGGGTGCAGAGACCCAAAGGAAATTGAGCCCGTTGTGCAGCAGGGAGTCACAGACAGCCAGACACTGTTGTATCTGCAGTCAGCTATGGAGCTGCCTCTCCAGCTGCTTTGAATTTTAATGTGTAGAACAGATGGTTGGTATAGATTGTCCTTGTTTTTGCCCAGGAGTCTGGCATCATTGCAAGTTGTCAACCTGTTTGGAGAACAGAGTTTGAGCCTGTAGGTACGTCATAGAACTCTGTTTTGCAAATAGATTATTTAGTGGAGTGGAGGTAAATATGAGACTCTATGATTTTAGGCATAAGCACATCTTTTTTTTTTTCTAGGACAAAGCCAAGTCAACAGACTGGGGGGATTATTTCAGGCCAAGTCTGCCAGTCTGGCTGTCTCCTTTAGCCATTAAACAGTGTATGTCAATGTGGCCTAGTGAAAATATATGGAAGTTTTAAGTAAAATAATGACTCTGGACAGCAGCCTTATCTCTATGTCCAGAGTGGTAGTTCCTCATGTCACGCCAACCCACTGTCAAAAACAATGACCTTATTAGTATCTGTAAACATTTCCTTACAGTGGTCTGAGTTGGGTGGCAAGTTCATGTGCAGTTCTGTGTTTCCGGCTGTCTTGGCATGGTTGCAGTTCTCCCTGGTGGCAGGTTCCAGAGGACGGTTTAGGTATCTATCCTGCTGAAGTAAATGCAGGAGGGACTCACATCTCTCATCAGGGTAGACTTCTGGAGCTGGATGCCTGTCAGGAAGGGCACGAGAGTAGGTCGACTCTAAGTCTCGCCTCTCTAGGGATGAAAATTGCCACATCTCTTGAGGATGTGCAGAAGGGGTCTTGGGCCTAGACAGTGGGCACTGATCTGTAGCCTTAGGAACACATTCATCCAAGCGGCTGCTGCTGGCACCATTTACAAGAGATGCTTCTGGCCGGGGTTTTGTCCAAGAAGGAGTGAGACGCCACTGATTCGGGGGCATGTTGCTATCTGGAAAAGATTCAGATATTAAATATTTTCTACAAATGCTCAGAATATTTGTTGTTTCTGATTCTGATTCATGTATTATATATACACAAATATACATAATTTATTTTTATTATTTGTATGTGACAGAGTGGTGTATGTATAAGTGTAGGAGAATGGTCATAGCAGAGGTCAGAAAATAACTTATAGGAGTCAGTTCTTTCCTTCCCTGCTGGGTTCCAGGGATTGAGCTCAAGTCATCAGACTTCCTTGGCAAGTGTTTTTTACCCACTGAGCAATCCCTCCAGCCTCATAATATAATTTTTGACTTGAAGTAAGCAGAAAATGTTTTTTAAAACCCACATTAACCAGTGTCCATAAATAACTACTGCATCCTCTAGATCTGTTTATATTATGTTTATATTATTTTCAGACTGTGTTTGCTTCATTAAAATATCATGAATGTCATTGAACATAGTGGAACATGCTTATGATTCCATGCTCAGGAGACTGAGGCAGGAGGATTGACTTGAGTTCCGTGCCAGCCTGAGCTACACAGTGAGTCTAAGAGCTTTCGGGCTACAGTGTAAACACTGTCTCAAGAAACAACCTAAACAAACATCCTCCCACAGCAATGAATAGAGCCAAACTTGAGCTTTTTTTCAAGTTACTAATTTTAATGTCATCACTTCCTTCCCAAGGATTTGTACACAAGCTTAAGTCGAGAAAAAAAATTAGGTAAAAATATTAAACATTTGTTGTTTCGACTGACTCCAGAATAAGTGCAGAAAGGTGCGATATGATTTGTAATAAGATAAAATGGAAGGGCATCCATGTCAGAGTAAGATTCAGAAGGCATAACTTTTTTCTTTAATCAGTACCATTCTCTTCTGAGTAAGGAATAAGTTGGATTGGTCTTTTTATTAAAGAAGTCTTTACATGGTATCAAGTTATTTGAGAGATCAATATATAGCTATTACAAACGCTAGCTTTTAAATGGCTATATACTCTTCTATCATAAGGTAGTAATGGACTAACAAAGGTTTCATTTGTGTGCAGCTAAGTTGTTCACATTTGTCACTTATGTTACTGACATCTCAGTGAACAACTTCGCACATGCATCTTTGCATCCACATGGACACTGGCTCCTTAAGGAATGTTCTGTGATTAAGTCCTTGATTTCTGTTCAGTTGCTGCATTGTTTAGCTCCATTTTATAGTTGATACTTTAAGTATAGCAAATGGGAGGACTCCACAGAATTGTATAAAGAAATTAGAGCTTACCTGTATTGGTCTTTCACACTCTAGGAACTGAAACCTAATCCTAGGCACGAAAATGGTAAGAAACTGGGCCACAGAAGCTAAGTATAATGGGCTGGTAGGAAACTGAGCAAGAGCAATGAATGCTGGGAGGAAAGTAGTTGTTTGGTCCTCATCCTACAACAGCAGAATGATTGGAGTCACCAAGTGATGACACCACTTCCCCTTGTCAAGTTCATGTGGACTGACTAATAAGGATGGAGTCTCCTTGGGTCCCTACTGTAATGGCACCTAGGATAGCTGCCGATTGTGAGATCTCAAATGTCTACCATAGCTCAGATAATGAACGGGTGTTTTTCCTTTTTCAGCATCCACTTAGGGCATTGGGGGGGGGGAGTTTTGCCAGATGGTACTTAAAGCCTGGAGCCTCTCTTCTATCTAAGATAATGGAGAAGTGAGTAGGGAGGAGGAGCATGACTGTGATGACAAAGGAGAATTAGCGAGCAGGGAGTCTTTCTGAGATGCTGGTTCCCTTTCCCTCCATAGGGAATCTCTCCTGAATGTTTAGTTTGAATGGATTTGTAGAAAATGAAAACCATCCTAGAGGCCACTGCAGTGCAGTGTCCCTAACCACCATGGTAGCTTTGCCTGTAATGTGGATGATAAACATAAAAGAAGCCAGATCACATATGACACAAGTATTCTACTCAGCATCTCAAATCCCTTACAATAAGCAATGGTTGTTGTAGGCTTTCCCCATAAAGCAAAACATGGGGAAAAATATTGGGATATGTTTCTAGGGGGCAAATACTACTTTTGAAAGTAGATGTTTCTAGCTACTAGAAACGCAGGACACTGTGTGCCCTGGAACAGAACGATTAAGTTGATTTCATATAATCAACGTCCATGCTTCATATTTAATGGGAGTACTGCATGTCCTAAGCACAAATTATAAACAAAGCCTAGCCCCTGACACCTGGGCAGTTTCTGTCTGGATGGGCTTTACAGATCTCATACATATGCCTCAGGTGCTTACTGAATGTCTGGGGCATGGAAAGCAGGGCCCCAGTGAGTACTGACTATTTCTTTTAACTGTTTCTGTTCCAGTTAAGGGGAGTTAGGCAGTGTGCCATTGTGCAAAGTCCCATGTAGTCACTGGGTGTGCCACAGTCCACTTTAGATGGAAGAATGTGGGAGTGCACAGAGGGTCTCAACCCTGAAGTCATAGCATCCTAAGGATTGTGAGTGGCTGAGAGACCCACTTTTCTAGATCAGGCTTGGATGCTTGTGGCTCATTGAGTGGAGACCCTGCATTGGGTGGGCTACTCTTTCTCAGTCTTCTTGGGAAACTGGGCCCATTGTCTCTGTGGGCACAGCATGACACCTTAAACCATACCTTGGACTTTCTCAAGGTTATTTCTGCAGTGACAGTCTTACCAAGTACCTCCTCTTAATATCCTCTGGGTGTATGTGCAAGAGTCTCCAAATGGTAATTTTGATGCTTTCTCAAGTCCAAGATGACATGAATGGGCAGAGATAATTTGAACACTTGGATTCAGAGCCACTTGAAGTAGATTGGGGATTTTATTTCAGTAAGAATAGAGATGGCTTCCACTCTATGTACTCCAAACGTAGGCATCTAGATCTGGCCAGTGACTCTAGAATTACTGAGGCTGGTCAGTCCAAAGATCAGGAATGTTCAGAAAGTCAGAAAGTGTTGCTATACACTCCTCACTATTTAAGTGAAAGTGGTAGCCACTCCTCCCTCCTCCCAAGAACACTCAGAGACACCACCATTCCTACCATGGACACCTTTGGATATGCCAGAACCTTGTAGAAAGCTTTTGTTGTACTATAAGTTTTGCATCCAAATCAGGGAATGAACCCACCTCCATGCTTGGATAGAAGCCCAGATCTTCTATTCTGGACTAGTTTCTAGACACACAAATTCTCACATCATCCTTTTAGAAACATGAATCTCTAGTCTAGAGTGTGTCCTGTTACTCTTTGTGTCTGGAACAAGCCTATTTTCCACACAGCAGTAGTTAAATAATTTATTCATTCACTCACTAATGCTCTGTCCCACTACCCAGTATGCATGGAGTTAGCTCATTTCTCCTCTCCACCACCATATCCCAGGGAATTCTTGCCATGCCTAAAACATAGCAGTTTCTGACTACATTTTTCAATATATATATATTCAGCCACAAACATTAGAGCACATGAACACACACACACACACATATATATATATATAAAATTGCAAATATGTATATACACTCAAAAATGTGTGCATGCATACACATACAATAAACACACCTCTTCACTGAACCTTTCTATTTTAAGGTGAGCAGGGAACTTGCCACTTTCCCACATTATTGAAGCTGGAACAATGACAGATTGGCATAACATTTGTGTGTGTGTGTGTGTGTATATATAGAGAGATTATATATATATATATATATATATATATACACGTATATATATATATATATGACAGATAGATAGATAGGTAGGTAGATAGATAGATAGATAGATAGATAGATAGATAGACAGACAGACAGACAGACACAAACAATCTCTACAATTTGTTCAACCTCTTGCTTGACTGTATATCTTACTCTTTTTGTGGTTACAAGATGCCTGAGACTGGGTTTATTTGGCTCGTAGTTATTCACCAGCACTGGTGAAGACACCCTAGTTGATGGTCTCATTACACAAGTATGTCCAAATAGGAAGCCAGTAAGCCAGGGAGCACCTCAGGGGTGGAGCTTACTCTTGTATAATAGCTCACTGTCTTTATAATTGAGAACTACTTTAATCCCTTCTGGAGAGGAGCAACCCAACTCTTAAAGATCTTACCAGCTTTCACAACAGCACACAGAAATTTTACCGGGGACACAGTCAATGTGTAACCAACCTACAGCCATGGTCATTCCACCAACAACACTTTATCTTAAGGATATAATCAAAGATACAAGCAAAAATTTAGCTTCAAGGATGCTTAAAGATATGTTAATACTATACCAAAAGGTTAGTGATAATCTAGATGTTATAAAATTAATAAATGTGGCATATCTAAAACATACTCTTGAGCAATATAATGTCATAGATTATATAACACTGGCATAAAAAATGTATCATTCTTATTGTCACATTAAAAAATAGATTTGCAGCCTATTACATGCAAAGTGGCTCTGTGGAAAAATTGAGGTGTGTGCATTTGTGTTTTCAAAATTTTCAAAATGAACATATTATCTTGAAGGTTAAAAAATTCTGTTTTTTGAGACAGGCTCACTATTCTCCCCAGAATGGCCCTAAACTACTTTCAAACAATCCTCCTGCTTCACCTTCCTCACTAAGCCATTTAAAAATTCAAAACCAAAAAATTACTTGACTTGTAAATAACCAAAATACGAGTTACAGATGTGAAGGTTGACTGCCTTTCTTCTGACTCCTTCATCTATTCTCCCTCCTCCTGTCCCCTTCCTTCTCCTCCTCTTTCCTTCTTCCTCTTTCTCTGCCTTTAATACGAGTGCATTGTAACCCCACATGGCACTTCATTTGAAACACACATGGGCGCACACATGTGCACGTGCACCCACACCCCTTACATCAGGAAAGTCCAACTTTTGGTCTGCACGTATTGACTTGGTGCTCTTTGTCCATGCCGCTGGTGTCACACATCCCCCCATATTTTATTCACCCATGGAGGAGAAGCATGGTGACTCCTATCCCACATGGGTGAATGGAACTGTTATAGGTGGCAGATAGGAAGACTTTGAGAGTGGCCACAGAGGACCTGTGTAGGCTCACATCGTCACCACTCACCTTCTCCTAGCAGCCCTTGAGCATGTTACCAGGTCTGAGAGTGCACTTGGGACTGGGACTAGGAGGAAGGGGACAGAAAAAATATGGGATAGGACCATACCCTGCCTCAAGAAATCACAGCTTCCCTACATACTGATTCTAGAGTCCCCAAAGTCCTCTAAAAGAGGAGATAACTCTAATTTCTTCAGCTATTTTCTCTCCCAAAGTAACCCATTGTATATTATACACATATAATTAAAATAAATACATAACTCAGATTTAGGGGAAGAAGCCAGGAAATTTGGTGGCATTTCCATATAGGTCTCTGTGTTTGGGCCTTGCATATTTGGCTTGACAGAGTGCCTTTAGAATGTGGGCAAGTTGTCTATGGGTACCCATGAATGAGGCCCTGTTCTCTGCCTGACTGAGTGGTGCCTGGGCTGCTTGGGGTTGGCTTGATGGGGTTAAGAGAACTCTAAGCAGCAGTCAGTAATGAAAGGCCACTTCATAAATTCCCACCATGTTTGAGGCTGGCTGTGTGTCATAGAACACCACCAATGAGAACCTCTACATCCTGGACTTCTTTCATGGGGCCCTTCCTTGAGGCAACCAAGCTTAGGGGAAACATGACTCCTACCTATGATAAGAGAGGCCTTGAGAGGACAGTCTTTTCTTCAGTTGCTAAGTCAGCTAATGAAAAACTTGCCAAGTCCCAAACCAGATGAGATAATGTGTAAGGAGCCTGTGAGACTATTGTGAAGAAAATGCAGTGTCCATGAAGCTAAGTGGAGAAGAAAGCCACCATCGCTCTTTGGCCCATGGATGCTAGTTTGGTAAAGAAACAAGGCTATGATCAAGGTACCCTAGTAGGCAGCAGCTCCCTGAACTCATACAGGGTGACGTCACAAGTCCAAGAAAACACTAGAACAGCCACACAGCAAAGCCCCATATAACATGAAAGCTCATGAGAAAGGCCTAATGCTTTCTGATCCTAATGTTTTGAATGTAGGCCATCATACCCATAATAGTATGGTACACTTTGGCACCACCCACACACAGAGCTTGTTACTGGTCACTTGGTATCCATTATCTCACTGACTTCTTGAAAACATCATTCTGTTGTTTAGTAATTGTCCATTTTAGCATCAAGGAAGTAGGTATAGGCAGAAGTGACATACCTTAAGATCACACTCACAGGGGGTAGTAGCAACCTAGCATTAGGCTGACTGGTTCTAAGGCTATGTATCTCTGTGGTGACCTTGTCTGTGAACTCAATGTTGTTTGTCTTCTCTGAAACTGCCATTGGATCTTATTGGATCTTAATCTCTCTTGTGAGGTATTAATTGTATTTAGTATATTTCAATATAGGAGTCTTTGTGAGATGATTAGGGATTCAATAACATCATCAGAATTGGTGCTACATGATTAAACTATAGGTGGTTTTATGACAAGGAGAGAAACCAGATAATATCCATATTTTCCCAGCCCCTTGCTATGTGATTCACTGTATTGCACTACTGTGTGACTCTGTCAATCAGATGATAATAGCAGAAATGGGCCCTTGACCTTGGATCAGTATAAGGTCTCATGTACTCATAGGCTGGCCTTGAACTCCTTGTATAGCTGACTTTGAACTCCTGGTCTTCCTGCCTTCATCTTCCACATACATGCTAGACAAGCAAGCTACCAACTGAGCCATGTCCCCAGCACAAATCCCTTTTCTTTGAAACATATGCAGTCTGTGTCGTTATGCAGTGTTCCAGGTCACAGTTCCATTCACCCAAGCAGTATTTACTGAGTGACTTCTATGAGTCAGGCATCGTGGTAAGTAGTCAGAAAACAGCACTTGCCAGATTGAGTATCCACTGCCATATGCTCTTACATATCATTCTAACCCACAAGAGTCTGAAGAAATCACAGCACTTACCTAGAAAATTACCTTCTTGGAAAGACATAAATTCAGCACATCATATACACACTGATACCCTGTCTACACCAGAAAAATAAAGGCAGGATGGTGGAGTCTGCAAATAGATGTCCTTGCTTACAGACAGGGGCTTTACATGTCTACTTTGTATAACTGCCCCCACTTAGTGGCCCGTATATCAGCCTATGAAACATGGCATCCAGAATATGTGTTTGGTCACAGAAATAGTGAGCTCCTAAAATCAGTTAGACCTCTGCCTGCATGAGCATGTTGAGAATACAGAAGGGACCACATTGCCTAACTCCATCAGGCATGGGAGACACAATGTCTAGAGTCCAGGAATACTTTTAGAAGTTCAGAAATTCTTATTTTAAAACCAAAAACAGTGAGAAATCGATATTCCATGTCTGGAAATAAAATGGATCCAGTCTGGGTCAAGTTCATTTTTATAAAAAACACAATTATAAATTATAAGTTTTATGGAGGAAGGGACCCACAAATGCGAAAGTACTTAAGATCTATGAAAGTCATATCATGGACCCTTGTCCATGGCCATGGCTTTCCCCAAACAAGTATTTAAATCACACATTGTGATATAGCTCTCTTGAATAATAGACACCCCTGACCGTGTGAGGGGTGGGAGAGAGATGTGGCAAGACTCCTCGTGGGCTACCCTCTGGCTTTGCCCTATTGGCTGGCAGGAGTCTGGATCATCCTTTATCTTATCTTGGGTCCTCCAGTGTTCTTGCCCTCGGACAAACAGTAACAACAGTACAGCTGATAAGCTGGTCAGAGTGGACAATGACAGAGCTCTTACCCTGTGCAGAGTAGCAAACTCATCACATATATAACCAAGGAAACAAAGACATAGGTGAACTAAGCACGGTCCATTTCACCCTGAATGTCTAAATGGCATAGGTTCTCAGTAGGCAGTGTGATTTGCTTTTACCAGACACACAGATATCTGAGAATATGGAGTACCTCAAGAGCTAGTCTTTTGGTGAGGTTCTCCTCCCTCCCAACACTCACCATTCCTGAGGATCACATTTTCTCCATGGGTCAAGGAGCTCCATCTCTGTGACTTCTTGAGGTTGCTCAGAGCCCTGGAGAAGTGCTCATCCACAACACTGCTGATGTCCCCTTGGAAATAGCTGAAAACGACACACCGGGCATTCCACTCAGTCTTTACTGGTTTTTGCCTGCTTTTAGGCATCTGTACGCCAATCTTCTTTATTTTGTCCATTATGAGTGAGCGATACAGGCGAGAGCTGTGAACCAAATAAAAATGTCAGCCGGGAGGTGGTGGCACACATCTTTAATCTCAGAACTTGGGAGACAGAGGCAGGCAGATCTCTGTGAGTTTACTGCAGGCCTGATCTACCATAGTTAGTTCCAGAACAGCTAGGGCAACATAGAGAAACCTTGTCTCAAAACAAAACAAATAAACAAGGAAGTGTCACTGGCCCTATCTCACCAAGTGACTCAATTGAAGTTTGGGTGAATGGCAACTTTTCCTTTTCTTTTAATTGACACTTGTGATTTTCAGAAGAACATTTTCAAGTGGATGCATAAAGTACGTTGACTATGTTGTCCCATTCTTAAGAATAAACAGTTTGCTCCTAAAAGTACAGGTCCTCACAGGATTCTTGAAAAAACAGCACAAGCCCATCAATATACTAAGGGTTCAGGAAACAGCATTCCCAAGGCTGGCCAAGCACTGATAGATAGTGACCTTCTCTTACAAAAGGGGATTATCAAGCCGCCAGACTAGAAAAGCACCAGGAGAGAAGTGGCAGAACACTGAGACCAAATAACAGAGTGATTTGCCTTCTAGCTCCTCCCAGATGCATGAACCAAGGTCGGGTCAGAGCCAAATCATGCAGATTCCCTCAAGAGCTGAACCGAGCCATCCAGGGTGGGCTAGGTACTGTCTAGCAGCACTGCTTTCCAGCCTGACCACATCCATGCAGGAGAGTAAACCACACCAAACCACCCCTGAAACTGTCCTGCACAGAACCCTGTTCATCTTAGAAGCTAGCAATCACAGCAGGACCATCTTGAAGGTCTTCAGACACATGTATTTGTAACCCGAAGAGGTCTCCCAAACCCACTTTTATGACAAGATATTACAGGCACACTAGTGGAAAGCTGAAGTTTGTATGTTCTGTTTGCCACTGCTCAGCAGCTGTATGTTGTACTGCCTTGGAGCTGGAATTCACAGCAGCATGCCCAACCCTGCCATTTCTTTCATGACTCTCCTTCAAGTTAGTGTCTCTATTTGCACCAAGGACAGGGTCAGGCCACCTTTACCAGGGGAAGTAGCCTCTCTCAGACAGCTTCTTTGTGTTTAAAATCAAGCAGACTTGCTGTGTACTCTGGCTAAAGATATAGTACATCCATTCAATTTTGTGAATATAACAAAAAATGAGTAGGGTTTAGTAGACTGCCTCTATGTATAGTATATGAGATCCTACATGTCATGGAGCCCTTCTGGCAAATTTCTTGATGCTCAATAAACAATGGTTGAATGCCATTTCATGTAGTGAGAGTACAATGCAAGGAAATCATAGATTAGGAGTCAGGAGGCCTGAGGTAGAGGATAATGAATCCCTCTATTATTCTTAAAAGGATTTGAAGAGTGTGAATTCTTCAGCTAGTCTTATATGGTTCTCTTATGGTTAGATTGTGCTGGGGATATTAGGAAGGAATTTGGCAACAAGCAGGGGATCTTTCTAATTTGTTTTCTTTTGTTTTGCTTTTCAATGCAGAGCTTCTCTGTGTAGTCCTAGCTGTCTTGGAGTTTGCTCTGTAGACCAGGGTGGCCTTGAACAGGGATCTTTCTAAACAGTTCTCCTTTCAAATTATTCTACCTCAGCCATGTACATACAGATATTTCTATGTAAGCATTACTGACAATTGTGTTTACAATATTCCCCCAAAGGAAACCAATTAAGTAAGTCTATTACCAGGAACTACATTTTTTGTCTGTGATATTTTCATACCATGGAATATTACTTAGCAATAAAGTAGAACAAAACTACCACTACACACAACACAGATGGATCGCGTTATATTGTGTGAAAAGGCCAAATGAAGAAGACCCCATAAAAACAAGTACATATAACCTATGGTGCAAGAAGCCAGCAGAGTGGATGCTTTTGGCAGAGACTGAGAAGAAAGGGGCAAGAAGGAACCCTCACCATGTTGCCCATGTCCCATGTCTCCCCCCCCCCCGGTATATGAAGGTGTACCGCAAGGTCTCTCTGCTGCCCAGACTGACCTCCAATGTGTACTCCTCTTGCCACAGACTCCTGAGAGCTAGGGTTATAGGCACTGAAATACCCTGTGATTGGCCGTGTCTTACCTTTGAATTGATGAAGATGGCTGTTACTACATTTGTCAAAACTCATCAAAATTGTACACCGTAGATCTATTTCACAGTAAGTGAATTATTCCTCGATAAACAATAATCTGTATATTCAGATTCTTGGAGTTGTCAATACAAATAATAGGTATTGGGGATGATAAAAGAACAAGCATGTGGAGACAATAGCATTTTAAAGCTACAATCTATACAATACCTTTTTTTACTACAATCTGTCTATATATCGTCACCAGTGTTTTAACCTTCAAAGTAGACATTATCATCCCCATTTTAAAATAAGCAAAGTAGATGGTAGAGAAGGTGAAATAAGACTAGATAGTGGCAAAACTGGCATTTCGGGTCTCTCAGGCTCACCTCCATCTGCTATTAAGAATTCGAACTGATGAGTAGAAAATTTTCTCTCCTTTTTCTAGCCTCAGTCTCTCCATCTATCAAATCTGGGGATGGGGTACACCACTCATCCTCAATGGGCTGTGGGCCAGGACATATGGAGTCCCTCAAGGAATGCAAGCAAAGCCCCCAGCCTTCTCCTTCGGGCTTTCCTTGAAGACTCCAACTGTCTGATGCAGCAGGTGCCGCTTAGTACTTTTGTAGGACAGTCATCTCGGGATCTACCTTGCCAGCAGCTACTGTGCTTGGCTCAGGCTTGACACAGCTTGCAATCTCTTAGCTAATTGCCCCTGAAGCCACACAGAATAAAACTAGCCAGATTCTTGGGATAGCATGGCCACAAACACATTTTTTCTAGTCTCACTGGGTATAGACTAAGAAAGCACACAGCACATGACCATACCAGGGAAAAGTCAGAGAGCATTACAGCTCACTTGAAGAGCGCATACTGTAGGCTAGAAGAGACCTTAAATGAACAATTTCTACCACCACTCCCCTTTCCCTCCACACACACAGGAACACACACTCAACAAGTGTAACTTCCCTGGATCCAGCCTACTAGAAATTCTCTGGACTATACTCGACTCCATTTGATATTACAATTGATGGATATTTAAATCCAGAGAGTTAATCTGGATGTGTTATGACGTATCCATGTGGTTCCAGCACGTTGAGGAGATTAGAGCCAAAGGACCACTTGAGTCTAGGAGATCAAAACAAAGCTGGGCAACGCAGTGAACCCCGACTTAGAAAAATGAGTAAAACAATTCTCAAAGGATACACAATCTGAATTGTCATTTGTTTTAATTAGAACAAAATTTCACCACATCCCTATGAAAAATTTGAGCACCTCATCTTTCAATGAGAGAGGGGTGGCGTGACCTGGGTGAAGAAGATACTGCAGAGCTGACTCAAAGGAGAGATCACGACCAAAAATAAAGACCCAGAGTATTCCAAGTAGACCCTGAAATATTATCCAAACTACTGTAGAACATCTCAGAAGAAGGAATCCAAAGCCAGAAGTCTAGCCTCCAGTCTGCCACAGGGGCACTATATAGACACTTTCACCACACTCCTGCAAAATGCATCAAGTACTCCCAGGGTGGGATGCACAACCAGTGACAGTGGTTGTCACCATGACCAATTGAAGCAACACCCCTAAAAGGCCAGATTGAATCTCACTTAGGACAGTATATCAAGTCCTCCAATTCACTCCCACGGTGGATTTCCATCTGTTTTCCTACTCTCAAGTCCGCAGCTTCTCCTACCTTAATCCTCTGCAGTTATCTGAGACCGCAGAATCCTCCTGCTTTGGAGTAGCTCAACAACTGTGGAAGCAGGAGCAGGGGATGAGTACCTTCCCTCCCTCTGAGATTTTCTACCCCTCTAGCTGGGGCTGTGCAAGGCGTTTCCTGCTAGCTATCTATTAAGAATGCAGAAAATGCACTCCAGCGAGTCAACCTGGTTGGGCACCTGCCGGAATGAGGAAAAGAGATAGCTATTTTTTTTATTTCTTTATTTTTTTTTCATTAAAAAGCTCATTGTGGTATTGTCTCCTCAAAAAGGAAGGCAATTGTTTGCCCAAAACCTGTGTGCACAGAATCAGGCACATATGTAAGACATTGTTGAGGGGGTTCCATCAAACTGATGTCACACCAAATTTCAAGAACTGTGAGTTCACATAGGTTATCTCCTGTCTCTTTCTACTTGAGAAACAAGGAGAGTCAGGCCCCTCAAACTCTGGTGTTGTCATAGCCGTCCATGGGCTGTGGTGGGAGCAAAGACTTTGTTGCGATTAGAGTAGATAGAGCAGAGACATCATAGGAGATTAGAGCAGGGAGCTCCTGTCTGCATGTGAAAATCATTTAGTAGCAATTATCTCAGTAAGTGGTACCTTTTTGGCCTCAAAACTTGGATCTGCTCCTTGACCCTCTGTTAAGCAGTTTTCTATGAGTGTGACAAAATATCTCAGAATGACAACTTAGAGCAGTGGTTCTCACCCTATAGGCAGTGACCCGTTTCACAAGTGTTGCACATCAGATATCCTGAATATCAGCTATTTAAGTTATGATGCACAACAGTAGCAAAATTACAGTTAGGAACTAGCAACGAAAAAATTTTATGGTTGGAGGTCAGCACAGCATGAGGAACTGCCTTAAAGGATCACAGCATTAAGAACTTTGAGAACCATTAACTTAGAGGAGTAACTCATATTGACTTCACAATTGAAACTGAGGTTTCAATCTGACAGAGCAAAACATCATGGGTAGGGAACACATGGCAAAGGAAGCTTCACACCCTGTAGTGACCTAGAATTAAATAGAAAGCAAGTAATAGATCTCAATATTCCTCTCAAGGGTGCACCTCCATCGATCGAATCTCTTTCTACTAGGTCCCATCTCCTAAAGGGTCCACTATCTGTCAATATGTTTTATTCATATATACATAACATCTTTGTATATACATGCTATATATAATATGTATTATGTATACATACATATATTATGTTATATGTATCACTGTATGTACATGTGTAAATGTATATATACATAATTATATTTAAATATATAATTATATATATATGTATTTCTCATCAGGTAAGATAATTACTGTGAAGACAAAGTCAGTAAGTAAGGGAAATTAAGAGTGCTGGAATAAGATGCCCATTCACAGAGGGTAATGAAGAAAGAACTTTCCATTAATGTGACCTATCAGCAGAATCCTGAGGGGTGAACAGCGAGTGGACCACTGTTTTCTTGATCTCTGATGGAAGATCATTTCCAAGAGCATATTTGGTCTGCTCGCTGTACAATGAGGAAGCAGTGTGGCTCAGGAGGAAAGGGAGGGGGAAGTCTTGGGAATGATCATATGCCATAAGCCCTTACCATACCAAAGCCTTTGGCTTTTCCTAGGGGATTAAAGGAACAAATCACAAATTCTAAAGAGTCTGCCTTCCAAATGCTCTCCAAGTGATGTTTTCTCACCATTAGCAGGCCAGCAGCAGTTCTTCCCAGGACTATCACCACTGCCTCTTAAATGAGTGGAGAGGGAGCTAGGAGAAAGAGAAGGGGAAGAGAGGAAAGTACGTGGGACTAGAAAGATTGAGTCAGGGGAGGGATAGGAGACAGACAGAGGGGGGGGGAGGGAGAGAGAGAGAGAGAGAGAGAGAGAGAGAGAGAGAGAGAGACCATAAAAGAGGGAGCCATTATAGGTTTGAAGAGAAAACTGACTCTAGAGAAATGTTCAGAGACCTACAAGACTGACCCTAACTAACAATTTGAGCAACAATGGAAAGGCTACCTTAAATACCCTTCCCTGATAATGAGATTGATGACTAACTTATCCAACATCATGGAGCCCTCATCTAGTACCTGTTGGAAACAGAAGCAAACACCCATACCTAAACACTGAGCCGAACCAGAATCCAGATGCAGATGGAGAGGACAAGACCAGGCGGCAGAAACACATAGAGACAGCTGACCTGAACAAGGAGGAGCTAAAGGGCCCCCAGACTGATAGCTGGGAATCCAGCATGGGACTGACTCAGGCCCCCCTGAATATGGGTCTCAGCCAGGAGGACTGAGCAGTCTAAGGGACCTCAGACAGTGGAGCCAGGATGTATCCCTGGTGCACAAAAGGTCTTTGGGAGCACATTCCCCTTGGAGGGATAACTGCCTTAATCTAGAGACAGGAGGGAAGGCCTAGTCCCTACTCTAAATGACTTGACAGATTTAGATGACCCCTCCTGGAAGGTATCACCCTCCCTGTGGAGTGTGTGTGTGTGTGTGGGGGGGTGATGGGATGGGAGGGTGATGGGGGGGCATGGGAGGGAGGGAGAGGGAACTGAGATCAATATGTAAAATAAATAAATAAATAAATAAATAAATAAATAAATATAAATAGTTTCCTAATTCTACCATTTTGCCATCTAACTCATATATCCAATGACAACTAGATGATCATTTCAGAACATACACAGAATCCATGAATCCCTCTGTAAAAGCTTCTTTCAATTTCTCTTGCAACAGTGCAGCCTTGATCTCTGTTTTCATTTTTTAAATTTTTATTAATTTTTGGTTAGTACATAAAGTATCAGATTTTATTATCACATTGTCACACAGGTCATTATGTTTTCTTGCAATTTGTCTTCCTCTGCCACTGTCTTTCCTCATACATGGTGTTTCCTTCTGGATGGTTCCTTTCCTTCCCTAAGATAGTAACTCACTCTGATTCATATAACATATATCCCATTACCTTCTCTATTTCCCATGTCCCTTTCGAAGTTCCTTCCCTCTAATAATATCCTTGCTATTATTATGATGTATGCATTCATACACACCACAGAAACACAAATTTATACACGCATACCATAGAAACACACATATTTATATATCCACACCACAGAAAGAAACACATATTTCCACACATACACAAATACATGATTTTAAACCTAGGTTCTGTATATAAGAGAAAACATGTGGCACTTGTCTTTCTGAATCTGGCTTGTTTCACTTAACATCTCCAGTTTCTTCCATTTTCTTTCAAAGACTTTTATTTATTCATGATTTTATTTTTCTTTATGACTGTGTAAACTTTTATTGTGTATGTACCCATTTTCTTTATCCAGTCATCCACTGATGAACACTTACACTGATTCAATATCTTGGCTATTGTGATGGATGTGTCTCTATCATATGTTGACTTCGGGTCCTTCAGGTATATATCCAGAAGTGGTATAACTGGGTCATATCCATACCTTTATGACCACCTCTTGGTACTCTCCTTTGAACATACTGACCTCCTGGATATTTGGAACAGGTTAGAGACCTGCTAGTCTTTATTTACCCTTACTACTTGGCTAAGGCGCACACTCCATGCATCCCAATGCCTTGCTCCCTCACTTCATTCAAGCCACTGCTCAGTTGCTTCTCTCTAACTCTCCTGCCCTGAGCAACAGTCTTTTTCTCTGTTCTGTTCATCCACATTTTATTTCATTGTGGCACTTTTTTTATCCACATTGTATATTTGTTTACAGTTTCTCACACCTTATAAAATAATGCCTGATACATAGTGGGGGCTCAGTAAATTCTTACTGAGGGGATTTTTGAGATATGAAGAGAGAGAGATGTGTTTTTAAAGTATTTACATAACTGCAAAGTAGATGGATCAATGGTCTGTGCAAAGAAAACCAGTGGTAAGGAGTCCTGTCTTAATCAGTGAAAAAGGAGACTCTCCCGGTATAAGAAATGTTGGAGCATAAGTATGATAGTGAGGCTCAGAACATTAAAACAGAATTGACAAGCAGAGTGGAGAGAGGAATGCTCCAAATAAAAATTGAAGAAACAGTTTGTGCAAAAACCCCAAGGTGGGAGAGGCCTGGAAGATCTGAGTAGCAAAACAAAATGAAGAATATGCATGCACACATACACACACATACACACACACACACACACACACACACACACACACACACACACACACACACACATGTCTTAAAGAAATAGAGGCCATACACTTGAAAGGTAGCAAGGAGATACATGGGAGAGTTTGGAGGAAGAAAAGGGAAGAGGGAAATGATGGAATTATATTTAATTTCAAAAGAAAAATAATCAAAAATAAAAAGGGACACACACAATGAAAAAGAGGCAATGGGTTAGAGAGGATACATGGGAAGGTTTGGAGGGAGAAAAAGGAAAGTGAAAATGCTGTAATTATATTAATCTCAGAAAGTAAAAATATTTTAAAATGATGAGATGGGAAAGCAGGTAGGGTCCAGAATAAAGAGACTTTTAAGGCCACATTAAGAATTAATAATTTCCCTAAGAATACTAAGAAGCTCCTAATGAGTTGTAAAGAAATATGTGTTAAGGAGTGTGGGATAAGAGAGGAAATATAATTAGATGCCTGATTTTTGAGACAGGGTCTCTCTATGTGACCCTGACAAGCCTGGAACTTGCTATGTAGGCCATTCTGGCTCCTACCTTCTTAGTGCTGGGATTAAAGATGTGTTTCCACACCTGGACAGATGTGCATCTAAAAAACGTCAGTCTGTCCCCAGTGAAGCAAAAGAATTAAGTCAGTGACTAGCAAGAAAAAGAGGTCTGTTCTCATGACTTAGGAAAGGAACAATGTTTGCTGCATATGGACATAAGATACGCGGGCTTGAAAGATACCTATCTCTACAACAAAATCAACAGTCTTGCATATAAGGAAGGGGGGATATCAAGGCTAACCCCCGAATACAGGGATTGCACAAGTTAGTGTGCCTTTTCCCCTGAGTTGTGGTACACTGAAAGACTGTTGTGTTTGGAAAGGAAAGAGAAAGCTCTACTTTGAGATTATTCTTTTGAAGAAGCAATGAGAATTCCATCTGGACAATTGTCTGAGCCAGAGACATCACTCTGGGATTTTATAATTTTCTAATATTTTAATATGAAAAAGCATTATTGAGAATGAATGGGCAAGGAGGCAAAGCAGATGTTTTCCAATATCAAATAGTGCTAAGATACAGAAGGTTTGGACAACTGGGATTGCATAGGGTTTGGTAGATTTAGAAGCATTTGGGGTCAAACATAACCTTAGTGAGAGGTGTGTGCTTGAGAGACAAAGACAAAGAGTCAAGAGGGATGGGGAAACAGGAGAGGAAGAACAGGTATTAATCACACAGAAAGAGCTTTGCAGGAGTTTGAAGGGGAGAGAGAGAAGAAATAGAACAGAATATAGAATGAGGAGGTTCTATTCGTGATTCTTTTAATTAAGGAATAAGATTTTAATGTGATTAAAGGCTAATGGAAAGGGTCCAGCTGGGAGCCAGAGGTTGAGTATACTAGAAAAAATATGTTGTTTGTAGGAAAATTAATCAAGTGGAGATAATCACAGTAAGCAAATTAAGCCAGTCTTAGACAAATGCCATATGGTTTTTTTCCCCTTATCTGTGGTTCCTAGGCTTTATATCATCAGATAAAATCATGCACACATACATAAAATGAAAACAAGGAAAATTGTCTAAAGGAACAAAGAAGACTTCTAGGAGGGAAAAGAAAAAAAAAGATTAAGGCGTGTGGAATAGGGAAGACGCACAACATACAATATAAAAATATACAGAAAAAATAAAATTTAAAAATGAAGGTGCCCGCCAGAGAAACTAGGATACAATGAGGAACCTAAGAGATTCATACAAGGTTCCTCACAGAAGGGGAAAGGAACAAGATCTCCTGAGCATATTTAGAGTGGGTGGGGGGAGGAGCGAGGGAGGAGTCAGTGAGTGGACAGTGAGTTAGGAGAAAAAAAATGGGAGGAGGGGAGACCAGGAAGACTGAGTTGGACAAATAGACGAGAGCAAAAAATGAGATGCCATAATAGAGGGAGCCATTATAGGTTTGAAGAGAAAACTGACTCTAGAGAAATGTCCAGAGATCTACAAGTATGACCCCAACTAACAGTCTGAGCAACAGTGGAAAGGCTATTTTAAATGCCTTTCCCTGATAATGAGATTGATAACTAACTTATAAGCCATCCTAGAGCCCTCATTAGGTAGCTGATGGAAACAGAAGCAGACACCCACAGCTAAACACTGAGCTGAACTGGAATCCAGTTGCAGAGAGAAAAAAGTGATAAGAAAAGCGGTCAAGACCATGCCTCAGAAACCCACAGAGACAGCTGACCTGAACAAGGAGGAGCTAACGGGCCCCCCAGACTGATAGCTGGGAATCTAGCATGGGACTGACTCAGACCCCCTGAACATGGGTCTCAGCTAGAAGGCCTGAGCAGTCTAAGGGACCTCAGACAGTGGAGCCAGGATGTATCCCTGGTGCACAAAAGGACTTTGGGAGCACATTCCCCATGGAGGGATACTCCCTTAGCCTAGAGACAGGAGGGAGGGCATAGTCCCTACTCCAAATGACTTGACAGATGTTGATGATCCCTCCTGGAAGGCATCACTGTCCCTGTGGAGTGGGTGTGGAATGGGACAGGAGGGTCAGGAGGCATGGGAGGGAGGGAGAGGGAATTGGGATGGACATGTAAAATAAGAAAACATCATATAAAGGAAGGCGTCATTGACAATAGACAACAGCAAGGAACTCAGTATGAGAGGTCGGGAGGGCAAGGCTGGTGAGAGGGTTCCAACAGAAAGAGGCACAGCCCTGCTTTAGGAAGAACTGGGTTAGGACGCCCACAGGCAAATAAAGTTTAAGCCTGGGGGCCTATGCTGAGGAGCAGTCATTTGCATAGTTTTAGAAGTTATGGAATTGAAGTAGGAAACAAGAGACCTCAACTCGACTCAGCTCTACTCTGGGACATTCTTCTAAACAGATACTTAGTCCTGGGAAGGTTCTATTCTTTGCCTCGTTTGAAAGTAAGAGAGTCCTTTTAGATGAATGCTAAGGCTTTTGTTTGGTTTTCCTGTTTTGTTGGAGACGGTTTATCAGGTTCATCTCATCTCATCCCTCTCTCTCCTTGCCTCCCCCTCTCCCCTCCCTCCATCCCTCTCTCTCTCCCTCTCTCCTTCCCTCCCTCCCTCTCTCTTTCCCACTCTCTCCTTCTCTCTCCCTGTCTCTCCCTCTCTCTCTCTCCCTTCCCTCCCTCTCTCTTCCCAATCCCCAGTTTCTCAAACTCTGAGACTACAGGCATGCAGCAGCACACCTGCATTCTACAATCGCACTATCGTATTGTGGATAAATACAGAGAAGATGCAGCTCCAAATGTTAGAAGGTTAAGAACTTAGAATGTTCATTTTTTAAAAACTATACTTTTCAAGGACACATCCTCATTCGTAGCTTAAAGTGATGGGCTGAGTTGATTTGTTACAGTTTATCTTCTTTCCAAATACCACTAAGATGTCAAAATAAATAGAAAAATAAGACAAACAACAAAGCAGATATTCCTAGAAAAGAAATCTCACTAGTAGTATATAAAATCATAGTGAGCCAGTTAGTTTATGTGTGTTAATCCATTTAAATAATTCTACACAGCAACTACATTGATTTCACTATTTCTAAAAATGGAGTAAACAGAATCACAGTGAGTGTAAGCAGTGTGCCTAAGCCAGGCAGCCTGGCTTTCTAGTTTAGATGGAAGATCACTGTGCTGGTGACCTCCCAGAAGCAGCACCGATGTTCTGGAACACACATTCTGCTAACCCAGCAACAGGGGAAGGAATTTTGAAGAAATTATCATGAATCTTTTAAATGGAGCCCCAGAAAAGACTCAAAGTTGGCAGCAGCCTTAAGCTACAATGAGTCATGAAGCAAAAAGCAGCAACTTGAACTAAAGGTTTGCCAAGGCCGACTGGCCACTCTCCAACTTTGTGGAGTCTTGCTATAGTGCTCACCTCTGGCTTCATCCAGCAAAAAGAGCTTTCTTTTTCTTTTTAAGTATGTTTTCTTATTTTACATATTGATCCCAGTTCTCTCTACCTCTAATCCTCCCATGCCCCTCACAACTCCCCATCCCATCCCCCACCCACTCCCCTGGGAGGATGAGGCCTTCAATGAGGGATCATCAGTCTGTCACATCATTTGGGGTAGGGCCTAGGCCCTCACCCATGTCTCTAGGCTAAGGGAATATCCCTCCATGGGGAATGGGCTCCTGAAGTCCATTCCTGCACTAGAGATACATCCTGCTTCCATTGTCAGACATACCACAGACTTCCCAGGCCTCCTAACTGAGACCCACATTCAGGAGGTCTGGGTTGGTCTTATGCTGGTTTCCCAGCTATCATTCTTGGGTCCATGAACTCCCCCTTGTTGAGTTCAGCTGTATCTGTGGGTTCCCCCAGCCTGGTCTTGACCCCTTTGCTCATCACTCTTCCCTCTCTGCAACTGGATTCCAGGAGTTCGTCTCTGTGTTTAGCTGTGGGTGTCTGCTTCTGCTTCCATCAGCTACTGGGTGAAGGCTCTAGGATGGCATATCTCATTATCATCTCATTATCACATCAATCTCATTATCAGGGAAGGGCATTAAAGTAGTCTCACCACTATTGCTTAGATTGTTAGTTGGGGTCATCATTGTGGATCTCTGGACATTTCCCTAGTGCTAGATTTTTGTTTAAATCTGCAATGGCCCTCTCTATTATGGTATCTCTTTCCTTGATTTTCTAAATACAGCCCTTCCCATGCACAGAGAGGGAACCTACAGTGGTCCCTCTGCTCAGAAAGAGAAAAACTGAGTGCTCACGTAATTTGGTGATCAATATAGGATATAGTAGCAAAGGGCATGATAGTGCCACGGTTACTTCCTCCAATGCAACCAGTAAGATGCTTTCCCAAATTCTGAACTACTGGGTATCCAGTCTTCGATCACCACTCTTCTGTAGATACTCATTCATTCACTTGTACAACTACCAAATTTAGAGAGGAGGTCTGTCAGATGAACTGTGACTTTGAGATGTAGTGAGGACCCAACACCAATTTCCAAAGTGTAGCATCAAGTGACAATGGAATATGCACATACTAAGATGATAAGCAAAAGCAACCAACATCTAAGGACATGAAAAATGGAAGACACAATTCAAAATTTGAATTAGTGTCTTAAGAGATGTACGAGAGAGTATTACATTCATATGAAAAAATAGTCTGGTAGACAAAAGGAATAATAGGGAATAAAGATACAGTTCTTGCAAAATTAAGAGCATCGTTGCTAAAATAAAATTACCCAATAATTACCCCAGTCTGTAGGTGTCAATTGCTTTAGAAACTCTGTGGTTCTGAGCTTCCTTTTCTATAATCGCTTTTGTCTATGATCTTAGCCCATAGGTTTTATTTTTGGGTTTTGTTGTTATTTTTTGAAGTTCATCAATTGTGTCTATTATCTGATTTACAATTGGTGAAAACAAAGGAAGGTGCATAAAGAGCTATTTGGCAAAATCAAGTTCCAGGAGAAAAAGTCTTTAAGTAACTTCAACTCACAAGTTTCCATCTCCAGCCCAGGCACCAGCTCTCCTCTGACAGACATCCTAATGTGCCTAAAACTTTCTTAATTTCCACATCAATTTATTTCTCATACTTTATATAAAAGGAAATACCATAAGGCTAAAGAAATAATAACAATACATACATACTATTAAACTAATAAAAATGTCATAAGACTAAAGATGCACTCATAAAATATACTTTTAAACTAATAAAAGTAAAAATAGAGATGTGTATATTGGAAATATATGGGAATATTCTCTCTAAGCTTGACATGATGGTCAGAAGTAATAAAGGAAACACTTTGCCAATCGAAACACAGTGAATATGTGTGCCCAAAACCACAAGTTACAAGATAAATGGCCAACTGAAAGGAATTCTTGTGGTACCTGCTCCCTGCTCATAATGGTTGCATGCATGCTTGTGTGTGTGTGTGTGTGTGTGTGTGTGTGCGTGTGTGTGTGCGTGCGTGAGTGCATGTGCATGTGAGCATACAGAACTTCAAATCCTGAACACAACAACAGAAAACTCAGCACGCAACTCGAACAGGAAAATCAGAGGAAGAAACGTTGAGTCAACAAATATCTGAATTAACCTAAGTTCACTGGTTGTTAGTGCAGTAAAATTAAAATATTTCCAACATTCAGCTTGGCTTGAGTTTGAAAGAACAGAAACAGCTAGTATTAGCAAAAGATAGGACCTGATTATTCTCATGATTGCGGATGTAAATCAGCTCAACATGTCCAGGTGGTAACTTGGCAGAACCTAGAAAAGTTTAAAATGTATGATATAGGATGCAGCAAAGTACTCTGAAGTCTAGACATTCTACTTATCTAAATATATTAGGGACATTTAAAAAGAATTATGCTTTCAACCAAAACATATTTCCTATTTATAACAAGATAACTCCAACCAACTACGAAGTATCAGCATGAACACACTACATCTGTGCAAGCCTCAAGGGAGACTAATACCACCACTGGGCTCTGCTCAACCTACAAATCCAACCAAAGAATTTTTGCCAACAGAGAGGCAACTCCAAAAAAAACAAAAAACAAAAAAACTCTTCATCACTTGAGTAGAACCTGATGCTATTAATTTAGTGATGGTTTCACATACAATACAAGGGTGGCTATCTTTCTGCAATGTTAATTAATAATCTATCATATTTAATAGTAGAAAATGAAAATCACCTTGCTCCTCCTTCCTCCTTTATGAATGATATAGAAGTCGTGGAATCTAAATTCAAAGTACAGAAATAACCAACTGTCATTCAAACTTTCTCCATCATGTTTATTTGACAAAACTTGGGCATTCCTTAAGATTTTATTACCAAAAATCAACATTTCTTATGGATGGTTGGTAAAAGAATGGATGTGTTCCTTATCATTTTGTTAGCAATAAAAGTAGATCACCATATGATTAATTTACTTTCAAATGCCATCCAAAGAAACAAAAAGGGGCCCTTTTGTGCCTCCCATTGATCGTCTCAGTCACATACATTTCCTATGAAGCTTTTCCTGGTTTCAACTGCCAAGAAGGGATTGATTCCTTCTCTGTGCCCATGGTTCTTAAAGTGTGGTTTCTGGCCCAGTATCATTAATAGCTCCTGAGAGAGTATGAGAAATGAGGAATTTTGGGCTTCAACCACAACACTCTAAAGTCACAATCTATAAGGGTAAGCATCATTTGAGATTTGTATGCTAAAGCATAACAATCCCTGACATAAGGGCACTTTGCCCAAGCTTCATCAACTTCCTGATACCAATAAAGTCATCATTATATCTGTGCCTAGATACACTAACTCTTTTAGCTACCTGCATTTGTAGGAGTTCAAATCCTTTTGATGTATATATTCTCTTATGCCAAAATCCCTAGGGCCCAGAATTGAGGAGGGATGGTCTCCATTTCTTCTGTGCAAGTTTTCTACTGCTACTCAGCAGTTGACCTTGAGAGAACAGTTAAAAATGAGACCAGTCTCCAAACTGAACAAAGAACAATGTGTGATGATGTGAGAAAGATGTTGAAAACACTGGACACAGAGCAAGGCTAGATTGTGTTGGCTGTCCTGCAAGATTTCCTGATAAATTTAATTGCTCAGCCAAAGGCTATTTGGTTACAATTCTCAATTGAAATAGTTTACTTCAGGGCTTCAATCAAATGGTCACCCCTTCCACCCTTGTCTCACTGTACCTTGAGCTCTCCAATTAGCTAGACTTGCCAGTCTCCATCCTCCAGTGCTGGGATTACAAGTGTGCGCCACTATACTTACCTTTTTCCTTGGACTCCGGGAATCCAAACGCTAGTGTTCATGTTTACATAAGAGGCACTTTACAAACTGAACAACTTCACACAGGCCATTGTCCTCTCTTCCATTTCTCATCCATTCCTCTTGTCTACTGTATCCCACTACGATGCAACATAGTTTAATATATTCTCACATTCTTTTCTAGATTTGATGTCTGTAGAAGAAACTGATGGCCAGCCTACTGAAGCCACAGGTGCTCATCCCAGCCTTCATGAGCATGCAAGGCAGACACTTCCTCCCTCAGCCAAGGCCTCTACACCCAGAGGCTGCTGACAAAGAGACACCTGACCAGGAGACACCAATGAGGAAAGGACAATGATGCAGAGTCAGCAGCCTGAGCCAATAGGCGGGCCTAACTTCCTACTAAATGAGTCTGCTGCATGCTCTGCTATTCACTGAGTCCCAGTGCCTGAGTTATTGGTGCTGAATCTTCTCACCCCCTCCCCTCAAGGGGTGTCCAAGCAGGGTCACGGGCAATATCTGGTGTCAGTGGAGCCTGTGCTGGCATGAGCCTTGACCCCACTTGAATCAAGGTGTATTCTTTTTTCCATCGCTGCAGCTGTTTTGCGGGACCTGATCTTTGCCTTTTGTTGCTGGTAGTGCATCGGGGGATGGATCCTAAGTCAGTGCACTTCATGTTTCATGTCCTTGGTCCTCCAGAAGGTTAGTGCAGGGATCCTTCTTCTTCTCTGTCTTTTTCTTTGTGTCATTCTGGTATGCCTGGTGCATTAGGTAGGATCATCTACTACAATTAGGTTCAACAAAGTTGCTGTGTTTGTTCAAGTCGGTCTTTGTCTGTTTTAGACTTTGTTCTTGTCTACATCTCCTGCTATTAAGAGAATGGGGAACTTACCCTCCCACAGTAAGGAGCTTCATGTGCGTGTACTAAAATCAATATTGGTCACCAGATGCCTTAAGTTTAAGACATCTTATCTGGAGGATTTGGGGGATGAGGCCATGATGTTGGGCCCCCTGGATTTCTCCCAAAAATATGTGGGAGCGTGACTTTTGGATGTGTGTGCTCTTTCTTGCCAGAAAGCATGAGGTCGGCTCAGGAGTAACCTCCTTTTTCCTGTGCTATGTTTGGGGGTATTGTTTTAGTACTAATCATTTTCGTCATGTGTTTCCTACAGTGTATTTCTATATTCCAGGTTCTCCTGGCACTTCGACACCCAGAATGTGGCCCTCCTTGGGAGGTCTCTTAGGCCTGGCTCACAAAAACTCCTGAGGCATAATTTGACAGGTGTTCCTCCTACCTGGTTGGTAGTCAATGACGGGTAAGGACTGTGAGGCAGGCCAACCTAAGACAGGTAATGTCTAAGGAGGGGACAACAAGGCCGAAGCTAGAACTTCAACTCCCTCTAAGGCACATTTAAAAAGAAAAAGGTGGATATATGGGAGAAACTCCTGGCCAGCATACCCAAGCTGTAGGTGTGTTGGCCAGCCTGCAGAAGCATGAAAGGCAGACACTTCCTCCCTGAACCAAGCCTGCCTCTATGGCCCAGAAAGTATTGACAAGGAGACACCTGACCTGGAGACACCAATGAGAAAGGACAACACAGCCGAGTCAACCACTGAGCCAATAGGACCTTGGGAGGGGGTATAAAGACGGGGCTAACTCCCTTAATAAAGGAGTCTGCTGCATGCTCTGCTACTCACTGACTCCCGGTGCCTGAGTTGTTAGGGCTGCGTCTTCTCAACCCCTCCCCCAAATGGGTGTCTGATCAGAGTCTCCCACAACAGATGTCCTGAACAACGTTCTTCCATATTCTTGTCTCACATTTTCTTTTCAACCTCTCTTTGGGTTTCTTCTCCAGCACTTTATGGAAATGAATCATCCCAACATTGCCAACAACTTCCAACTTGATGTGATGACCAAAGTTCTGCCCTCATCTCATCTTCCATCAAAGATTGGTACAGTTTGCTATTCGTTTCTTCAGAAAATATTTTCTGCTTTCCACACTCTTATCTTTTACCTCCTATATCACTGATTAGTTCTCATTCACCTTTTCTGGCCCTCCTCCTCTGTTTCACCTTCAAATGCTCAAGGGCCTAAGAGGTGGATCTTCCACTCTGTGAATGGCAGTGACTCATTTGGTTCCCAGGTCAAAAACTTAAAGGGTCATTTTCAATCATTCTTTCTTACTCTTTGCCTTCATCTCTTTCCCTTAATCTCCACATCCAATCCTCAGCAAACATTATCATCTCCACCTACAAAATGTATGACGAATGAATCCAATCATTCTTCACCATCTGATATGAGCCCAGGGTGACCCACCATCACCTCTCACTTGAACTGTTGCCATAATCCCTTATGACTAATTGTTTCCACTAACCTTTCCTCTGTTGTTTGTCATCTCTGTTGTCAGAACCATCTCCCTGAAGCATAAACCAAAGCACATTACTCCTGTATTTAAAAACTCCAAAGTCTTTCTTTGATGTAGCCCATTTGCTATAATTTATGTTTCTTGGTTATTGTTTAAGCAATAGAAGAATAACCTTGATCTAATAAAGAAACGGTGCTGATTCACATGCCAGTATTCCAGTATTCTATGGTAACATTTTGAAGCACTTTTACTAACTTTCACACCAGAAGCTTTTTTCAATATATGGAGACCCTAAGCACAAAAGCAAGAAATATACACTTAGACTTTCTTTTGGCCAGCTGAGAGGTTTCAATAACTGCTACACACTTTTTTCTTTGTTAAGCTATCTGACAAATCTGGGGCACAGGTGAAAATGATACCAAAGAGTAAGTGTTAAATAATGTCACCATTTAACAGAACAGAAGGAAAGGCTCTGTCACAGATCATTTTTGACAAGTTTATTGAAAACTGCCTCCGTTAGAAGTGAATGAAGACTCACGTCTGGCAGAAGGAAGCTGACTGGGTGTTTAAAGATTTCCAAATGATTAACTGGCTGTGACACAGGGCACAAATGCCCACTGGAGGTTTGCAAACACCCACTCTGACTGTCCTCAGAACTGTGCATTGTTCTTCTGACTGCTCTAATTACAAAGTTCAATGGGTTTTGAGTGCTTTGCCCTGAACCTGCTTTTCTCATTAGCTCTCTTATTTTTAGTATTCTATGAAGTTTTTCTGAAGATTATTAAAACCCAAACTTCTTAACACCACCTTCTATTTTAGACACTACCAAAACATGTCCTGAATCCATTCCCAACCTGTCCAATGTACTGTAACCCCAACTCACATCTTCTGCTTGCTTGGGCTGCTGAGACAACTTCCTTTCTAATCATCTAGTTCTTTCTTCATATTGAAGGTAAGAACAAAAACAGCCCTACAGACTACAGCTAGGATATCTGAATCTTCTTCGAATCCCCCAAGACAGCGCCCCTTACCAGCAGGAAGTAGTTTGGAAAGAACGACGCCCAAATTCCCAAATGTTTGTTTTCATTTAATTGGACTTTGTTATATAAAATTAAATAAAAAGAAAAAAGAAAAACCAAAAAAAAGAAGGTAAGAACAAGCAAACAAACAAAAAAAAAAAAAAAAAAAAAAACCCTTGATGGGAAGCGAGAGGACAGTGGCATGGAAACAGAAGGAAGAATATTTGAGGAGAGAGGATGCCAGTGGGAGGAAGGATGGTAGAAGACTATGGGAGAGGGGGCTGCATTATAACAAGGTACAATGATGAGTATGTATGAAAATCCCATAATAAAACCCATTGCTTTATATGTTAATTAAAACATAGCTTTTTAAAAAGAAAAAAATCTAAATACATAGCCTAAAAATGTCTCTTGATAGAAACCACACAGAATCACTAATTGGTTTTCAATTTATTTATTTTTATTTTATGTGCATTGATGTTTTGCCATGGGTGTCATGTCCCCACGTACTAGAGTTAGAGACAGTTGTAAGCTGCCATGTGGGTGCTGGGAATTGAACCCAGGTCCTCTGGATGAGCAGTCAGTGCTCTTAACTGCTGAGCCATCTCCTCAGCCCCACCATCACTAATTGTTTAAAAACATCAACTCTCAAGGGATTTTCTGCTGCAATCTAAATAGAAATCATTCTTGGAAATGGAGATTTCCAAGAGTCTCATGCACCTCTCCTTCAGGCCCCGAGCACTTCCCCCAACCTCATCTCCCACACCTTGCTCACTACACTCCAACAACATTGACAGTTTGTTGTTGTTGTTGTTGTTGTTGTTGTTCTTTGTAGTAGTTGTTGTTATTCCTGTGTTTTATTTTCCTTCTTCTCTGGGTGCAACAGTCTTTCCCTAGTTCATCACCTGGTGGCTACTTTTTTTTCCTCATCATTATAGGTATGTGCCTCAATCTGCCCACTAAGAAGAGCATCTTTTAAGCCACATCACCCCAGTTAGAACATTGACTTCGCTGACCAAGTCATGTCTAGCATTTCACCCTGATTGCATTTGTTCCCAGTAGCTGTTGTCAGAGTTTGTCTTCTTAATATCTTTTTAAACACACAATATGTCTTTCCTTAATTCTCCTTCATTAACTCTTTTATTCTCGGATCAATAATAGTGTCTGGTCCACAGTGCATAGTCACTGAATGAATGGTTTGTTCTAGCATTATTATTTTGGGTTTGGGAGGGTTTTGTTGTTGTTGTTTTGTTGGTTGATTTGGAAGAGATGGATTTTATTTTATTTTGTCTTGCTTTTACCACTATCAAACATTGAACCTGAAACTAAGACCCCATGCATGCTGGTCAAATTGTCTACTACTGAGAGACATCCCCAAGTGGTTTGGAGTATAATAAGCAAATTCTTATTGCATGAGATTTGGGGATAAGAAAAGTCTAATGTCTAAAATTTGTAGGCTTGTTCTAGTTTTGTTGCTGTTGAGACAGGGTGTCAAGTAGCCAAGACTGGCCTTGAACTTAATATATAGCCAACGATGAACTTAAATGCTTACTCCTTCTGCCTTCCATTGCCAAGAACTGGAATTATAAGTGTGTATTACACCCTGTGTATATATCTGTTAATATAATTCATGGTTTTACTCTTTCATTCATTGGTAGTGGGTCATCAGCTTTACCGTGTGCTCTAAACATTTCTGGTGATTTCAACATAAAGAGGAGCTGGGAATGAAACTCAATGCCTTGGTATTGAGAAGACCAGGTTAAGCACAGAAACATTGGTAACCTATGTATGTGCAGTATAGTTGAGTTGACAGCTGTTCCCAATCTCTGCACTGCTCCAGCAATACCAATATCTGCACTTGAACTGGTTTCTCATTTAATTTTAACCAAAGACAGAGATGCTTCCAGTGGCTACAGATACTATATGCTAAGAAAGCCAAAGAACTTTGTAAACATGTAAGAATTTTCATCAAATTCCTGATTGTCTACAGAGCAGGTAGAGAGAGCAAAGCAGTGTGGCAGTAGCGTAAAGGTGATCAGAGAGGAGTCATTTAGAGACCCAATCAAAGGACTACCCCACAGCCAAGTTTACATAGTTCATTTGAGAAAGACGTTCCATTATCTAGTAAGATTTCCAGAAATGAGGATTCCCAAAGGTCCCTACTAGAGCCCTTGAGATGGTTGTCAAAAGCTTAATATATCTCACCAAGACCTCATTATAATTGAAATTCCATTCCTATGAAAATGAAGATGAAGAATGTAGCAAAATTATAATACTATAATCTTAATGTCTCCAAACAGTTATAAGTTTTACATGAGATTTATGTCTTTGAATTTTCTCTCACTGTTTTTGTGTACTTATTTCCCTTCTCTTAACCTGGTCAAAGGTTTTTATAGTCTTTAGCGCCTAACAATGGAACATATTTCTAGTCATTGTGCCCAACTCTCAAACATTTTGAATTCTTATGGGCCAGTGACTGCATAAATGATCTGGACATGAGATAAGTATTACAACAGAGGCTGGGACAAAGCAGTGGCTGGTACAGGGCATCTATGCTACTAGGGTGGAGGAAAAATGATGAGGGAAACAGAGGAAGAAGATAAATAGAGAGAAGAACTGCCATTTTGGCGGGTCAGAGAGGTGGGTTACCATAGATGCAATAGTCAGGATCTGTGAGCAAAAAAACGCTTAAGCAGACTGGTGGCTAAGCAAAAGCATCTGAGGCAGAGGCATGTGCAAGGGTCCTGAAGCAGGAAAGAGAAATAGGAACAATGTCTGTATGACTGGACAGTGGTAGCTAATAGAAAGTTCTGGGGCAAATCTGGACACGAGCCAAGGACAAGACCATGACAACCTTGTGGGCAAGGCATGTGAGGATTTGGGAACAGTTAAACAAAAAGCCCTCAGGTCACATGGGGAACGGGTTTGAATGTTTTCAGGCATGAGACATGCATTGCAGCAGAGACCAGAACAAAGCTGTGGTTGGTACAGAGCTTATATGTTACTAGGGTGATGGGTGGGAGGAGGAGATTGACAAGCATGATAATCACAAGGTGTAATTTACATGTCTTTATTGGGTGGGCATTTGCATGCTACCCAGTACATGAGGAGTCAATTCTCTCCTTATACACTGTGTTTCCTGGGGGGTCTAACTCAGGTTGTCAGACTTGATGACAGATGTCTTTACCCAGGGATACACTCACCTACCTGAGCTTTTGTTTGTTTAAATTCTCATAGCTGTAAAACATTCTTTGGAAAAGAACAAGAATGAAGGTAAGGAGCTCAACATGGTGGTACCAGGCTTGTGGAGTATGTGGGACATACTTTTCAATTCTAGATACATTTGCAGTTAGAGCCAACAATACTTTGATGCACAAGATAAAGGAGAAATAGAGGGTGATCTTTAGATTTTTTTATTTGAACAGCTGAAGTGCTGAGGAAGAACAAGATTATCCATTTACTTGGATGTTGATTTCACCAAGAACAGTGATGAGGTAGTCATGAAGCAACAAACTACTTAAAGTGAACTAGAAAGAATATACATACCCAAAGAATAGAATCGTTCATTTAACTCATACCTACTGAACCCTAACTGTGGGTCATGCACTGTTCTAATCTCCGTAAGATCCTACTCCATATAGACCCAACACCCACACCACCCCATCTAACATATTTGGCAGACTCCAGTCCAATACATACTTGCTATTTGACTCAACCAAATTAAATTTCAGATTCTATAAGGCCAAATACATAGCTCAATGGTAGAGCACTTGCCCAGCATGTTTAAGGTTGTGAGATCAACCTACAGTACCCATAGAGGGGAAAAAAAGAACAAAAGAAAAGATATACTAGGTGAATGTATTAAACCAAAAATGTGATATTACTAGTGTCTTAACATAAAAATCCAAATATTCCTAGTTTATAATGGTATCAAAAGAGTCTAAATGCACTGCAACGTTTGGTAACTTCGTCTGTAATTTTTTTTAGAGTCTCTTAAAAAACAAATATTATGTTACTTTAAAGGTTGTATAATCTCTCTTTTGTAATAAGGAAAAAAAATCAAATTTGAATGTCAGACATTCATTTGAAACTTGACATTTTCACAGTAAGATGTTGCAGTCTTATCATTATTTAAGTCTCATTGCCATGGTCAAACTGGAAAGAGTAAATCAATGGCCATTTTATTATTAGAGCTGACTCTTCTAAAGTCATTATTGTTATTTTGGTAGAATATTTGGAGGTGGTGCAAATAGTAAGATGATGTCAGGTAGCATTTTTTACCTCAACTGGAATGACAAACCCATCTCAGTAGCACAACCTGTAAGCTGTCTGCATTCCCAAGTTAGGAAACTAAACTCATTTGCTTCTGCTTTCCAATGGAGGCTGAGGCACCAAGCATACAATGCCCTCACTCATGCTTTCAAAGGGAAGCTAGAACTGACCTAGAGGGCTGAATACTTAACAGCCATTTCACACAGTAACATGCTTTGTTTTTCCCTCAAGCAGTCATTCCTGTGACTGATGGAATCCGGGGCTTAGGCTACCTGTTATAGCAATTTGTGATTGAAGGAGTGATTGGGATACAGAAATGACTCAGAGGTTAAGAACACTTCAGCTCCTCCACAGGCAACAGGCTCAAAGGCCAGCACCCACTTGACAGCTCACAGCTGCCTGTTCCTGCAAATCCAACATCCATTTTTGGTCTCCTTGGGTAAAAAGCATGTATATATTAAAAAAGACAGACAAATATGCAAACAAAACACTTTACACAAGTAAATAAATGTGTGTTTGCTTTTTGAATGAAGAAAGCGTGTTAAGAGACTTGTTTGTTTGTTGTAGCAGGGAAGCATTTTACTCTAAGACATAAACCAAGTCAAGTCATGTAAGTGAGGTGTGGTAAGAGAAAAAGAATTTGAGCAAGATGATGTTAAAAGAAGTTACTTTTCTCCTTAAAATTATTTTTCTGTTTGAGATTATAATTCCATCATTTCTTTCTTCCCTTTTCTCCCCCCCCCACAAACCCTCCCACACATCCCTTTTTGCTCTTTTTTCAAATTCATCAGCTCTGAAACAAACATACAGACTGAACAGGCTGTACTTATGTATCTATACATACACATATCACATTACATTCTTTTTTTCCTTAGCGCTTGCCCTCTGTATCTGAAAGAGTCAGTACAGGAAGAAGAACAACCCCAAAAGCACAGATAAATGTTCACAAAGGGTAAACGAATGAGATAGGTGTGGTGACGCACACATTCCAGCACTTTGGACGTGGAGGAAGGATGGTCAGGAGTCATAACTCACATAGTGAGTGAGAGTTCAAGACTACATACAAGAAGAATGAATCAAATCCAAAGGCCAAATGTATAAGACTGCAGTTCCGCAAGTGATGGCATTGTTCAAACAAATAAGAAACAGTACTCTGTATTACTTAGAAATGTTTGGTTTGCTTTTAAACACTGCTTTGTGTGTGAGAGAGTGAGACTGTATGCATGTGATTTTATGTATGTGTGACTCTGTGTGTGTGTGTTTGCACATGTGGGTGACTGTGTGTGTGGGTAGAAACACATGGCGTGTGTGTGTGGAGACCAGAGGACATCTTGGAAAAATTGGTTCTCTCTTTCCACCATGTGGGAACTGAGGGTTGAACTTGGGTCACTAGGCTTGGCAGCAAGCGTCTTTCCTCACTGAGCCACCTTACCAGACTTGTTTACCTTTAGAACGTAAGATTTCCATTATTTAAGAAAGGCAGAATAAGAGCATGAGCTAATTCTGATTTTTCTCTTAAATCTTCAGGACTTAGCAGATAATTACATTAGGAAAATAGATTGCATTAAGGACCGGAAAAGGCAAAAGCTTCAAATATGCTGGATTTGGCTACTTGGAACTCCACAAAGATCATTAACTACTTCTTGACAAGGAAGTAAAGGAGAAGAGTACTCAGAATCAATTACCTGTTTTCCCATTATCAGACTTCTTTTGTAGAAAGCCATGATTTCAGTATTTCAACCAAATTGCCTATTGTCGAACTCTGTCCTCTGAATACAACAGCTGCCATCTTCTGCAGATCCATTATCCTTTCTTTTGAGAGATTGTCCCTAGCTGGCCTGTTTGTTAGCCATGAAGATCCCTCAGTGAAGGCAATGCAGCGGTTCACTATACCTTCAACTGATTCCAGCCACTCCTTCCAGCCATTTTGATTCAATTCTACCCTAATGCCTTAACTGCAAGTGTCTTTGGGGCCTCTGGAGATGCAAAGGGGAAGGTTAACTAGGCAGGGAGGGGGAGGGTCGGTATTCCAACTATACAACTATGGAGAAGCCACCATTCATGCTGCATGAAGACTTTCCATGTGCGTCACTTTGGGGTCGCTCACATACATAAGCAGACCTTCACCTATGCTCTGTAGGTAAACCCAATGAATTTCTCAGTTCTCTAGGTTAGCTGAACTTTGATGGACTTCTACTTTGTTTGAAAGACTTTAAAGAGAGATTGAAGTTGTTTTCATCTCCCAAGGGAATTCTTGTAATAGTGCAAAAGAAGATAGTATCATCTTCTAAAATAGTTTGAAGTGTGTTCTTCTATATATGTGTGGGGTGTTGCATCCATGTATGTGTGGGTACATATATATGTCAAAGGTCCATGCCAGGTGTCTTCCTCTATTACTTTCCACATTATTTTCTGAAACAGAGTCTTTCACTGAACCCGAGCTCACCTATTTGGCAAGTCTGGCTGGCCAGTGAGCTCCAGAGCTCTTCCTGTTTCTACCACTCCAGCATGAAGACAACTGTTCTGGCTGGATTTTTACATGGGTGCTGGGTATCTGAACTTAAGCTCTTATGTTTGCAAGGCAAGTATTTACTGAGCCACCTCTACATCACCTGATTTTTTAAAAATTATTTATTATTTTTTTACATCCCTACCAAAGTTTCACCTCCCTCCTTCCCTCCCAGTCCACCCACTTCCACTCTGCCCCCATCCACTCCTCCATTTCTTTTCAAAAAAGGAAAGCCCCCCCCCCACACACACACGGACATCAACTAAACATGGCATATAAGTTGTAGTAAGGCTAGGCTCTTATCTTCCTATTAAGGCTGGACAAGGCAATTCAATATGAGGAATAGGGTCCCAAAAGGTAGCAAAAGTCAGAGATAAGTCCTACTCCCCCTGTCGGAGTCCCACAAGAAGACCAAGCTACACAACTGTAACGTACATGTGGAGGTCCTAGGTCAATCTCATGCAGGCTCCCTGGTTGTCAATTTAGTCTCTGGAAGCCCCTATGAACCCAGGTTAGTTGTTTCTGTGGATTTTCTCATGGTAATCTCTGACTCTTCTAGCTCCTACAATCTTTCCTTCCCCCTCTTCAGCAGGATTCCCTGAGCTCTGCCTAATATTTGACTGTGGGTCTCTGCATCTGTCTGAAATTTCTTAATCTGAAGTACTTATTGACTAGAGAGCAGAGATTCAAACCACTCAAAGGCATGCCTATAGGTAACTCTCTATTCATAAACTAGGGTTTGAAGTCTATGAGATATATTTGAAAAACATGGATAGTCCTAAGAAATATTTTAAATTCCTGTGTTGTGTTTTACAAATGTACATGCATTATGTGCATGTCTGTACCTGTGAATGGTATAAAAGAGCTTTGGGTGCCCTGGGACTGGAGTTATAGATGACTGTGAGCCCCCATGGGGTGTCAGAAATTGAAGCCAGGTCTGCTGCAAAAGCAGCAAATGCTCTTAACTTCTGGGCCAATTCTCCAGCCTTTAAGAAACTTTAAAGGCAAAAACTTAATTGTTGAGCAAGTGTTGTTTGCTTTTAAATCAACTGACAATTTCATATATGTATATATTTTCTTTTTTTACCCATTAGACTTTACTAATTTGTTTATGCCACTGCACAAGTTATTAACCATTTCATAGCTGTGATGTCTAGTGTGTTCATATGAAAAGAACATGAGTGTTTTTTGCTTTATTTTACCAAATATAAGAATTTGGAAAAATTGGTTAGGTTATATGGAAAGGATATCCTAATTGAAACACACACACACACACACACACAAAGCAGCATTGGCAATGCTGACCATCAAGTCCAAAACGATGGGGAATTGCCCTATTTCCCATTGTAAGGAGTCTTTGCCAAAAGTAGTGTTAATCCTTCTTAATCCCCCAAACAACTGATCAGATGTACTATTTAATGGCAGAATCTTGGATTTTCAAGTTACGCTCTTCTTTCTAAGACAGGGTTTCACTATCATGCTGAGGCTGGCCTGAACCTATTGGAGCCCAGGATGACCTTGGATATGCAGCACCACTGACTCTGCCTCTCAAAGGTTGGGATGATAGGTATGTGCTGCCACTAGTCAACATTACACTTCCCACCTCTTGTCAGAGTTGTACACTCTGATTTATGTTGTAGAACTGCACGTTCTAACCAATGTGTATAGAAGTCAAAGCATGCATTTCCTTTAGAGATTGTCTCTAACAATTCAGTGTTCTCAACAGAACTTCTTGACACTATATTATTAATAAGTTCACCAATACTGAATTGAGAAAGCTCCACCAAGGATGATTCATAATTGCATTGGAACAACCTGACATGGCACCATACTAGGAACTGTGATTCTGAAACAAAACACAAAGTATATTCTTAGGGAAAGTTCTTAACCTCCAAACTGTATATAAGCTGTGTAATGCTTGTGTATACATAGTTCTGGAGAGAAGCCTCATACATACCATCTTCTTAACTGGCATAGCTGACCTCTGATTACCTTCTGTTTTCAATAACTGAAGGTGTAGACCACATTGAATTCAGATTGTACATCTTGGTTTCAATAGAAAAAGTAAAAAAGAAAACAGGTAACTTCCAAGGATTGGGGAAAGGATCTAAAATATCATTTACTTTTTGACTTGCAGAATGGGGAAGGTTACTCCAAGTGGTAACACAGCTGGAAGCAAGGGCTATGTAAGGAATCAAGTAATATTTGATTCAAAACACTTATCAAGTCAAGTCCACATTTCAGTTTCTGCATATTATCAATTTATCTTTATTTCTGAATATCACAAACTCCAATTAGAATACTTTAAAAATATTCTTTTGCATGCATTTAACAAATCCAACAAAACAACAGGTATCCAGTTTACTTGCGTTGAAACTATGAAGTTTTAACTGAAGAAACAATAAACATATTTAAATTCATTGGTATAGGTGAGAACAAAACCCTTCAAGACATTAGTCTGTTGGCATCCTACCACTATATGCACATGTTGATGTAACACTACTACTGACCCTGAAGCACAGGTAAATAGACACAGGGCTCTCCCTAAAAAGCAAGTGGAAAGGATTATATTTCATCATCATCATCACTACTAAGGGCAAAGCTGCTGTCTGTGGACTGAGACCCATCTTCTTTCACATTCCCCACAGTCCCTCTCTCATCAGAATCATCAAACAATTTCTCATTGGCACCTTCTTCCTCATCGAAAAACTTCTCATTGGAATTATCTTCAAATAGCTTGTCATTGGTATCTTCATCTTGCTTTACATCTCTATCTTCTTCATCTTCCTTTTCATCTGAGTCGTCAAAGAGCTTTTCATCTGTGTCATCTTCTTCCTCTTTGTCATCAGCATCTTCACACTCCTTTTCATCTGCTTCTTCGTCTTCATTCTCATCAGACTCATCATCAAAAACCTTTTCATATAGAACTTCTTCTTCTTCTCTGTCGTCTTCCTCTTCCTCCTCCTTTTCATCCAAGTCTTCTTCAAATTCTCTCTCTGAGCCTTCCTCATCTAACACTCTTTCAAAGCCTTCATCAACTTCTGATTTGTCACTGTCATTTTCTTCTGACTCTTTCTCAACATTTTCAGGGAACTCCTTGTCAGAGGTATCCAGGTCAAAATCTTTTTTAACACCATTTTCTTCTAGTTCCTTGTCAGAGCCATCTTCAGATTGCTTTTCTGGGCAGTCTTCCTCGGATTCCCTTTCTGAATCATCATCATCTTCTGGTTCTTTCTTGAGAATCTCTTCCTCTTCCGACTCTCTGTTGCATTCATTGTCTTCAGACTCTTTTGCCAGGCCATTCTTTTCATAATTATCTTGGCCTTTCTTCTTAGATTCTCTTTCAGGGCCATTCTCTTGAGACCCCTTTTTAGGATAACCCTCTTCAAGATTGCTCTCAGGGTGGCCTTCTTCACACTCTTTCTTGGGGCGGCCCTCTTCACCCTCTATCTTGGGGCGGCCCTCTTCACCTTCTATCTTGGAGCAGCCCTCTTCACCCTCTATCTTGGAGCAGCCCTCTTCGCCCTCTATCTTGGAGAAGCCCTCTTCACCTTCTCTTTCAGGGTAATCTTCCTCAGACCCACCTTCTTTAGCATCTTTTTCAGGAGCATCTCCTTCAAATTCTCCCCCATCTTCTGCCTTTTCAAACTTCTTTTCATCAATAGGTTCTTCAAGAGCCATTCCAGTTGTAGCTTCCTGAGCACCTGTGGTAGACATGCTCAGGTGCTCTGAAAAATGCCTTACTCTGGAAGGCCCTGCCTTTTCTGAATCACAGATGGAATCCATTCGCTGGAGGCCTCTGTTGGGCTCAGGGGCATTGAGGAAGGACTCCCAGCCTCTCAGCCTTTCCTCTCTCTCTCTTGAGGTCTCCTCTACCTGTGAATAAACAAAGACTAAGTTTAAGATGAGTGTTAGGCAAAAAGAAACAATAACTTCTCTGGACAGTTCTACTATTGACTCAAGTATCATAGTTCTATAAAGCAATTTTTCTAAAGCAATCCATGCACTTCCTTACTCTGGTCTTTAAAACTATACATCTGTTTACACAACCGTATACACAGTATACCTTAAATAAAATCATATAAATATATGTAACTATCCCAGTACTGTTGAAATGTTCCACTTCCTAAAGCATTACTATTGGAGCTCTGTCCATTCTCTTTAACAAGAAAGATGAGGACTAGTTAATGCTGTTCTATTCTTATCATTCTGAGGTTAAAACCTCCCAATTACAGATTTACAAACTGAGAAATGATAAGAATCTCTCTATCCTCTAATGCAAAACATTATTTACAAAACACATTATACCAACCTCCAAACTAGATCTACAGTTGACAATGCCAACAGTTCCCGTGCCCTTAAATACAGGATTTACCTGATAATCTGTAGTCCCATCCCAGGGTTCAGCAGTGATTTGACGGCCACCAAACCACCTTCCATCAAGAGTCTGAATACAATAATCAGCCTCCTCTGGTTCCCTGAAGGACACAGAGGCCACACCATCTGGGTGTCTCTAAAAAGACAAGAAGAAGGACTGAATGACAAGGTTAAAAAATCAGATACACATTTCATAAGACAGTAAAGAGTAGTATTCTCTTAACACTCTGAACTAAGACTTCTGAAATCTTTCTTCCCTTTTATTCCAGCCAGTGGTCAGCTGCTTCTTTAGCTTCATCTTGTCTAGCAAGAACCAGTACAGTGTCCTAGCAAGTGTTTCTGTTAACAACACTACCCAAGAGGTAAGACCATGTGATTGTTTGATTGTGTTTTGGGGACTAAATCCTGCCTGTCAGGAGCTGAACAAGCACTGAGCAAGGGCTTCTACATGAAAAGATGTGGCTTCCTCAATTGTACAGCTAGTACCTACCTACTTCAAAGGGTTCTCAAGATGTATAAAGCCCCTTGCAGCACACCAGCAATACATCATAAGAAGTGATCACTCAAGTACTTTCTATTAGTCTTGGAAGTGTGGAGAATAATAAACTAGAGTTTTTTTTCTTTGACTGTGATCAGGTAAATAATTCAGAGAAAGGTAAGAACTTTGAGGAAGTTGATATTCCATCCATTTTTATTCTAATTGCTCTCACTTGATTACATATTCTTTAAAAGTCAGAAGGAAGGGAAATAAACTGGGCATATCAAAAGAATCCAAGATGTGCCTTGTAAACTATGTTCACTGACTGAACTATTGTTGACAGACAGCAGGCCTGCGATATAAAAACACCAATCTAAAATCCAGGGCCATCTAAGTCACTTCCTCAGCTTGGAAAGATGTCAGGCCTTACAGGTGCAAGCCATGAACTTACATCAAACAGGAGGAGCTTCTTAATCTGTCCAAACTTTGAACATTCTACTCGAAGGTCTTCTCTGATCTCATTGAGCACTAATGGATCATCCTGCAAAAACAAACATGATTAAAATGGAGTTCCCTCCTTCTTAATTTAAGAACCAAATTTATTACTGTGGCAAATTAACTTATGAAAAACAGTGCTTTGCTTAAAGTTGGGTACATTTGTCTGCAGACTACAGTAATAAATGAAAAAACTCAGAATTAAGTTAGATGACATCTCATATTGCAGAGGAAATGGAGAAGTATGGCAGAGAGAAGGTCCACAGTATGAAAGGAAATCTATATACTTATGCATATGTGTGTATGTGTTGTTGTAAAGTACACAGAAAATATTGTTACTTTCCCACATGAATGTACTTTAAAACAAACAAACAAACAAACAAACAAAAATACAACACTGAGGCATTGCTGATTGCTGGTACCATTGCTGGTCTCGAGTTTAGATGGTTCTCCTCCCAGAAGTGTGGAAGGATTCAAGACTGACTCCAAGTAAGGAAGAACAGAACTCTAAGCTTCAGGGCATGTAAAAGGTCAGAAATGAATGTATCACCTCTGTTCTACAGAAGCCTAAAGCTTCCCTTCTCTAAGATTCTTTAACCCATTAAGCAATACATGGAACTTTCTGAACTTTACACTGACTAAGGTGGTAGAGAATGACCATGTATGGTTACTGAGAAAATCCTTATTACAATTAATCTCCCTAGCTACACATTGTTTTTCACTAACACTATAGAAATAATAAGCTTACGTGTAGCTTCTCACATTGTATATTTCTACTGGACTATGCTGATGTGCACAAAAAGAAATCTCCCTTCATGTTGGAGTTCTAATTCATTTCTTGATATTCAAACTTTCCAGGCAAAGTATTTTTTTTTTAAGTAAGGCTTCAAACTGAACACTGAATACACCAGAAGTTACATTATATAATTATCCTTCATTATTTGCGCTGACACCACAGAGTATGTGTAAGTATGTAACTTCTAACATTACTCAAGTATTTAAAATAAAAATATACTCCATCCTTCCAATGTAAGTTCTTTCTGATACTTTAGTTTAATTCAATAATGCTGCTTTTGTTTTCCTCTAAAAAGCTTAATGTTGGTGTCTGTTGTTTAGGTTCATAACCAGTCTTCGGTCAAACTAAACAGTCCCTAAAATTCCTCTGGAACCCTTCATTCAGGAATTATATAACACACCAGGCCATGCTTAGAGTCCCAACTCATGGAAAGTGACAGGAGAATGGAAAGTTTGAAGCCATCCTGGGCTAGTAAAACCCTATCTACAAAAAAAAAAAAAGGAGAGAACTTATAGAACATCTATACCCATAGCGCCCAGCACTAATGATTATACCATTGTTCTATGCATCTGTATTACCCAACATTGCAGCTACTACACATCTAGTTAACTAAGGAGGTAAATCTTAAAGTTTTAATAATAATTTGTGGTGGCTAGAGTCTATTTTAGATTGTGCAGGTCTAGATTGACATAACTTAAGGTTCTGGTTCAGAAACCATGAACAAAAAAGTAAGACAACTGTTGTCCTTCTTGCTAACGGGAACTCATCAAGCTCACATCAGGAGGTATGGAGATAAGGTTAAACTGTCCAAAGGGGCTACACTAAAACTACCATTTTGACACTGTTGTCAGTGTTAACAAAAAGAATAAGATTAAACACAGCCTGCAACTAGAATGTTTCCAAATCTCATTTTTTACATTATGAACATTTTCTTCTTTGTGTGCAACATGCCATCATTAATTTCAGAACCAGACAGAGAAAAAAAATGTTGTATTTCCATTACTGATAGTATCTATTTACACTAACAGATGATATCAGAGGCACAATGCAGAGTAATCTATCTTGACAATTACTATTCACTTAACATTCTATTTGCTGGTTTGGGAATTTTACATGGATATTAATATCCACTAAAGAACTTGGTGAAAATGTGGTCCTGAAAAACAACCTCTACTACAAACATCGTATTTCTTTAAGGATCAAACTTTTATTAATAAATAACACAAAGTTTTCAGATGCAAGTGTGGAACTGGTATTCTTCATCAAAATCAGCTGGTGCGTACTGAACTGAACTACAATTCCAAAGGCCGTTCCCATCAGTCTTAAAATTCAGATAGCAAGCAACTATGATTTTGAGCCACAGTATGAATATTAACTGTCTTATCTGGGACACAATCAAAAGAACACTGTGCTAAACACACAGAATTGCAAACACCGGTTTATTTTTTGTTTCTATCCTGCCTATGATTATAGGAATATGCCTTGACAAAGATAGGGCATGGTAAGCTTTGGACACTCTTGTAAAAAAACATACCAAAATTTTTAGATGTTAAAACATAATTTCCTACCTCAAAATCCATGGGGTGAAACATATTTTTGATGATGACAACTCGCTCATGTCGCATCCGGGATGGTCCAGCTCTCCTCTCAGGTCTCCAATCCAACTGCCTAATGTTAGAAAAAGTAACAGTAAACTGAAATCTGGCTTCAGATTTGTGGGAGAGAAAAAGGGATGGATGTAATCTTTTAGTGAAAGTGTAATTAATAGTCATTATCTGATTCTAACATAGTTCCACAAAACTTTCTGAAGTTAAAAAAATTCTAGGCAGGGGGCAAAAATACATACTCAGTATCTGAAATGCCCCACATGTGTCCTTTATCAAAGTAATTCATCTTACTAGATGCATACTGCAATTAGACTTCTAAAGCCTCCTATTGACTTAGTATGTACAACTTTCTAAGATGACAAAGAGGCATCCCTCAGTCATCATTAGAGGACTGGTTCCAGAACATGCATGCCCAGCTGGACACCAAAATCTTTGGCCAAAGAGAACACTAATACAGGACACTACTGCATTACTTACAACCTACATCTGTCTTCCTAAACACTTTAAATTGTCACTCAAGTACTATAATACCTTATATAATGTAAATACTATGTAAGTATCTGTCATGTTGAACTGTACACACACTATTGACAAGAAAAAAATGGTACGTGTTTGGTAAAATGAATCCACAGATAAAGAAACCAAAAACCATTTTAAATTTGTATAATACAGCAAAGAACACACTGAAAGTATACCATATTTAGTATACTATATATTGCAATGAATGGTGTACTACTATTGGCTCTCTGCTGTAATGTTACATTTTCCTGATACTGTTTGTAAAATTTGGTGATCATTTTATCATGAGTTTAAGCATAATGTTAGAATGTTAGCATTATCCACTGGTAAAACTATTTATCAATTTGACTAATTTACTAAAACTAGCATTTTTAAATATGTTAACAGCAAATTAGTAGGAATGTGACTACACACCTACACACACACACACACAACAATACAGTAAATGCAATGATAAAACCTTTATCATTTCTAACTTTCCTTTACAAACCTGTATAAACAAATACAGATCATGGCAATTGATTTCAACCTACTCTAAAAATGAAGCGAAGTCAAGGTTCTGGAACATAAGCTTTAACTCTTCATTTGATGCACAACACTGAGCTCAATTAACTTTGCTTTTACTTCAAATATAATCACCTCCAAAATTAATTGGGATTGGAAACATAAAGGGTGGGGACAGGAAGTATTGGAAGAGGTGATGGAGGGAAGATTGAGCCCATCATTCATTCTTTTGGTTTAAATAAAGAAGTCTAGGACACATTTAAAAGAAATCACTCCAGAAAAAAAAAAAAAAAACAAAACAAAAAAAAAAAAAAAAAAAAAAACCCTACTCACTGCCAAAATCAGCCCATGGGAGAGATTGCTGGGAATTCCTGATTGGCCAATGAAATTATTTTAGAATTATCTATAGACTTGTTTGATGGTATAAAACTAAATAGTACCAAAAACCTGCTTTAAAATATGCATGAAACTTTTCAAACAAAGAAAAATTAATAATACAAACTTTTGTTGCAGAGACAGTTTCTTCTTATAATCTTTGCACTTCTTCTTCTTTTTTGAGGCATCATACTCGCCCTTCAGCTGGAACTTTGCCACCTCGACATGCAATTTGTAGCCTCTAATTTCATCTTCATCCAAAAGTTTTAAAGCAAGTTCCACAGATTCTTTCTTTATAATGGTAAATAAATATAGTCAGTAAATTGAGCACTGAAATGAAACTTAAGATTTTGAAATACATAATGCCAGCTATCTACTTTGAGATAAAGAGTCTTAGAATATACATCAGAAAAGTTGTGTTCAAAACACAGCTAAACCTCAAACACCTGCACTAACTTAGGAAAGTAACTAGCCCTTGGAACCCCAATTTCTCCATCTGTAAAAAGCTAAAATAATATTTTTATCACACAGTTCCCGACAAAATTAGATAAAAAAATATATGGAAAGACAAGAGCACTGCATTGGTTAATTTTGTCTTTGGGAGCCCAAATTTCTCATCTGTAGAATTAGAAGAGTAGATTTGAATAATTTCTGTGGAACATAACAATTTTAAAACTCTGTAACATCTACTTAACAGTGGATGATTCAAGGAACTGGAAATAATACGGCCAAACTTTAATGTTCAGCTTCATCAAACTAAAATGTAAATCTATAATAACATACTAAGTAGAAGGTAATTATTTAATGGCTTATATATTAAATGCATTTATGGATTCCAAGTCCTACACAAACAGAGTACTTATCACCCTTACTCAAACAGAGTCAAAGATCTAAAGGTATGAGGAAAGCACAAGGGACCACTTAATGTCAGCTGCTCAAATCAAATATGGATCGTGGAATAATTAATGCTATTTTCTAAAGTGCAAGGCTTGACAATTTGTTCTTTCGTGGGATGTAAGTTTTATATAAAAGTGTTTTACAAAGCAATATTTTTCTTTAAAAATCCAATCATGGAGCTGAAAACATGGCTGAACAGTTAAGAGCCCTTGCTACTTTTCCAGAGAACCCAAGTTCAGTTCCCAGCATTCATAGTGGGTAGCTCACAGCAATATATAATTCTAGCTCCAGGGGATGCAACATCTGGTCTCTGCAGGCAACAGAAGAGTACATAAATTCACACACATATAAATATAAATAAATAAAAGAAAATATTTTTTTAAAAAACATCCATCAACACCCTCCTCTTTGAAAAATACACTTCATGGGTTTTAAGTCATCTTTGGGCTCATAAAATTCTCAAGTATTACATATAAACATACAAAACTGTCATGACTTTGTTAGGATCCACTAACCCATCTTGCTTAAGAAACAGATTAAAAGCCGATAACCCCAAACCTTGCCAGCTTAAGCCTACTGTCTTCTGATCCCATTGTATACTGTCCACTAACTACACACCCAGGATAGTTAGTTGTATTATTATATTTTTTGCTTTGATTTGTAGATATTTTCAGGTTCTGTGAAAAATTCCTATGTCATAATTATGGCCATTTGCTTTGTGCCAGACAATAAGGGTTAATGCACGCTCCTAAGGTGACTGGTGTTCCATAAATGACAATCTTCTTTCACAGTAAGCATTCTCTGTGCAATTTACAGTAACAAGACCACACAAAATTCTGCAAACAACCATTTTAATTCTCTTCTGTAGTGTTTAAAGCAGTAAATATAATTCACCATCTCCTTTCCAGTCTAATTTGGGCTTAGAAAATTCTTTCTGCAAAGAGCCAGTAAGTAAATAGTTCAGTCTTTGAAGGTCAGAGGTTGATGCTGCAACCACTCAATGCTACTGATGAAACACAAAAGCAGCCACACAGAAAGCCCTAAGTGAATGTAGTTGCATTCCAACAAAATTTTATTTGCAAAAATAGGTGGCAAGCTACACTTTGCTAAAACCCATTCCAATGGGCAAATAATGTTACTGGCATTTTTGTGTTCTCAGATTTTCAAACTGCTGACTACATGCACTGATGATGAAATCTTCACAGTGAGACTATTTGTAGTTAAGAAAAGCCCCTCCATCACATATTTACATAACATTTTGACCTTGCAGCAAACAGTTTCTTAAGACAAGCAAATAACCCTAGTGTTAGTTAGCTAACTCTGTCTTACTCAATACTTCTTTTGTGTCATGTATTTGCATCCTTAGTGGAGATAATTAGAAAAGTTGCCGGTATCACCTATACACAGTCAGAGTCTGAAGTTTCTGTTTTCTATTCTGTTTTGGATGGTTATTGGTTTAGGTTAGCATCTGTAAAAGATTCTAGCCCTAGTTCCTGAGTTAAAATTGGAGAGATAAAAGACTTATTTGACCATATACTAACCTTCAGATAACAGCAAAGCCCATCTCCTTTAAGATTTCCCTGATTATCTTTATAAAGTTTGACCTTAAATTCTTCTGTCTGAGGATCTCTCATAATAATGCCAAATTTGGACATAAGCTGTATGAATTCATCCACTGTGATGTCTGGAGGCAGACCTGTAATTTCAAGAAAACAACTTTAAAGTATTCAATGAAGGTAAAAGTTGTTTAGCATTTTACCAATAAGAATCCTACAACTTAGGTGAGTATAAAGTTGATTTTTGTAAATGAATGGAAAAACTTCCTATCTTTTACTCTGAAGATCATTCATATTTTGTATATTAAAAATATATCACAATTATACTATACTTTGTTTCACTAAATCCGATGAGACAAATTGATGTAAATTATCTACGGCAGGAATATAGAACAGCAAGCAAAATTGCATAATTTTTCTTGGTTCTCGACTAAGTAAATTCCTAGTTAACACAAACAGCTGAACAAAACACACTAAAAAGTAAAAATAAAAATCACTTAGCACAATATCTCAACACTAAATTTTACCCACCTTAAAAGTGCATTAAAAAGGGATAAATACCTGACACATATACATTTGTATTTCTATCTTCTTCGACATGGAACCATCCTAAAAAAAATCAAAATGAAATAAATAAAATACTTGTAAAAAAAAAAAAAACAACAAGAATCACATTATGAAATCTTGGCAGTGGCAGTTTCTTAAAACTTATAGAATGTTCTTTTCATTTAAGAAGACTAAGTATAACTCAAATCACTACCCAGCTTTCAAAATATATAAGCTTTTTGACTGAGAAGGTTTTGGGGCTGTCTCTGAAAAAGGAAAAAGCTATCTCGATTCCTAACGATTTTACACCTACATAAAAGTAAAAACTCACATTACCATTCCTTCAATGCTATTAAAATCCTCCAAAAGATAAAATGTATTCACACATTTCCCTATTTACTTTTTAAACCCAGGTTTTGCAAAACAGACCCACTTGCCTGACTCAGCCTTTCTTTTTTCTCCTTTCTTTTTGGGGTCAGTGGTTTCCGGGATTTCTCTTTGTGGAGGTTCTTCTACAGTCTTTGTGTTGGGGTCCTGGACATTCACAGTAGAACTAGATGCACCATCACTAGAAAAGCCGTAATTAGCCTGATAGGTAGCAATGAAATCTTCAGTGATCTAAATGGATTAAATCAGCACACATGCAGACATGGTTACTTCATGTGTTATACAGCTGTACATTCAGTAATATGATCTAAGACGCAAACAAGTGTTTATGCCAAGGATAATTGTAATAATCAAAATATAATGTCAGAGCAGTCACCACATATAAAAGGTATGTAACACAAAAATGTACAAAACTATGAAATAATACTCGAACTGCCAACATAAAAAGTATGGTAGAGAATTCGAAGTGATGCTAGCACCTTTTCTAGTTATCTTATAAATTATTGCTTCTCCACAGTTTTTCTGACTAAGGTGACCAATACAGAAAACAAAAGAAGTATCAAATAATGAGACAGAGTAAAACCAATAGTCACCTAGAAAAGTAATCATAGAATCCACTTTTGGGTCCACAAAAATAACTATATACACTAAGATTTTTGTGTTTATGAATGAAGCTGGAAACTTTGTTAGAACACAAAATGCCCATTTTAGTTTGAGCACTGATTCACTTAAGTGTTTAGTGGCAGAACAAAATTAAAGGCAAGTCTGATACACACCCATCGCCCTGGCTTTTCAGGGCAATGCACTATTGCAGAATGGCTGAATGGAGAAATGAGTTATGTCTATCACTTTCAGGCACACCTAAAAGTGAACATCTGACCCCCAAAGTATGAAGAACTGTGGTTTTAAGTAACATCAAAGATAAAGTTACCAAGTAACTTTTCGTACACCTAAAAGTGAACATCTGACCCCCCAAAGTATGAAGAACTGTGGTCTTAAGTAATATCAAAGATAAAGTTACCAAGTAACTTTTCGTATTGGTGGAAATGCGAAATGCACTCAGAAGGTAGAAGAAATCAAATCTACATTCAAGCTGGCATTACAAGTTCAGAAATGGGATAATAAATTTTAACAATTTGGGGAGCTTGCGATAGCTGAAATAATTTTTAAACTAACAATCCGTCTACACAATGGAGACAAGTTTTGTGGAATTGGCCCTCAAGTCACTTGATGTGCTGTTAGCATCCTTTTATACTAATGCCCCTTGGAGGCTAAGACTAACAGGGTACTTTCTCCATACAGTTTACACCTCCAGGTTTAACACTAGTTGTTTTATTTCCAAGTACTCAAAACCAATGTGGAGATGTTTTCCAACCATTTTCTGTGCTTTCCCAGTCGTATTCCTGTGGTTACAAGGTTCAAACTTAGATGCCCTGGAACGAAATTTAGTAGAAAAATAAACCAAGATGCAAGGAAAGTTTATTCAACAGAGTGAGGTAAAAAGCTGGTTATTCACCCCGAAAATCAACAATCTGCATTTCATCCACAGCATGTGCGCTAAACATAAGTTTGGCTATACAGGATAAAACTGTTACTAATGTGTTTTCCTTGGTGTTTTTCCTTCTTGCAATAAAAGCAGTCATCAATATAACAACCGTGACCTTCACAAAAAATTAATAAGGCATAAAGAACATTTAAGGCACCACCGTAAGATTTTCTCTCCTTTATACATCGGTACTGCAACCAAGTGAACAGACGAGCCATCCACCACCGGTTCAAGGACCTAGTACTTCAGAAGAGCAAATGTAAGCGGGGTGTCCCGCAAGGGTGTCCAGGGAACCCCACAGCCCCGCTCCGCAGTGGCAGTCAAGCCACTCTTTCTTACCTTGGGAAACCAAGCCTTCTTATCAAGGTCCCACTCGTAGGGAGTGTCATCCGGTGGTTGTCCCAAAGAGTCGGTTTCTCCGGTGGGCTCATTCTGGGTGTCAGCGTCCTTAGGGTCTCCGTACAATTCCTGCATTCGCAACTGTTCGTCAAACTCGTCGTTCCCGCTTAAGTCGTTGCCACTCATGTTTCCCAAGTGGCTCCGGGGACAGTCTTCAGAGACGCGAAGAGGCCAAAATGACGCTGGCGGGGAGAGAGAAAGGGAGGTCGACAGAGCTCGGAGCGTGCGGTGCAGCCCCCTGGCCCGCCTCCCCGCAACGCCCCAGCAGTCCCTGGGAAGCGGGAGCCGCGCCGCCCAGACTCCGCCCTCCCGCCCGGCCCCCACGCGCGCGCGCACGCGCCCCGGGGCTGCCATCGCCGCCGCCGCCACCCACCTGGCGGGCTCCGCGGGGCCCGGCCGCCGCCGCTGGGCCCAGGGCGAAGCGGAAGCGCGCAGGCGCGCCGTCACCGCCACCGCGGGCTCCGGCGGCCCCACGGCTTCCTCCCGCCACCCCAGGAAACTACTCTGAGAACGAAGTCCGCCTCAGGCCGACGCAGTCGCCACTGCCCGCGCGCGGCGACGTAACGGTCGCGCTGGCACGCCCACTCTGGCGTCAGAAGGCCGCGACGCCGGCGAGAGCCGGGGGGGGGGGGGCGGGGCTCCGAGCGAGTGCTGCCTCCCAGCGTCCGTCCTCGGGGGAGCACCCGGCGGAGACGCAGCCCGCCCGAAAGCCCTGGTACCTCGGCAGCCTTGGGCGCCGCGGGGTCCTCTGCAGTTCGGGCCAGGCGACAGCCTGGAAAAGAGGCGTGGGATTCTTAGCGCAGAGCTGGCGGCGGATGGGCTTTGCGGCAGTCGCCATCTTGGGGCGGTGGGTGGGACCGTGGGACAGGCTTCTCCAGCGTCGCGAAACCCATGTGTCCCTTTCACGCAAAACCCCGCCCCTGCGAAGGAACCAAGTATTTAGGTTTTACTTTTTTCTCCTATGGTACACACAGCCTTTGTTCATCTTCATAACCCAAGCCCGTAACATGCTGTTTGAGGTCTGGTGCGGAGTGGGCGAGCAAGTGACTGAGCAGGGGCAGAAGCAGGTCCCATCACTTCCTAATCTCACCCCCTTTTTATGCACCTGGTACCACCTTCAGGCTGCAGTTGGTGAGGGTAGCAGTTAGCCTGCAGCATACATACTGCCAGGTATCAGAAGTGCTCAAGCCTGGAACTCGGAGCTTGACTGTAAACATCCCCATGGGCAAACACCAGCTGGACCATGTGAATTTCCTTCTTGTCTCTTAGGCAGCCCACTAACTGCTGTAAGCAGAAGTTTTCTACAAAATAGTTCGTGTGTCTCTAAAAGTGAAGGGGCCCGCGTTTTAAAATAGGCAGGCAGGTATTTACTGAATTCCTATTAAGTGCCAGGCACTGGCGGAGGTTATGGGACACCAGTCGCCAAGACGAGCACAAAAGGGCACAGATCAAAGAAGAGCTGGGCTTTGGTGGCGCTCGCCTTTAATCCCATCACATAGGCAGGCGGATCTCTGGGAGTTCGAGGACAGCCTAGTCTACAGATCTAGTTCCAGGACAGATTCCAAAACAATAAAGAGAAACTCTGTCTCGAAAAACAAAACAAAAATAATAAAAAACAAGTCAAGGGAGACTCAGTTATAATTTGGCAAACAAACAATATAATAGAAGTACCAGATATGGAGAGCACTGATTATTTTGTTTTCAGCATCCTTCTCAAAAAACTAGAAAATTCCAAAGAGCTTTTTTTTTTAAATGTGGATTGCATTTGTCAACAACATTTGTTGCTGTAATGTTAACTATGCAAGTAAAATTTTAATTCATTAAAGGTAGCAATGAACTCTGTGTAAACATCCATGTTATAACCCATACTTGACAGTAGGAAAAAGCTTCCCAGAGGTTTCTTCGATTCCTGTCACCTTTGCTTGTAAATACAGTGGTTTGGGTGGGTTCCAGAGCACCCTGACTCCTCACAGACCTGTGAATCTGACTTCAACATTAACCATGTTTTTAAAATACATTTAATTTTATGAGATTCTTGGTTTTGGTAAAGGGTTCTACCAGTTGGAGAACTGAATTTGTTTGCATGTTGTTGATTTTGCTAGGTTCAATGAAACATTACCAAGTAGTTCTTGCTTCATCTGGAAATGATATGAAACTCTGTTCACTAATGTGTTATTGGGCTTCCATTTCATTCTGGAATATGTTTACAACCAAGGAGAGATACTGTGTACATGATCATTACTGCACAAGGCTCTGCCTGAAGTACCCTTACATTCCTTTACAAGAAATTGGGTAAAAAAAATTCCTTATATCTAGGTTCTATGTCACTAAGTAACCTTTGCCCAGAAGCTTCCTGTAAGCCTCTGGTCCACCTAGCCTGAGGTAGCATTGCATTTTGCACTAGATTTGCCTGCGTCAGTAAAACCTTGTCCCATAAAGTTTGAGTACAATCAGATGCAGTGTCAGAATAGAAGGAAAGCAGATACCTATGGAAGGAAGGCCTTCTGTGCAAAAGGTCCACTACCTTGCTTGTAAACTCTTTCTGGAAAAGTTAACTGTACTAGGATATATATGTATGTATGTATGTATAAATATACACGCATATATACATATACATATATATACACACGTGAGAGAGAGAGAGAGAGAGAGAGAGATTTATGTCCCCACATCTCATAATTTATAAACTTAGTTGCTGGGAGGGGGGAGTCCTTCTGACAAAAGGGTTGATGGATCTTCAACCTAAGATAATATGACTGCAGAAATTCTTTAAAACTTAATTTGACACTTACAGAAGGTGTACATTGTTAAATTGGGTTACTTATCACTGAGGAAGATGTAATCTCAGGACATATTTTGGTTGTACATATGTTTGTGAATGTTTTTTCATACTTCATAGAGTATTGCTATCATCTGTATCCTAAATCTTAGGCAACAGAAGACCATGAGCAAAATTAGGACATGTTTACAATTTGATTTTCCTGTGTTCATATCCATCCCTATGTAGAACCCTCACTAAAGACATTAAATATCCCATAGTAATATTGCATTACAACAATAAACAATATAAATGTAATTATGGATATTATGGTCACCTGTAAGTTTAGCCCCAAGGAGTTAAATCAGTTAATATCCCCCCCCAAAAAAAGCCCAGAAATTTTAATCCTAATTTTCTAGCTATGAAAGGGGAGGGGGTTGATGCCCTTGGAAGCTAAGAAGTTATTTTATACATATTTCATTGCTAATTCATGCAGAGCTGTAGTTTAGTGAAACATGAAAATGCTCTCTTGGCTTTTGAAGCATGGTACTGTTGAAAATTGAGACATTAATTTTTTATTGATCCTGTGTATGAGTGTATATATGTGACGCATGTGTGTGGTGTGCATGTGCGTGTACATATACATGGAGTCCAGAGGAGGGTGTAATGTGTTTTCATTTATCATCTTCTGCTTTATTCCTTATGAGGTAAGATCTCTTGATGATCCCAGAGCCTTTGGTGTGATTTTTTGTTGTTGTTTTGTTTGTTGTTTATTTTCAGCTAGGCTGGCAGCTAGCGTGCAGCAGAGATCCTATTCTATTGTCTCAGCCCCTAGCAGTGCTGTGATTGCACGTGTGATTACAGGACCACATCTGGCCTGTGATACTGGAATCTCAATTCTCATGCTTGTGCAGGAAGCACCCTTGACTGCTGAGCTCTCTCTCAAGCCATAGCCAAGTACACTTGTAAAATTATTTCTCAAGTGGTAGGCTCCAGAGAGTCAATATATAATTTTTTTCTAATTAAGGACAATATGATATTTTGTAGTTCTGTTATTTAAAAATAATAAGTCTTGGAATTGAAATGTAATCTTATATTGTCATTATTTTTAGGATATAAAGTTAGACAAAAACTATTCAAACTTATTTATTTATTTATTTATTTATTTATTTATTTATTTGCTCACCTCCAAAGTTTTTACAACAATTTTGCTCACTTTAAAGCAATGTTAATACAATATTAGCACCCCCACTTTAAGTAAGCCAGTTTTAAGGACATTTAAAGTCCAATGTTAATATATGCCCCACCCCTGTTTGAGCCACAAAATTAGCGTAAATTCACAACGGCGCAAGCCATTTAAAGCTCAAAAATACCAAAAGCACTCTAAAAAGAAATCGTTTTTAAAAATACAAATGTAACTATAGTGCCAAAGATAAGCTTTAGTTTACTTCAAGAATACATTTTCTGAAAGCACAAATTTAAATCTGACAAATCTATTGACTACAAGGGTTTTTTTTTTTTAAATTACAGTGAGTAACAAGCTTATTTGTTAGCAAGTTAGAGCAGAGGATAGAAAGTCAGAGCCTTCTGTCTGACTTCCAGAAACAGAGCTGAGCTCTAGGACTTCGGCACCCATTAAGTTGAGTAAAATCAAGCAGGTAGATGATGTGATGATGATATCACAGCCAGGTGATGGAGATCCCCCAAGTGGCAGTTCTGCAGGTTTTTAGAAAGAGGGCACTGCTCACCCAAATGAAATGAGTTTCCTTCGAGGAAAAAAATTCAGACAGTGACAGCTTAGAAACTTGGACAGGAATCCTCATCTGGGGCCCATGGTCACACGAACGTGATGGCTCCCTGTTTTGCCTATTAACAAGACAAATTCTTCGAAATGTTTAGTGAGAGGTGGCTCTACCTAGTTCTTAACCCATGGCAGTAGAATACACAAAGTCAGGAAGTGTTGACCCAGTAAGGGAAGCACCCTGGCCTAGACTCAGTGCTTAACACCCTCCAACTCTCAAACATTTTCATTTCAATTGCAAGACTTCTTATAATGGAATGGTGATTGAAGAAAGAGAGCAGCCACTCTGTGAAAGTTTATATATATGCGTGTGTGTTATAAAACACCACAAGAGATGTTCTATCTCTTTTTGATCTCCTCATTTACGGAGTAGAATCTCTAGATTTACAGCACAAAATAAGCACAAACACTATTTTATGACAACCTCACGAGAGCATGACAGATGATGAGCGTCAGAAAGGAGGGATCCAATTAGATTTTTAAACTTTCATCTTGTTCATTTACCAACCCTCCTGTACAGCGTTCTTCCCAGTTGGCTGGCATTTCCAAATCTGCTTTTCTCTACTTGGTGGGCTTCATTGTATGTAGAAAGCCCAAATGGCATTACTGTTTGCACCTTGAAGAAAATGATGGTTTGTCTTTTCCTTACAGGGATAATTCATTCCGGAAACTTTAAAACAATTCATGAGCAACAAAAACCCAGACACCATACTATGCACAGCTTAAAGCTGGAAACACGCAATGGGACTAAACATCACCGTGTGTGTGTGCGTGCGTGTGTGTGTGTGTATGTGTGTGTGTGTGTGTGTAAAAGCTAAACTTTGTCCTCTCCCTTCTTCACACTACAGCCACTGAACAGGGTCACACTAATTTCAGACACCTGTGTGCTCCCAGTAGCAGGGACCCTCCCCATCACAGTGAGGTTGGTAAGAGCGGTGTCACCAAGAGGAGGCTCAGGCTTCTCTGCCTTGCCCTTGCAGCAGCAGAGTTGAGCTTTAAAATGCTCCTGGAAGGACTTGCTCAGCCAGTAGAGGGCAAAAGGGTTCACACAGGAATTACTGAAAGCCAGCACCCGAGAGAAAATGGTGATGATGAAGGGAATGGCCATGGGGTCTTCATAGCTTTTGTAGGTGAATGAGTGGTAGAGATACAGGAGGTGATTCGGCAGCCAGCAGAGAGCGAACAGAGCCACCAGCACCAGTACCGTTTTGGCAATTCTCTTCCGGGATTCAATCTACATGGGGACAAATTGTACACACACACACACACACACACACACACACACACACACACAGAGAGAGAGAGAGAGAGAGAGAGAGAGAGAGAGAGAGAGAGAGAGAGAGAGAGAAATTCATTTAGCTGGCAGAGATTAAAACAAAAAATCCTCTAGATCGACATAGGAATTTACAGTTAACAAGCTGGCCTCCCTTTGAACACATGGTTAAGAGCTAACTGGCTGGGACACATGGGAAGTCTGCCTGTGGATACAGAATATGACAAGTTAATTGGCATGGTAACCTGTGATCTTGGTCTCATTAACTCTCATTCTGAGGCCTCCCACCATCCTCGGATGTTGAGATACTCCAGTTAACTCAAGCAGTGCAGTGGAATCCCCAGAGATTTAATTTCACTAAAAGAAGAGAGCGATCCTATTCAGAGCAGCTTTCACTGCATCCACAGAGACTGACAGGTGAGAGCAGTCTTGTGCAGTTTAGGAAAGTTGTCAGGTTGGTATGAAAGTTGCTTTTAATCTATAGGGATTTAATTCATGTAGTCAGAGGAACAAAAACAAAATGTTCCATCCATCATATATGAGAATACTCCTGTTCACATCTGTTAATATAAGAGATGTGCCTCATAAAATAGAGGCTTAGACAGAGCAAAGATAACTGGACCACATGGATACTACACATACAGCTTCAGCCTCGTGAGCACAACTCTTCAACTGATAAACTACACAAAAGGCATAGTTCTTTCTCTCCCTGCTCCCTGCTCCCTCCCCCTCCCCCCTCTCTCCCTCTTTCCCTCTCTCTCTCTCTCTCTCTCTCTCTCTCTCTCTCTCTCTCTCTCCCTCTCTCCCTCTCTTCCTCTCTCCCTCTCTTCCTCTCTCTTCTCTGTAAAGGGCAGTACTTCTCTGTTCTCCAGGATAGAAGCATCCATGAACACCTATCTAACAGGACAAGGTTTGGGACCATCTTTTCATTCTGTACTAATGTATGAAAGGAGAGGACACATAAGTCTTGCAACGGTTTTAATCAAGTGTGTGTGAGTCACTGTGTTCTCTTGCCATGGGCACTTAATTTCACCCTCCCCAAACCTCAGGTTGCTCATCTGTAGAGAAGTTCTTTTTGCAGTGAGTAATGTCAGATGAGCCTTGCCAGTTTCCACATTCTGTGCATTTCTAGTACTCTGTGATACTTCCTAAAGCAAATAATCTCACGTTCTGCAGATTTCCCTATCTTCTGTAGGATAGTTTTTACTGCCCTCACACTTCCACTACCGTGTCTATAATACTAATAGTCTCATCAGTGACTGAATGCAGACACTATGCTGGGAGTTTTATCTGTGTCATTTAGTCCTCTTCTTTGTTTTACAGAGAAGAACCTTGGTGCTCAGAGAAGTCAAATAACTTGCTCAGCATTGCTGTGTGTGATACATTTGGGACTGAAAAGAGAGGCTTCCCTTATGGCAACAGCAGTAGACTGCTATTGGATATCTACACAGATAAATGCAATGTAGCTCATTGAGAAGTGGTGAGGCAGGGAGCCCACTTCTAAATTCAGGGTGTATTTGAAGGAGGACCAATTCATACATACCTGCTTTCGGGCATGGCTTTGCTCCTCAGTGGGTATATTCAAGGTGCTTTTGTAAAGAGTCCTGGCAATCAAAGAATAATAGACAGAGATGATCGAGAGCGGGATAATATAGAACACTAAGAAACACAACAGAGAATGTATTTCTTGCAAGAGCCTCTCAGAGACAGGGTAGGAGTTACACGATTCAAATGTCACATTTCTGTTAGGATCTCGGAAAGTGTATACATCCGAGAATATAGCCTCTGGCAGAGCAAATATCATAGACATGATCCAGATGCCTCCAGCTTTTGCACAGGTCTTCAGAATAGCATTGGAGGGCTGTCGCTCAAGTGGCTTCACGACCGCTTTGTATCTAGAAACACATAATCACAAGCAGAGTTGAAATCAGTGGCACATATGACTTTAGCAATCACCCAGTTCTTCCTCTTTTCTAGTCTTGTAGAAACAACCAGAACTGGCTTATCCCTTATCACTCCTATGAGACATTCCAGATCTGCAATTTTGTAATTTTGTGACAGACCCTCTATTTAGGACAAATATTTTCAGCATATTTTTCTGTGTGACTTGGGGATAATGCATCACCTATGTGTTGCTATAAGTATTCTAAAGAAGTTCTGCATATGTAAGTGACTCATGTTAATCAAATTAACTCCCCTGGATGAGGAAGCAGTCTTCAGTCTTCCTAGGTAACATTTCTGCCAGTAAGAAGCAGAGAGGTCATGATGCTCATGTTTTCCCCATTTATAAGGGCTACTTCTTTCTTAAGCTAATGGATCAATGAGGGAGATTAGGGTAAAATCAGCAGCTAGATCCCATGCAATGATGCCTTCTCATTTAGACAGAGACACCTTAAAACCTGTAGTCTTTATAGAAGTCTGCCCTCAAGAATATAGACCAGTAAAGCAACAACCTCATTATCATCGTCATTATGACGATGATATTAATGATAATAATAATGACACAGATCAAGCTTTTGTTCCTGTCAGATTCCATAATCTAGAGCTCTTCCTGCAGTACTGCTGGGTGGGCATTGATTACCTATAGGCATCTTACAAAACAAATTAAAGCACTATTTTAATATTTAGAGCCTCATTTTCATGCTTTCATGATTATTCTACAATAGTTATTAAGAAAAATACAGTATCCAAACTAAAATCACCATAAGATGGAGCTTCAACTCCCTAGCCACACACTAGCCACAGGACTCTAAAAGTCCATCCAAATTAATTTATTTCTCTGGGAATGATAGTCTCCACAGGCTTATAGAGGAAACAAATAGAATTAAATAATGACATGACACTGAATTACCAGGGTGCTGAAAACCTTACTGTTTTCCTACCATGAGCTAATCTGGGGACTTTCAAATACATTTGATGCATTTTCTCTCTTTACCACCCTTCTGGTACATGGTAATGCATACACGGTCCATTTCACACCTATGCCAATGTTTTCATGTTGACTCTGTTAAGCCACTAGGCTGCACTAATGTATAAAGCATGAGTATTTTTCTTTGCACCTGCAACAATTTGCCTGACTTAATAAGCCGGAGGAAAATAAAAACACCGTTTGCTATTCTTTCAAGCAAACAATTACATTTCAAAGAAAGAAAGCCCCCTGCCCAGAGCATGTATTTTCAAGCACTCTTCAGATGCTAACAAAGGCATTTTAACATTTTTACTCTAACTTTTATTTTAAAATGCTACAGAATTTTCCAACCTTACATTTAGGTTACACAGTGTAAGAAAAGCCTACCGGTAGCCAGGAAATGCTAAGCACGAGCTTTTCTTTTTTCCCTTTGCCTAATTTCCCATCCCAGCAACAGAACAGAGGAAAGAAACTCACCTGTCAGCGCTGAGAATTGTTAGCGTGAACACTGACACACCGACAGAAGTGAGCCGGATGAAGGAAAGCACTTTACAACCGATCTTTCCAAACAGCCATCCTTCTGCCAGGTAGTGGGTTGCATCCACAGGCACACAAGTCAGCAGAAGTAACATGTCTCCAAAAGCCAGGCTGGTGATGAAAATATTTGGAACTGTTTGCATGGATTTAGTCTTGAAAAAGACTTTGATGAGGATGGCATTTCCGAGGATGCCCACTGAAATGATCACAGCATAAGTGATATAGATGGCACACAGTGCTTCTATTCCTGGAGAGTTGTCTCCGGTCCATCCTTTATGTGTAGTATCGTTGGAGACGACAGAGCTTGATGATTCTGTGTCATTTGTGATGGAAATTAAAGTCTGATTAGGTGACTGAGGCTGCCTTTGAGACATGTCTCCTGCACTCTCTGCCTTCACTACCTCTTCTCTGCTCAGTTCTGATGTAGTTGACTGTCACGTCTAGTGCCTACGTCTAGTAATGAGGTGGTGTCAGGAGAACAGAACAGAACGGAATGGGAAGAAAACCCAAGACATCCGGCTACTCCTTCCCTTCAGTTCTTCTGTGTCTCCCAGCATGCTTGGCTAAGCGCTTACAGATCTGGCACTAGGAAATGGGAGGTGGAGGATGGAGGAGTCTCATTGGCATTCCTATGACATAAGATGAGGAAGGGTGCTAAAGAAATGCCCTGTAGTTGCTTTTCCACTTTGGGGGTTTGTGGTCCTTTGAAAAATCTTTTAGGGCTTACTTAACCATCTATTTATTTGTTAGAATCACCTGTGTCTTCATTTTTTACTCAGCCTAGTCTAGAAATATCTTAGTGATTAAAAAAAAGAGAGAAAAATCAAAACAAACAAACCACCTCACCATGTCATATTACATGGTGGTCTAATGCACCCTCTTTTATATGACAAATACGGATAGATGCCCCCTAAAGCACAAACTTGAACCCAGTCCTCAAAATTTAATATCAGAGAGACAATGGAGCAACAAATCACTCACACCTTGACAGAGCTCATGTCACCTCCCAAAAGCAATAATCCAGTGACCTGGGCTTAACATTTAACTCTGACACATGGTCATTCCCAACCTTCATGTCCCTGGGGCTATGCTGTATCATACCAAAGCAACTTGTAAGTGATAAAAAAAAAATCTAGGCAGACCACCAGTCACCCAGTCACTTTATCCATAACAAAAAAAAAAAAAAAAAAAAAAAAAAAACAGGGTTTCCATTTGACTGTCTGTTTAAATAGACATCATTTCCAAAACGAGCTTTTAAAGGGGTCCTTTCTGTAAAAATGACTCAAATGAACCTGCTGTACTCTACAGCCAAATAACACAGGATAATGCCTAAGGTCTTGACTCAAATAGTGTTGTAAGAATGGAAAAAAAATGAAAATTATTGTTTTTTCCCAATGAAAAAAAGGTTCCACAGATTATTCCAGAGATTAAAGAGTATGTAGATGATGTTGACAACAACTAAAAGAAGTTTTAAAAAATTAAAGCAATCACTATGGCACCATAAAGAAAAGCCAAAATTTATGTTTTGTGTGTGTGTGTGTGTGTGTGTGTGTGTGTGTGTGTGTGTGTGTGTGTGTGGTGGCTGGAGTGGTGTTTGGGAATGGAAGTAGTTTGAAGGAGGCAGCTAAGAAATATTCTCTGAAATTATCAAATCCAATGGCCATGCCCATCTAGGAGAAACTTAGCATAACAAAGTATTTAGAAATATAACCATGTTAGAAGCCAACCTGGGAAGTGAAACAAAGTACTCAGAAAACTGATCAACCAGATAGTAAACAATGGTTTCTATTGATCCTTACAGAATAGGTGCTAGAAATTCTATGAGAAAGTCCAGTGAATAAATTACACCAGTATCCTGATGAATTTGAACCCTCTACACCATCCCTAGCCTCTGACCCTTATGCAATTATCACCACAGTTTGAGCTACTGTGCTTTTGGTAGGAATTGGGAGGGAGAGTAAATTCCAATCCATAAACGTTTGTGTACATATGATGTGGTGAGGATCCTGTCCAGTAGGCTGGGGCTCAAAAATAATCCCAACGAAAACTGAAAGTATCTTTCCCTACTTCCCCTTCTCACCAAACTAATGAAGAAATCTCTCTGGTATTCCTGCCTGCATATCATTTAGCACAGTGAATGAATGGGCCCCCCCCCCAACTCACACTACAGCTGCCTTCTCCACACCACCACTTTGTAAGAAGAAAATGTAGACATGTGATTCCCCAAATTATCTAAATCCCTACATTCCCACTCTTGCTTCCAGCAGCCATCAGCATCATTTTCTTCCCTTTCTCTCCTCTTTTTGATCCAGAGAAGGCAGGAGTGACAGCCTTGGGGTTGTGTGTGTGTGTGTGTGTGTGATATATTTATGTGTGTTGTGTATGTGGGTGTTGTTTTTGTGTGTGTATGTATGTATTGTGTGTGTGTTATCTGTGTGTATGTGATGTATATGTGTGTGTGTATTGTGTGTGATGTGTGTGTTGTCTATGTGTATGGTGTGTTTGTGTGTTTGTATGGTGTGTATGTGTTTTGCTTGTTTGGTGTGTCTGTGGTGTGTGTATTTGTGTGTGTGTTGTGCATGTGTATATGGTGTGTATATGGTGTGTATGTGGTGTGTGTGTGTGTGTGTGTGTCTGTGTGTGTATGGTGTGTCTGTGGTGTGTGTGTATGTGTGTGTGTGTGTTGTGCATGTGTATATGGTGTGTATGTGGTGTGTGTGTGTGTGTGAGTGCGTTGTATATGTGTGTATGGGGAAGTGAAAAATAGAATACATGTTACAGGAAAGTGGAAAAGAGACTACTAGGACCATAGTACAAAGTACAGAAGGGTTACAAAGTGGGACAGGGGTGGGAGAGAGGAGTGCTTGCTTTTATTCTTCTGTGCCAAGGAAAACCATTCCCTTCTTATTGCCTAATGGTATTTGATAACTTATAAGAAGGTGCAGTTTGACTTGTGAATGTATTCTGCAATGGTAGTTCCCATTGTTACTAACCTCTCTGTGTCTATTCATAATTGTACGCCCCTAAGTTTTATCTGCACAATTTCCTACTTCAAGAAGACACGAATACTCCTAATGACCATTGCAGAGACCAAGTGAAACAAACAAACTGTAGTGGGAGATTTGAAGGGTTGGATTTTTCAAACGGAATCTTCTAAATGGCAGATTCTCATGACAAGTATAAACCTGATGGCTCCCTAAAAGTGGACATTTATGGACGCTATTTCCAGATGCAGCCATCTGTACCCCACTCACACATGCCTATCCCATATGCTGGGATCCTTATGTACTACAATTACAATGGAGAAAAATTTGAATCGGCTAAAATATTTAGGCTTTCTGAACACTGAAGTCCAAATTATGAGGCAAGTGAATTAATCTCCATGTGTTTTTTTAATCTCTTCTCAATACTCTTTTTTTTTTTCAGGAATTTTCTTCCATACCCCCAGTCACATGTCCCAGTTCCATGCAACTTACTTTCAGCCTTTTACTTATTAATCCCTGTTTAAGGTGCTTCAATTAATGAAGACCAACTGCTTACCATATGGAACCACAATTCTAGTCTTAGGTATCTACCCAAAATAAATGGAAAGCATATGTCCACACAGAGACCGATATACAAATGATTGTGGAAGAATATTTCATAAAAATGCATTGTAAATAACTTCTTCAGTGAGAAACTAAAAAACCAGAAATAATTGTTTAATAATGGAATACTACACAACAACAAAAACAACAGACTTTTGCTACCTGTTACAAAATGGATGAATGTTAAACAGATTTGCAACGAAATACATCAGACATATATGATTCCTTATTCTGAAATTCTGGAAAAGTTGGAAAATGGACATGGCATAGAGAGCACATCAGCAGCTGCCTGGGTCTCACAGCCGGAACAGGGATGACTGTTGAGGGGCACAGGAAGCAGTTGGGCATGCTGAGGTGTTCTAAAGCTATGTGGGCTGGTATGATGATAGCTTCCTGCTTGTAGAAATTGATTAAAATGCAGCCTGGACACTCTCAATTGCCTGAGCTCATGATACAAAGATTACATACCAATGACATGTGAAAATGTGGCAGAAAATGAAGACTGTGGCTGGATGCCTTAAGACATGGACGAGGAAAATGTTTTCAAGCAGTCGCCACAGCATTCCAGGATGAGAGCTCATGCTTATAACAGGTACAGGGGTGAGAAAGACTTAGCACCTAGCCTTAAAAAGGAATGTAAAATATAAGAAAACACACTAAGAGCCATGCCATCTGAATTTCTCCCTTGCACACCTTACATGGGATGTTTAGTTTCTTGTCTTCTACCCCAAGCACTTTTGAATACATATAAGGATACTGAGCAGTTCCCAGCTGGAGTCACTGGCAACCATCTATCCCTTCTGGGTCTTTCAAAGGGTCTTTGCTGTGCTCATAAATGGATGTTTTACCTGGCATTCTTGCTGCTTGGGAGTTTCACCAAGCCATGTTACTCATCTCACAAATTCACCAAGAAGTGTAGCCCTTCTCCAGTGCTCTGCACTGGTCTGCTGGACCTTGTTCTTTTCCATGCAACCTATAAAAGCATGGAAACCTCCTACACATTTCCTTCCTTCCTTTATGTTTATTTATTTTATTTAAATACTATTTTTCCATTTATCTTACGTACAAGTGGCCTGTTACCCTCCCTCCTCCCCTCCCACTCCTCCTCCATCTCCACTCAGAAAGGGGAAGAAGCATTCTAATGATGGACAACCATATTTAAACAGAGCTAAGACTCTCTAGGGTTACTTCCATGTTTCCACCTCCCACCCATCAGTTCTTTGTTTACTGCAGTCCACTGGATGATAGGTAACATACTCTCACCTCTTGAGGTCAACTTTACACCTGCCAGAACCAGGGAGATCTCACTATTGCTTTTGCTGGATTAATTTTGCTACTCTCATGTGTATGTGGGAAAGATGAAGGACTGGAAAAGTCAAGGCACCGACCTGAACCATGGTTGGAGGGTTTCTGAGTCTGTATTCCTAACCACTCCCCTATCAGACAGAGGAAGCATCAACCAAACCACAAGCTTTGACTACTTTTGGCAAAGCATACTATCTTGCTCTGCTCCCATCAAGATGATTTCTCAAGATGCCATCTGTACTCAAGGATGTCCTAAACGAAAATTCTGCAGATCCTCAAGAATTGTCTTTAAGTGTCTTAGATAAATCTTATGCCTTTGAGGAACCTCTATTAGGTGTTTAGGATGACAGTGTGGTCTCAACCAGTGCCTTTACAGACTACCTGGACTCTGCTTCTTAGTGCATGGAAAGAGGTCTATGTCACATATCTAGAGATGGGCATGAAGCAGATTTTGCAAATTATCAAGAGAGGGATTTTGTTCCATGTTTAGAAAAGGGTAGAAAACGGCAAGGGTGGAATCTCAAGCCAGTGCTGAGAAGAACCACCAAATAAGAAAAACAGCTTGAAACTAAGACCAGAGAGTGATGTAGAACTCCTTCAGCACTCCTGTGCCTTAAAAACATGACTGATCATGTGGGCTAAGGGAGGGACTGAACGTATAGGTAGAAGACCTATGATCTCCAAGAATGGAGACAGGAGGATGTTATAGTCTGAGATATGACAGAATCTGCACTATGTTTTTCCCAGGCCATGCAAACCCTTGGCAGTGTGGTTCAAGAGAATTACTTTCCCAGATCACACTCATACTCAGAACCTCTCTACCTCAGAGCATAGACTTCAAAGCTGCGAGGCTGTGTCCATGCTATCTTCATTTTTACATATTACTTTATTGCCTAAGACAATTTTCTAGTAGAAACTCAGAGGATGTGGAAAAAATAAAACATTAAACACATGACATACAAACTAAATATCACTTATATGAAAATAAATATGCAGTTGAGTTGGGACTAATAAAGTTTGAAAGTCTGAAGATTCACAAAAATCATAGCAAGAAGAGAGGACTGTGGGCTCCTGACAAGTACAAGAAATGGCCATTACACTCTGAATCTGTAATTATCCTTCCATTCATATTTCTTTCTTTTGTTACTTCTGAGGTGCCTTGGTTTCACATAATCCATTTTCTTTCCAGCAGAGTAAATAACTCTGTGCACCAACTAGCTCATATGAAAGCAAGAGGGGCAGTCCTTTTCTGTCCTCAGCAGGTAGTATGTTGCCTTGGCACCAGCTGGAAGGACTGAAGACTAAATTGGGTGTTTGCTGCACACGCTGCCTTCCTTAGGCAAAGCCATTCGCATGCTGGAGTGACTTCCCAGTACAGCACTGCCAGAAACACTGAGGTCCATCCTCCATCCCACCTAAGATGCCTGTTCTCCCTCCTATGCGATCCTAGAAATTGGCCAGCTGTGCCCCTTGAAATGGTGCAACACCGGGGAGAAAGTACCGTGTTCAAAAGTACAGAGCCTCTGAACTGGGAGGGGGGTTGTTCAGACATCTTTTGGGCAGGTAGGGACCCGTATGGACAGAAGGTTGTGGAATGGACATCTGCACAGTAAGCTGAGGTTACTGAACAGAAGGCATGAGAAAAAAAAAAAAAAAAAGCTATCAGGATCTTTCCAACCCCAGTCTACTTTTCTTTGTCTCTTAGAGTACATGACACTGTTTATAAAAGAACAATGAAATGAACTGTTTTCAAGAGCACTCATATACTATATATGTTAAGTGCTCATCAGTATGCTATATTATGGACATAATCACAAATAGGACCACCTGGAAGAGCTTGAAAAAGGTATACCCTCTACCCTCTCTCTCTCTTTCTCTCTCTCTGTCTCTCTCCCTCTCTCTCATGTACGCATGCACACACACACACACACACACACACACACACACACACACACAGCCACGCACCCATACACAGAAAATTCCATGAGTACCAAATTATGTAAATTGGTGAAGCCAGAAAATCTATTTGACAATGCTACCACTCTAGAAGATTCTAGAATCTACTTGTTGTGGTCCCTGTCTTGTTGGCTCTATTCTTTAGTTCCCTTTATACATGGAAGTGTCTATATTTGGCCTTTTATGGGACTAAGGTATTGGATTTAGGTGAGTGTTACTCTTCACTATTTCTCTGGGTTTCAAGATAATGAATCTGGGATAAATGCGTGAACCTTTGCCAGTGACTTAACAGCACTCAGTGATGAAAACTTCAGGATATATGATCATGACTTTGAGAAGTGTGAATACAGAATACGGAGTACAAGATTTCAAACTTTCTCCAAAACACTCTTCCTCGTTACACAAGGATCAATACACTCCTTCCCAAATTCTTTGCTCTGTTTTCTTCTTTCAGCTTCAAGCCTAGACATTCTAACTAGCAGACTGTCCCCTCTCAGGTAAACTGAAGCAGGGCAGCTGCATCTGTACCTCCACAGAGCTCAGGACTGGAAACATTGTTAACCTTGTAGTGTTCCCAGAACATCTTCCATTTCCCATACAGTAGCTGCACACTGATTATCAGAGACATGGATCCAAAATCCTCCTCCTTGTCTAATGAGGAAGTTGGGGTACACAGAAAGCAGGAAGTGGAAGGAGGGTGCTCTGTGAGGTCTAGAGCATGACCCCCAGGCCTCTACCTCATGCTTATGCCTCTCCACACTCTTTTGTAAGGCGCTAGGACTGAACTGCTGCTCCAGGCCTTGACAAATACCAGAGCCCAGGAGGGTTGTCAGACTCTTGGTTTTTCCAGAGCCTTGCCTATTTTCCACAGAAGCAACTGTGTATCTCCTAAAGGGATCTTAGATAGAGACCTCCCAGCCTTGATGGCTGGCTTGGAGAAATTGCAAAGTGGGAATGGCTAGAATTACCCAGGCAGGAGATGTGGCATTGTCAAGGAAAACAGTGGTAACAGCAGAGACATGGTGGCTGCCCTGTCCCTACTTAACTCCCTCTTCTTCACTAATGTTAGCCCAATTGGAGACTTGTAAGTGCACAGAGCAGACAGGAAGCTCCTTTATTCACTCGCCAGCTCAAGGCAGAAATACCAGAGAATGTATTCTGACCTTGAACACAAGGTGTTGGAGATCCGTTTGCTGGGATAGAGCAGCTGTGTTTTTGCCTTCACAGAGGCAGGTGTCTGGAATTACTCACAGCTTTTCTGTCATCCTTGAGCTTTATCTATGTAGAAGGGATAAGTGTGGGTGGTAATTTGTGGTAGAAAATGTGCATCAATAGTGATCCTTGCCTCATGTGATGGGCTGAAAGACAGCTCACAGGCTGATTTGCCAAAGAGGCTGGCCCTGTTACGGACTTCTGAAAATAATCTGTGGGTTGGTAAGAACATAATGGAAAAGTTGTTGCCTGTCCCCAATAGCACCTCCTTGTCATGCCTTTTTGACTGTGCCCATAGATCCACTGTTTGCTGTCATTTCTACTCTTTTGCCTTACGGAAGCAGGAGCCTCAAACGTCCTTTTCTCTTTCCCTGATTTATCTTTGACTTGGGGAGAAGTGTGCTGCTTCAGAAGAGAAACGGGTTTGTTACAACATGGCTTCCAGGGTTTTCCAACAGCTTCAAAGAAGGCATTGGCCAGCGAAAACTAAGCATTTACACTGGGACAATCGGCTATAGTGTGAGCGAAGTAAAGAAAACACGTGATGGTTTGCAGTGCACACAAGTCTTTCAAGGCACTTTAAATCAGACAACCTCCGATTCTAGCCACTCCTGTCGCCTTCAGCATCACCTCTGTCCTGTCTTATAAGAAAGTGTCCATAGGCCAGGCAGTGGTGGCGCACACCTTTAGTCCCAGCACTCAGGAGGCAGAGGCAGGTTGATTTCTGAGTTCAAGGCCAGCCTGGTCTACAGAGTGAGTTCCAGGAAAGGATCCAAAGCTACACAGACAAATCCTGTGTCAATCTTCCCCCCAACAAAAAATTCTACAATAAGAACTAGTCAAAAGTGAAGGAGCCCATGTTCAGAAGGAACATCTCTGTTCCTGAAATCTAAATATGCCCCTACCTTCCTGTCTCATGGTCACTATTATTCACTACCCCTACCCTAATGGAAGTGTAGCCTGGAATCCAAGGCAAAGCCTCTATTTCGTAACTTCATTCTCCTGCCTTTTATACATGCTAAGGTATCAGGGAGCAAAATTCCATGGAAGCAGATTTGAAGGCTAGTCTAGGTTTGCATCATAGTTTCTTTGTTAGGGAAACAATACTGCCGATAAATCAAATTGATCATCTTTTCTCAGGACATAGTTCCTCACCCCCTAGGCCTATCCTGGATTGAAGAGTTCACATTGCTCCACCCATCCCCAGTCTATCTGCTTCTTAGGCCTCGCGTTTTTCTTCTTTCCTTCACTGGGAGCCCCTGGGAGCTGACAGACTATCCTAGCTACAGGAACAGCTTTGCGGGTATTCGACCTGTATGTTCATGCAGAGCCCATCTTACTGCTCAAGGAAGAGGGAGTTTTGGTAGACTAAGTCGGCTGTAATTGAGGTGGTCTGGACTAACTGGGAAAGACAGAGGGAGCAGGTGGCGCCAGGCATAAGTGGGAGATGGTGACACTTGAAAGCTTTCACTTCAAATCCCTCTGCTTTCTTTTATTCCAAACCTGCATCAGGGCCAGATGAAAAGGCACAGTGTGTCCACAGCAGACAATTGACATGTGGGCAGTGGAACACATATCTATGCCGAAAGATGTGAGGGCACTTTGAGAGAGGGGGAGGGGGGCACGAATTCATTAGTGAGTACAAGTAGGTACAGAGATCTTCTAAGCATGGCTCTGTGTGGACATGCAAGTCCAAAGCAGTGGCTCTGAAATGGTTTTTGAGTTGCTCGCTTGGCACTGGGGGAAGGTTCACTTGTTTGTTTATGTAAAGACAGGTGCCAAGCAGTGGTGGTGCATGCTGCCTTTTATCCCAACATTCAGAGTGGCAAAGGCAGGCAGATCTCTATGAGTTTGAGGCCAGCCTGGTCTACAGAGTGAATTCCAGGGCAGCCAGGGCTACACAGAGAAAGTCAGTCTCAAAAAACAGGAAAATAAAGTCAGGCTGGGTCAGACTTGGCTAGCCTGGAAATCACAAGCTATAGAAACAGACTGGTTTTGCACTAAGCAATCTTTCTGCCTCTGCCTTCTGAATGTTGGGATTGCAGATGTGTATCACCCTGCCTAGCTGGAACACGGAAGTCATTTCAGGCATCAAAGAGTAGAAAGAAGATTTGGGTCCCTAACAGAAAAGTCAACTAAAACAAGACTGATACTACAGTGTCACACAGAACAACAGGGACAATTTTATTAGAGTCTAAAAGAAAAGTCTTAAGGCAAGCAAGCCGAAAGTCTCATAAGCTGCGTGGTGTATAAAGATAGAGAAGAAAAGGAAAGAAGGCATGCCATTTGTAAGCAGTGGCCTAAAAGGTTTGGAACAGCGCTCTTGGCTATTGACGAACACTCACCCTTACTTGCATCACAGTCTGCTCCTCACTTTGGGTTTTATCTTACTGGGGTTGTAGGAATCTGAAGTATGAAAGCATGGTTACTCTGGCAAAAGTCCTGCTCACCATCAACTTGAGGAACTGTATTAAAGTTCACAGCGTTACAAACGTTGAGAACCACGGTCTAGACCATCAACATGAGGAAATGTATTAGTTTCTATGCAAGTTTACATACAAAAGAAATTACATACAATTAAAGACTATTACAGCTTTTAACTTGTATTTCAAACTATGTGCATATGTGTGTATGTGGCCATGAGTGTTGGTGTCCACAGATGCCAGACATGTCCAATGCCCCTGGAGTTGGAATTACAGGCAGCTGTGAGCCACCAAACATGGTGCTGAGAAACGAACTTGGATGCTCTACAACAGCAGTACACACTTAACCACTAAGCTTCTCCATCCCCTATTACAAATTGTTAATAATAAATCTGAGCTAAAATTCTCTTTCTAAGATTCACCAGGTGGCATTTCACATAATAACCATTAGTTAGTTCCTGATTAAAATTTCTACTGACCTCCTTTTTTTTTAAGGACAGGCAAGCCTTGAACTCATGAAGAGCTACCTGCCTCTGTTTCCCCAGTGCTGAGATTAAAGGTATGCACTGCTACACCATGCTCTTATTGACCTCTTTAAAAGGGCCTGTCTATCATAACTTCCTTGAACAGATCCTCCATCTCCTGCATTTGAGTTTTGTGGCCCAATAGATAGTCTACTTCCATCGGATGGGTACTTAGGGCCAGTGATTTCAGTCACCAAACCACTTTAGAAGAAGGAAGACAACTGCTGAGTAGGATTAGTATGGCCTAATAGGTCTACCACTTTGGTAGAACGTGGAAATGCCCTCAGCCTCTCAAGAGACCTACCTAGATGCTATCTATTTATTAGGAGTTTCTGTTTCTGCAAATTGCAAAGGTTCTCTGCTCCTCCCTAATTAGACAAGCAGTCCTTATAAAGAGATCCTTGAGAAATTAGAGTTATTGAGAAGCAATGAGGTTATCCCAATACAAGTCTAGCATATAACAAACCATTTGAATGAAGAAATCCTATCAGGACCCCTGAGAAAAAAATCATCAAACCTTGACCCCCAGAATTTCTTCTTATTGTAGAAACTGAAAATGTAGTTTTCCTTAGTTGACTAGATCTCTGGAAACAGTGTACTCGAACTATAGAACATTTGAGAGCTGGCCAAATAAATAGTGCTGAGATGTAGAACCAAACCATAAAACTCAAATGCTTACATAAGTTGTTCTGAACTCCCAGGGACCTAGTTGTCTGCTGCTGCTAGGGATAATTGGTGATGCATCTTGTTCCAGAGTCCCTTCTGCCAGCAGGTGGACTTTCATATTGAGCTGGGCGTAGTGAAGCAGTACCACCTACATACAAGCATCCTTAGCAGGGTCTTGATACAATGAAGCAACTATCAGAGATGAGTTGTGGATAAAATAGAAGTGATTGCATTAAGTCATTCCCAGTAAAACAACATTTGATGAGATCATTTACATCTGTTGGTTCAGAAATAGCCAGAAGCCACAGCTATACTTGATTTACCTAGAAGAGGCAACTTGATGTGCCTCTTTCAATCTACAGTCATCTGCTCACCTCTGTTCAATTAGTCAAAAGTTCTGCCTGTGGGATTCACTTTTGTATATCTCACACTTGCCAGTGGGCTCTGGCAAAGGGATCTGCTGATAGGTGACATTTTTTAAATTTTATTTTATTTGTATTTCATTTATTGTATATACTGACCACAGTTTCCCATCCCTCCTCTCCTCCTGCCCCCCCCCAACTCTCATCTATCCCCCTCCCCATCAACTCCTACTCTGTCTCCATTCAGAAAGGGGCAGGCCTCCCATGGGCTTGAACAAAGCATGGCATACCAAGTTGAGGCAGAATCAAGCCCCTCTCCCTGCATCAAGGCTGGACGAGGTAATCCAGTATGGGGATCAGGTTCCCAAATGCCAGTTAAACTCCAGAGACAGGTCCTGATCACACTGCTAGGGGCCTCACAAACAGACCAAGCTACACAACTGTCACACAAAGGCAGAGGGCCTAGGTCAGTCCCTAGGTTCCCTGTTGGTCCAGTATCCATGAGCTCCCAGGAGCTCAACTCAGTTGTCTCTGTGGATTCCCGTCATGATCCCCACACCCAGCCTCATACAATCCCTCCTTCTTTTCTTCAGCAAGACTCCAGGATCTCAGCCCAGTGCTTGGCTGTGGATCTCTGTCACTGGAAGAAGGTGCTATGATGACAATTAGGGTAGTCACCCATCTGATTACAGGGGAAGGCCAGTTCAGACACCCTCTCCACTATTGCTAGGATCTTAGCTGGAGTCATCCTTGTGGATTCATGGGAGTTTCTCTGACGCCAGGTTTCTCCCTAACCCTGAAATGCCCACTTCTCATTAAGGTTACTCTCCTGCACCTCCAGGCCCCTAGCTCTCCTCTTCCAAGTACCTGCCTGCCTGCCAGTCCAACCTGGATGTTTTGAAAGAGGAAGAAACACCGGGTGAGGGATTAGCTTCTTTCTGGTGTCTCTATTTATAAGGACTCTAGTCCAATCAAATTGAAGCCTCACCTTTAGGACTAATTTATTCTTAATTACTTCCTTATAACCCTTTCTCCAAATGGAATCACTTCGGGGGTTATAGTTTCAAACCTATGAGTTTTGAAGACGCATATCTTGTTCTTTGCACCAACTTTCATGCAGCTGGAGAGTAGAATTGGCTTCAGTTCTACTTCTGGCTGCGGGATCTTGGGGAAGTCATTCAATCACTATTTGATTTGTCCTTTGTCACCTCTAAAATGGGGACAATAATACATCCCAGGATCATTTTGAGGCACAGGTGTCCTAGGATCTCCACATAGAAATCAATTAACACAGTTGGAAGGAGCAGCCAGTGGTGCATCTCCCTGAGATCCCAGCAAGCATTGCTTTTCCATTGTGTATCTATTTATTTGGAATTGTGTTCACAGATGTTATGGAAATGGGGGGGGGGCTTGCAGTCCTTTAAGCTGTGCCTTGATCTAAGCACTCTCTGAGAATAAAACAAGAAAACTGCTCATAAAGGTCTTACTAACAGTGCCTGGCATGCAGTAAATTGAACCTCATCAAAATCCAATTGAGTCCACAAATCTGGACTTTTGCAGTTTTGGGTTAATCGATATTTGTAGTGGCTCTTAGGCCCCACAAAAGCTCAGAATCATCTGGACTCTTTTAAGAGGTGTTCCTGCCTACAGAGGTAACTAGCTTGGGGCTTCTGAATCAATTGTTCCGGTGTGGGGATTCAGTTTAGAATTTTTTTTTTAATCTCTCAAAGTGATTTTTAACGTTCAGCAAGGGTTGAAAACCAGTGTTAGTTGGGGCCTTTGGAAAGACCTATCACTGCAGCAGAAGGTTTGAATTAATACTGCCTGGTAAGAAAGCAGGCTTGCAGACCCTAAAAATAAGTTAAGGCTTTCAAAGTAGGATTTGGGGATGATATGGCATTGGTTTGTTGTTCTTTCCCTCCTTTCCCTGTGAAGTGAAGAAACAGCATTACTGCAATAACTATAGCCACAGTGTTCCCTTTCCTTTTTTTCCCCAGTAGCAATGCCACATTGTAACCCACTTTTGGAACTCACTGGTTAATGGAATGAATTATTCAATACTCCACAAATTAGAGATAGCACAAACATCCTTTTTTTTTCCTGCCTACTTTGAACTCAATGTGTTTGTTGGCAAATATGCATGAGAATTTTTCTGTCTTATTTATTTCTGGGCACATCTAATCTATTCCACTGTTTCCTGAAGACTAAGTTCTTAGTAATTATTAAATAAATGAAATGAAATGAACATGATTTTCCACCCAAATCAATGAAAGTGAACTTAGAGCCTAGGACATATTCTAGTATAGAGGTGTGTATATGAAGGGTAAGCTTCCTATCTTCATATTGGTCACTTGGTGGTAATTAAAATGAATTGTTGTGACTAAGAATCCTCAGAAGACTAAAGAGAAAGGTAGAATTATAACTCTGTGCTCATCCATCAACAGTATAATATTCCTACTTGAATATAAATCAGTATGTCTCTGAAAGTTTTCAGTTTGATTATTAACAATTATAAAGAAAAAAAAACAGTTGTGTCAGGCATTTGTACTATGACATAAGAATGAGGTTGAGTTGCTGATAGAACATGCATTTGCCTAGCCTCTTCACTTGGGTTTATCCAACTCTTTCTTCCTTTTGTGCTCACTTCTGTCAGTCTAGTTATAATTTGGAAAGAGCTTTAAAGCATCAGTGAAAATGTTCCCTTAATGGAATCTTAGAGGCAGGCACAGAAGCTGGAACCAATCTACAACCCCTTATCCAAAACCCTTGGGGGCCAGCTGCATTTCAGAAGTCAGAAAATTTTAGATTTTAGGAAGATAATATGGTACATATGCTCTATATTTCTTCTCATCTCTAATGGGTTCTGGGGCAATATCCCATAGAAAAAAATGCATTAATATTTCTGCTGTGAAATGGATATATATTCACATTAAATATGATAGATAAAAAACCATAAATAGCAAAATGTCATTTCAGGACAGATTTTTGCTACCAAATGAGTTTTTAAATCTTAAAATTTGCAAATATTTTTGAATATTTGGACTTTTGGATATGACATTATGGACCTTTAATAGGCAATCCTTAATGGAAAGTGCTTAGAACAGTGTCTGGCACTTGAAAAGCATTAGATAACTGTTGGTTTGTTGTTGTCATTATCATAAGCTCCAATGTAGCCATGGTGCCACATTAAAAGAAATGCAACTGAGCCACAAAGTTGCCTCTTCCCAGTTACAGTGTTTCCATGAAAATTTAGGACGGCAAACAGTCTACTGGAAGCCTTGACTTCTGATTCTGACCAAAATGAAAGAACATATGTCTTCCTAGCCTTCTTTCTCACAGTTTAAACAAATTATAAGGGGCTGGAGAGGTGGCTCAACAGTTAAGATCTCTTGCTGTTCCTGCAGAAGACCTGAGTTCCATTCCCAACATCCTCATCTCAGTTTACAACCATCCATAACTCCAGTCCCAGGAGATCCAACGTCCTCTTCTGGTCTAAGGAGGTACCAGACATGCACACAATGCACATACATACAGGCACACCACACATAAAGATAAAAACAAACCTTTAAAAAATATTAGACATAGCACAACAAATAAGGATGGGGAAATTCTGAAAGGGGTAATGGAAGATCAACTATCTTGTGAGGTCAGCACTGGAAAATCTCATGGTGGTGAGTCTTTTGGATTTCCCCACTGAGGGCCCAACAGGGAAAGCACTGTTACCCTAGTGTGCATTCTGATTAGCTATCTACAGAGAAATCAGGGGAACCTAATGGCAGAAATCAATTCTCACCTCCGTTCAGTTATCAACAAGGTGAAATGATAGAGCATGACAAAGAGATTCACTTTTGCCACAGAATCACATGGGGAACTGAACTTTCCGTCCACGCATCTACAATGAGACAGTGAAAATTATTCCTCAGTTTTGCTGGGCCCACTAGGTATTGCTAACTATCAACTCTTGATGAACTTACACATCATACCTAAACAGGATGGCTGCTTGCTAACAAAGAATGTTAAATAAGAACCAGACTCTTTAAACAATATCCTTATGAAGTTTTTTTACACCTACTATAAATAGATATTACTTTAAGCAATAAGAAGTCTATATCTGATTTTAGCCACCTATTCCCATTTAGCCAACTATTTATGTTGTGGTACTGCCACTGGAGCTGGATTTTGTGTAAGCTATGAAAAGCTCTATTGTTGAGTTTCATCCCAGAAAAGAACAAGGATGCTTTGGTAAGCAATGCCTACTATACTCTGACTCTTGCCAAACTTGTAGTATGGAGAGGACATTATACACATGAGCTTCAAATAGACATTTGTTCCTTCAGTTAACAACCAGGTATTACACTGTCAGTGTGTGTGGAGCAGTGGAGACAGAATAACAAAACAAGTTACTGATCATGAGGAGCTCATAATATTTGGGCAGACAGGTAGGTAGATGAAGGCATTAAATATTTTGTTGAGGCCACTCACAAAGAGTGCATGAAGTCAGAAGAGCAAAAAGAAGATGAGAAAAGAACTAATAAAAAAGCCTTTAAATTAGAAAGAGAATAAGAGCCTAGCATACTAGAGAAAATTGATACCCAATCCCTCTACAAGTAAACCCAGCAGAGAACTCTGGAGAAGACTGGAACTGTTTATGTCTTACTGTCCTGCTGACCAATACAACTTCTAAATGAGAGCATTTAATTGGGGGCTCGCTTACAGTTTGAGAGAGTGAATCCATGATGATCATGGTAGGATGCATTGTGGCAGGCAGGCATGACATTGGAGAAGTACCAAAGAGCTTACATCCAATTTAAATGTTGGAGGTATAGTCAGACTGGGCCTGTTGCTGGCTTTTCAAATCTCAAAGTTCACAACTAGTGACACAGCTCCTCTAACAAGGCCACACCTTCTAATCTTTCTGAAACAGTCCACCAACTAGATTCCAATCATTCAAATGAATGAGCTTATGAGGGCCATTCTTATTCAAACTACCACAGTCAGTAACAGGAAACTGCTGCTGGATTTTTTTTTTTTTTGATTTTGTAAAATGCTTTTTAAATATTGTGGAAACACATAAGTCATGAATATGTTTCTATAGAGGAGAAATTGTCTTTTCATTTTCTTAACTGTGTCTTTTGAAAAGCAGAAAAAAAATTGATATTTTTGAAGCCCAGTTTATGTATACTATTTCCATGGGGGGCCATCTTTCTTTGGATTATTTAAATATCTTTCTGTATCTCAAGAGAACATAAATTTGACCTTATTTTCTATGAAGAATGTAAAAACAATATGTAAAATGCCTATGATACAATAGAGAGACACTCATCATACCAAGAGCCAGGGCAAATGCAGTTGAATGGGAACAGATATCACACAGATGCTTACACGGAGATGACTTTGACATCGGGGATTACCTGAATTGTTTCACAACAGAAGCCATTTAAAAAAAACACACTTTAACAAGCAACTATCAATTATCTTGAAACAAAGGAAGAAAGAGACATTTTCAATAAGGGAATAAAAACCTCTAAAAAGGGAACAAACTGGAAATTGTAGAACCAAAATCAAATTAAACCATGAAAAATTCTCTCTGGACAGCTCAAATTTAAGTTGGAAACAAGACAGGAATAAATTAGTGAAATCAAAGACAGATCAATTGAAATTACTCAATTTGAACTGCAGGAAGACCAAAGGGATTACAAGATACTAACAGCAGCTCTAAATTTTGGATTATTGTGTTTCCAGAATAAGAAGAGAAAGCATAAGATTTTTTACAAATGTTTGAAGCTGAATGTGTTGACACATGCCACAAATTACTAGCCTTGTGAGCTAGAGGTATGGGTAGTGTGAGTTCTGGGACAGCTGAGCTACATGATGAGAAGATTGTGTCTCAAAACTGTTTAGAGAAGTATTGTCTAGATATGCTTTATTTATAGAAAGATGTAGTCTTAAATCCCAAGCAGTATAATCCTAAAGAAATACATGTCAAAAATATATCATAATGAAGCTCCTGAAATATAAAGACAAGGTCAAAAATCTTGAAAGCGCATACATAAAAGGTGAAATTATTTAAAGACAAACCACAATTCAATTTACAGTGTATTTATCACTCAAAGCCATAAAGGTCAGAAATAAGTGATTCTGGGAAATAAGAACTATTACAATGATGCCAAGATTAGTCAACCTCTAATTTGACTGACAAAGGAAAAGAGATGACTAATCACCAGCTAGGATATTACTATAGATCCTCTAGCTATTATAAGGTTAATGAGGAGTTATTACGAACAAGTCTATATGCATAGATTTAACTGGAAAGATTAAATAGATCAATGCTTTGAAAAGCACAAACTACCAAAATTCATCAAACATGAAAAATATCTGAGTTGCTCTATTAGTATTACCAAAATCGGATACATACTTTTGCAACACCTGAAAAAGTAATCTCTATGCCTTTATAATTGGATTATCAAATTCAACCAAATATTTAATCATGCAGAACAAATGGTATATAATCTCTTCCAGAAAGTAGAACGAGAGGCAACAGTTTCCAACTTAATATATGAGGCCTTAACATGAAGACTGGGAAAAAAATTGAGGGAAGGAAAAGAGAGGAAATTACATTTAAGTCTATTGAGTTGACTTCTGTACCTGCTGATAAGGGTCATTCTTCTGCATGTGGATGCCCTAGTTCCCCAACCTAATTTATTGAAAAGATAATTCTGTCTCTATTGCTTGTTCTTAACACTCTTGTCAAAAAACATTGGTCTGTGAGTGCATGTGTTTATTTCTTTGTTTTTTTATCCTTTTCCATACACCCATCCCATGTGTCAATTTTATTCAAATCTCATGCTGATTTGATTTCAATGGATTTGTACAATATTTTGAATTCAAAGTCAAGTAGTCACAATGTTTTCTGCTTTGTTCTCTTTGCTTGTAAATGTTATGGTTATTTGGTGTGTGTGTGTGTATGTGTGTGTGTGTGTGTGTGTGTGTGTGTTTCCATACAAATATTAAGATTTTTTCCTAGCATACTTTATAGTATCTTTGGTATTTTGATAGAGATTGCATTGAATGACTAGATCTCATTGGGTAGTACGGGCAATTTAACAATCTTAATTCTTTCAGCAAATGCACACACAATATCATTCTACTTTTTGTGTTACCCTTAATTTGTTAATTTTTCATAATTTCACTGTAGAGATAGTATACATCTATGGAAAATTTACTAGGAAATATTTCATTGTAGCTATTATAAAAGGGATTGATTTATTAACTTCATGAGAGGGGTTCTTGCTCATGTATGCATGCACATCTCTATGCCCAAGGTCTACATTGAGAATCTTCTTCAGTCACTCTCAATCTCACTGTTTGAGACAGGGTCTCTCACTGAACCCAGAGGTGTCAGAGTTGGCTAAAATAAACCCATGCACTAATGGGCAAAGAAAGTGAAGTGCATACACACAATGGAATGCTATTCTGTCACAAAAAGGCAAAGTTTCTTGATTTGTGCCAACATAAATGAAACTAGAGCCAATTATGTTATGAAAACTTAGCCAGGTGCAAAAAGATAAGTACCACATGATATCATCCACATGTAGAATCCATATATATTAATTATCTTTCTTGATGCTCTAATAAAGAACAATAACAAAAGGAACTTTAAGAAAAAGAAAAATTTGGGAAGGAGCCTGCCTTCCGGTGCCCTGCTCAGAGCTTCCTGAGGACTGGGGATTGGTGTGGGAGAGCCCGACCCAGTGGACCAGCCCATCCAGAGCCTGTCTGCATCTTAGTCCTACTTTCGTGCACAGGATGGGGTAAGTATGGGTCTGTTTCTGGTTAGCCTTCTGGGGCCCTGCTCAGAGCCTCCTGAGACCTGGGGATTGCTCACACATGGGGGAACCCATCCCCACCACCCAGCCTATTCAGAGTCTGCCAGCATCCTAGTGCACCCTCAATCCACCTGCTTGCACCCACCAGAAGAGAACCTTGGTCCTGTACTGGGTAAACAATCAGGAACTACAGATGCAAGCAGAACCAACAGAATACAAGAGATGGAAGAGAGAATTTCAGGTGCTGAAGATAAACTAGAGGAAATAGATTCATCGACCAAAGAAAATCATAAATCCAAAAAATCCTTAACACAAACCATCCAGTAAAATGAGGGACACAGTGAAAAGGACAAACCTAAGAAAAATAGGCATAGAAGAAGGCAAAGAAGCCCAGCTCAAAGGTGCAGAAAACATATTCAACAAAATCATTGAAGAAAATTTTCCCATTTGAAGAAGGGCATGCCTATGAAAGTACAAGAAGCATACAGAAAACCAAATAGACTGGACCAAAAAAAAAAAAAAAAAAAAAAAAACCAAGTCCCCTTGCCACATAATAATCAAAACAACTAACATACAGAATAAAGAAAGAATGTTAAAAATGTTAAGGGCAGCAAAGGAAAAAGGCCAGGTAATATATAAAGGCAGACCTATCAAAATTACACTTGAATTCTCCATGGAAACTCTCAAGGCCAGAAGGTCCTGGATAGATGTTCTACAAATACAAAGAGTCCATGGATGCCAGCCCAGCCAACTATATCCAGAAAAACTCTCAATCACTATACATGGAGAAAACAAGATATTCAGTTACAAAGACAGATTTTCACAATATATATCCACAAATCCAGCCCTAACGAAAGTTCTGGGAAAAAAAACTCCAACCCAAGGAAGTTAACTACACTCACAAAGACATAGGCAATACACAATCCCAGTTTACCAGAACCAAAATTTAAATAAAAACGTCAGAGAAATCATCCACCATGACCAAGTAGGCATCATCCCAGGGATGCAATGATGGTTCAACATACGAAAATCTATCAATAGGATCCACCATATAAACAAATAGAAAAGAAAAACCACATGATCATCTCATTAGATGCTGAAAAAGCCTTTGACAACACCCTTTTATGATAAAGGTCTTGAAAAGATTAGGGATAACAGGAACATACCTACACATAATAAAAGCACTATACAGTAAACCAACAGCCAACTTCAAACTCTCTGCGGGGGAAAAAAAAAAAGAAAGAAAAAAAATAGAATTCAGCAACACACAAAGCAACCAAATGGAGATTATTGAAGGAGCATAAGACTAGTTTAATACACGAAAAGTACTCAATGTACCCCACCATATTAATAGGCTGAAGAAAAAACTCACAAGGTTTTATTAATTGATGTACACATGTATTTGATAGAGTACAACATGCATTAATGGTTCAAAAGAAAGAATTCTCATTTTTTTATTTAAGAGGAAGGGGTGATTCTCTAACATTTTGCAGACCATTTGCAAATATCCTGAAGCTCTATAATCATGCGTAATACTGAGAGACTGAATCTTTCTCCTAAAAGATAGGCAATAAGACATTAAAAATTAACTCTTAACACTCTTTATTTGTCCTGGTCCTGAAGTTCTAACCATTTCAATAAATCAAGGGAAAAAGACAGAAAATTGGAAATTATGAAAGAATGGGTGACGGTATTTTTAAGTCTATCAAGTAATAAATGAGCTTACAAAACTTTTATAATATAATATTAACACACTAAAATTTTGTGATAGATTGTTATCTTTGATTATTTGTGTGTAATCATTCTAATTATTGTTGCTACTTTCCAGTTTTCATTTATGAAATAATTAATTTATTTTTGAAATTTTCAAACATGTATACAGTGTCTTTTGAGCATATCTACCCTGACTACTTTTCTCCATCACCCCACTGGGCTCCATCATTAACATCTCCCCCCAAACTTTATAATATTCTCTTTCTTCCTTCCTTTCCTTCCTTCCTTTCTTTTTCTTGTCTGTTTATTCTTTAAACCCACTGAGTATAGTTTGTGCTGTTCATATTACATGGGTATAGGATCATTCACTGGGGCATGAGCAGCCTACCAGTTGCCATATCCTCAAAGATAACTGACTTTTCCTCCCTTGGAAGCCACCAGCTGCCAATAGGTAGAGGTGAGGCATTGAGCTCTGCTCCGTGAGCCCTGCTGCAATTTTACTGGTTCGTTTTTGTGTAGGTCAGCATAACTGCTGAGCATTCATATGTGAGTCATGACACAGAGGACGGCATGTCATTGTGCTCATCGCCATTCTCTCGTTTTTGTTTGTTATTTGGTTTTTCGAGACAGGGTTTCTCTGTGGTTTTGGAGTCTGTCCTGGAACTAGCTCTTGTAGTCCAGGCTGGTCTCGAACTCACAGAGATCTGCCTACCTCTGCCTCCCAAGTGCTGGGATTAAAGGTGTACACCACCACAGCCTGGCACATTCTCTCGCTCTTACAGTCTTTTTGCTTCATGTTCTGTGATGTTTCCTGAGCTTTGAGGGAAAGACATTGGTAGAGATGACCCATCCATAACTGAGCACTCACAGTCACTTATTCCCAGAACATGGAATATCAGTGAGTCTCTTTATCAGTCACTATCCAATGTAATAAGAAGCTTCTGGAACCAAAGTTGGGTTCTTCTCTAGGTCTGTGACTTCCTGAGTCATGGACTTTTGGCCCATTTTACAGTACCAGCCAAGAATTTCCTCCTAGGGAGGAAATCTCAAATCCAATCAATCCAAACACTCTTGCCACCATTGTACCAGTGAGCACATCTTATCTGGCAGATAGGCATTGTAGCATGCAGTGTCCAGCCCTGGATAAGACTATTGGTGTGAATTTCCCTCTAGCATCCTGCAGCACCTTCTAGCACTAGCCAGCAGGGAGAGAGTTTTCTGGTAAATTCAAGATTGAATTCTCTGTATTCTGAAACCAATCTACCGTGGTGCCTTCAGCAATAGGGACTTGACATATGTTGCTACATTTTAAACATTTATAGACTTTAAAAATTATAACATACAACAGGCATGATATAGAAATATGTGCTTGTAACTATTCAAATATGGCATACAAATGTGCTAGAAAAATCAAATTAAACTAGCAATAATGGAATGAGGCCTAAAGTAAAGGGCAAGGGGTTATTAAATAACATAGCTTCTGATTTTCTGTTTACTGGAAGTTTGAAAAAGAATGAATTGATTATATTTTATTTGATTTTGAATTTAAAAAATTAAAATCAACATACAAAGTAACAGGTTTTATTATAGCAAATTCTTTTACATCTCTGTACATTAAAAGCAAATAAGTGGAAATGGGAATTAGCAACACATTATTTTAAATTACTTTAAAGAAAATTCAAAACTCAGTACAAATCTAGAATGTATATAGGATTTCTCTGTTGGAAATTATAGAATACTGATTCAAAAAATATAGAAATCTAAGACATCACATACCTTGTCTATGGATTGGGAAGTGCTATAAAAGACGCAAATTCTCCCACCATACTAAACTCCCAGGTATAATGAAATTTCTATCAAAATTCTAAGAAGGTGTATTATTGATAGAAATGAGATTATTCAAAATATATTTGAAAAAGTGAAAGGTAGGATAGCTTAAAACAGTTCTGAAGAAAGAATAGAATAGAAAAAATTTCTCTACCTAATATTATCTTGCTACCTAATGGCAATAGCCAAAGTGGTCTGGTATTGGTTGACAAGATGACACATATATCAATAGAATAGAATGAAAGACTTCGAATAAATATGTTAAATTGGTTGGTGACAAAATGTAAAAGCAGATAGATACAAGAAGGACAACTTGTGATCTAGGGCTAGACAAAGGGGGTCTTAGATATGATAGTAAATGTATGACTCATGAGGGGAAAATACTCAGCTTCATTAAAATTATTTTCTGTAAATATTTTAAGAGAATGAAAATCCCAGCTAGAGCCCAGGAGAAAAAAAATCACTAACTAAATCATTGTTTTTAGGGCTATCGTAAATGACCACAAACTTGCTTCCTTCAGACAAAAGCAATACATTCTCACAGACTACTGGAAGCTCACAGAGCAACATGAAGTGGTCAGCAAGTCCGAATTCTCTTGGGAAAGTGTAAAAGGAAAGAGTCTGCCTCGTTTCTGACTTCTGGTGGTTGCTGGAAAACTGGTAATGCATGTGTAATATGAAAACTGCCTGCTTTGTAATAGTGTTCTCCTTGTGTAAACACACGCCAATCTCCCTTTCTCATAAGGGTACCAGCCCTTAAATCGGAACCAACTGTAACCCCCTATGACCACGGTTTATTTTTTCTATATCTCCAAGGACTATATTTCCAAATAATGTCAGAGACTTGAATTCTTTTGGTGATAAATTTAAAAAAAATTAGGTGATAACATAAACTATATACCCAATAAAGGACTAATATAGATTATAAAACAGGCAAATGATATCAACAGATATTTCACTAAAAAAGGAGATATGAATATCAAATAAGCACAGAAATAAACATTTGATGACAATAGAGATTTAGAAAATAGAAATGCAAACCACAATGTGGTAGCACAACATTCCTAGTAAAATAGGTGATATATAAGATATGATAACACTAAATACTGACAAGGATGTGAAAAAAACTGAATCACTCAAGCATCACTGAAGTGCTGAGGGCTGTGAAATTGTGTAGGCTCTGGGAAGAGTTCCTGTTTCCTAAATTCAAACACACATTTACCAGAACAGCCCAGCAACTGACAGACAGAAACGGGAACATATATTCACATAAAAACTGATCACTATTACTCATACCAGATTTACTTATGATATCAAAATGCTGGAAATAGTCTAACTCTGCTTCAATGGGCACCAGTTATGTAATCTCCATTATAGCCACACAATAGACTGTGACTCAGCAACAGAGTGCACTACTGATAACATGCAATGGCCTGGATAGATCTCAGTGGAATTGTACTTAATAAAAACATCTCTCAAAATGTGGTATGCTATGATTCTACATATGTGACTTTTTAAAATAATGATAAAATCAACAAATTGGGGTTTTTAACAGAACAAGAAGGTCAGGTACAGATCCGAAGAGTTCACATGGGGGAGTTATGTTGTGGTAATGGACACAGGTGTTGTACATTTTCATTGTGGAGGTGGTTGCACAAATCTACACTTGAAGGGAAATTGCACAGAAATCTTCATACATATGTAAATGTATGTAAAGAGACCAAAACTAACTAAGGTCTTTATCAGCAGTATTACATTAATGTGAATTTTCTGGGTTTTGCTATTGTACAACAGCTGTGTAGAAATTCATCTTTAGGGGAAGTAGGGCGGGCACACAGGACTTTTTCTACATTTTGCAACTTTTGATACGATTATTTCTAATTTAAAAGTTATAATAAGAAGTAAAGGGTGTGAATTCCATATTTTAATCACCTTTGGCACTGTTGAAAGAGACATTATTAACCCTAGTTAGTAATAATAAAGATTTATTGGGTCACTGGAACAAACATTTTACATTCAATGCCTTGTATCCATAAGAAGTAGACAGCATTATGTTGTTCACATTTCCAGATCAGAAACAAGAAATGCAGAGACATTGGTTAGCTTGTCTTAAATCACATGTCAGTTGTATAGCTGTGATTGAAACATGGCCAGCGTGAAGCAAATAGCATGCTTTTAGTATTATCAGCTTTCTGATAATGATTTGTTAGTTGTGGTCTTGACTTTAGCATTGAAAGACATCTGGTCTCTAAATTTATGCCAATGTCTCTGACCCTTATCTATACAATCATAAAGCTACCTACTTCATAGAGTTTCTGTGAATGTAAGCTCAAATTAAGGGTGATGATGTATGTGCAAAAGCTCTCTGTAAACAGTAAGCTCCCTGCATGTTAGCAACAGTACAGTTTATTCCATTACTTTGCCTTTAGATTGGAAGCTAAAAAGCTTTTTGCCTCTCAGCCATGCCACGATCCACAAGCTCATCACCCAGCTCACTCACTGTGTGTTTCTATGGCATCAATCACCATAGTTTCTAGCTTCCCTGACAGAAATATTAGGTGAAAGGCAGTTTAACAGAAGGAATCCGTGAATTTGATTCAAAGGACTCTATCCTTTCCACTTCAAATTAGTGTTTAGCTGAGCAGCCAGCAGCAGGTCACAAACTTACCCACTAATGGTCATTGCTTCCCAATGTCATTTGCAAAACTTTAATAAAGTCATTCATTCTGGGTTACTTTTCTGAGGTTATCAATAACTGATAGCTCTTTCTGAAATCATTTTGTCTTCAGAGATGACTTTCCACAGTTGTTTCCCTACAGCAAGATTGGCAAGCTTTGACCTGTGGGCCATCTGGTTTTGTATGACCCATACACTAATTTGATTTTACATTTTTGATGCTTGAAAAAAAATTCCTTAAAAGTCATGAGATGTAAACATTATATTACATTCACATTTCAGTGTCCAACAACCAAGCTTTTTGCTGGAACATGACTACTGTCCTTATTCGTGAAGAACCAAGTGGTGGTAAAGGTTAAAATATTTTCTATTTGTCCCTGTACAGATAAAGCTTGTCAAGCTCAGCTCTACATGATAAAACATCAGTAATCAGTACCAGGTAGGTCTGTACTCAACCTATAGTTAGCTACTAACATCTGCCCCACTCATCCCATTGCCTCTTGGCTTTCTCTAGGTTTTGAGATCACAGAAAGTAGAACAAGGTCTAATTTTTGTTTCATATTTTTATCCCACAGGGTGCCTAGCACAGGGGTTTGCTCATAATAGAGTAAATAGACAAATAATGAGTGTTTTTAAAACAACAGAGATACATCAAATTTCCATAGCAACTGTGTTTCATGACTGAAGGTTCACTGTGCAAAATCTTTTCTTTATATCCAGTCCACTCCGTTCAGGGCTGAGGGTTAAATGTGGAGATGCCACAGGTAAAAATGATCTTTAAACTCGGGAGCAGGTACATCCACAATTCCCACTTCTGTTTAGGTGTCTGTCATTGTTACTCTTGGAATAAAGATGTTTCAAAATGAATCACAGAACCCGCAGACCATAAAAGAAAAAGCTGATACATTTGACTAGATAATAATAAAGGATTTCTTCATGACAAGAAACTCCCAAAGAAAATGACAACTGATTGTATGGGTGGGGGAGCACACAAGAGAATTAATATCATATAAAGAACGGATTGTATTTATAAATCAGTAAAAACAAGACCGACACATCAGAGAAAAATAGGAGGAGACAAACAAGCAGCTTATGGAGGAAAAAATACAAATGGCTACTGAAAGGTTAAAGAGGTGCTCACCTTCAGTAATAATAATAAATGCAAATCTAAAATTATCTGTACTCCCAGAGTAACCTCTGCTGCTGACAAGCTCAGATGGTATGCATTATGGCCTAAGTTTGGGGCAGCAAAGCACTCTCACACATTGCTGGCGGGAGCATTATAATTTTCTCTGTGTGGCTAAAAATGCTCCTGTCTTTTGATATAACCCTACTAGAAATGTATTCTGCAGAGGTGCATGTACATGTGTAAAAAGATCAATACCCAAGATTGGTCACTGAGGCTCTTAAATTTTGTTTTTTTTACTATTTATTAATTGCACAAAATAATGAGTTTTCATTGTGGCATTTTCACTCTTGCATTACCTTCTTTTATTCGCCTCCAAACCTAGATTCATGGTAGCATTTTTTTGTCCAGTAAAATATTAGGAAAAAATGAAATGAAAATTAACAGAAGTCTGTTAAATCCAGCACCAATACTATGTTATTTTGCATTGCAACAAGGAAGTGATTTACATTCTGGAAACAGAGAAAAAGGTTAAAATGTCAGTGTATGCCCTCTTGCACATTTTTAATTTGTGCCATGTGATGAGAGTTTGGAGGGAATAAAGGGAAGGGGAAATGCTGTAATTAAATTTTAATCTCAAAAACAAAAATAAATATTAGTTGTTAATAAAAACAGAAAATCTAAAAAATTAATTCACTTTTTAAATGTGTATTTATTTCTTGTGTTTTTCTGATAAAAACAGACTGTGTTATATATTATCATCCAGTATGCCACTGTTATACCTTTCTTGTATATATTTTCAGTAGTTAGCAAATCTAAAATGTAAGGACTTATTAATTCTGGTGAGATTGTAAGTGATTGGTTAAAACTTTATATGAATAAAATTTGATTTAGTCTAGGACTTTGCCATGAAAACCAAGATTTGTAGAAATGCAAACACATTTTAATTTAGTAACAGGCAATGATGCTAATGAACATAGGCACAAATTCTCACTTCTGTGGAATCATTATTTTTGGCAATAAAAGCATAAATAGGGCTATAATTCAAATCTCTAATTATTGTCCTATGCCAAATGCATCATCTAGAGGTTAGTCATTACACATATTTATAACGAGTGATAGTTTCCTCTTCTGCACCCTCTTCCGTACAGCCTAGGATTGCTCATGAGAGGAAAAAGGTCTCTGTCTCTCCCCAGGTCAGTGCAGATTTTCATCCCTTTCTTCACAAATACCAAAGGAAATCTGGATCATCAGTGTCTCCTCTATTTGCTAATCGACATTTAAAAGCGCTTTCTTCTCAGAGTGTATTGTTTCTACGGATGAAAAGTAAAGTATGTGCATATGTATATTAAACAAACACAGCAGTAATTAATTTTGTTTGCCCAAAAATTCAGGTCTGGTCTCACAGTGGAAACCTCTACCATCCAAATGGTATTCTACACAAGGCCGAGACAATCTTTTCCAGCAACATTAGCCTTGCTATTCCATATGGTATTATTGCCTGTTTGCCATGCTGCCTCCCTTATCAGTTTGTGAGCTCAAAAAAAAAAAAAAGTGCAGGTTGGACGGTGTTGTGTTTTTTACCCTTTAACCTTTCTTCCACAAACATTGTCATAGAAAATATGCTCAGTCAGTTATTGCATGAGTTAATGAGTAAGCGCCCCTCGCTGCTGCTTTCTGTCACAGAGTTAAAAGCAGGACTGTTTATATTACCCTCCCCCTGCTCAGCTAGAGTCCCTGGCTGTGTTTTCCCTCTTTTCCATAGTGCTATGGCTGCCTTTGGAGCGCCTTCTCCCCACGCCATGGATGCATATGTGTACAGCAATAGAAGAGGGTTATGAGAGGAGTGATTATGTAAATAGAGTGCTCGTTCATGGAATTCTCAAAAACTAAAAAAATAAAGCCTTTTTAAGTGTTAAAAAAAAAAACAGGACTGTTTAGTGACTTAGTCGCACAGATTTCAGGGTAGAAGTGTTAGAAATCCTCCTCAGGAACATTTTACAGGCTCTACGAACTCCCTTTCATGTCATATGGTCTACAGCTACTGACAAATGAAAAACATCAAGTATAAAAATCCCGAAGAGGGACCTGAGAGATGGCTCAGCAGGCTAGGGGCTTGCAGCCAAGCTTGACAACGTAAGTTCAATCTCTGGAACCCATGAGGTAAAAGGAAAGAACTGACTCTTTTCTCTGTCATCCACAGCTGTCCTCTGACATCCACATGTCCACATGTTGAATGAAATGTTTCAGTGTTTTTGAAAGGATCGCATGGTACTGTACAGGGGCCATCAAACCCCTGGCCTTCACAGCAATTTGTTTGGTTCATTAATTTATTGATTTTATTTTGATTTCTGTCTTAATTCATATCCTACTGTAGATGAAGCTAATTAAGACAACGCCAAATAGAAAAGGCCACAGCTTAAACATCTGCTCATTTTAAATGGAAAATAAAAACCAATACATTTGTGTCGATGACCCAAATGAAGTGCACTGCTTTTATCAGTTTTGTCTTTAGTCATTCAGTAAGTAAAGTTTTTGTTTTGTCTGTGACTGTTTTCAAAGTACAGCCAAGGAGCTGTAACAGAGAACATATCACCCACATATCTCAAATATTTCCTGGCCTTTTTACAGAAAAAAAAAAAAAAGAACACTTGCCGACTCCTGCTATCTCTGATGATATGACAAGAGGTATAGAGGATGGATATTCATTCAACAAGCAGCTAATACTGCACTGAGCTCTAGTAACTGTCAGGGATTGGCAAATTATAAGATCACAAAAGTCCAGATTAGTGTTTGTCTGGAACATACTCTCAGCAACAAGAGAAAGGACAGATTTCCATGTGACAGAGTAAACAATGACAAACTTAAAAAAATCTAAGTATTACAGTGAAAGGCCACCAAGCATAGCACAGTGATCTGAGACAGATTTATCTGCTGTCTTTCACGGAAGTAATTATGTGTTTTCTAGAAAACTGGAAGACTGTCATTCATTTCAGCTGAAAAATTCCTAACTCACCTAACTGATTATCTCAGATAACTAACACATTAGACTGAAAGGACAAAGACTCCTAACTCTGTAAGAAATAAATAAAGATATTCCGTACATCTTTCTTTATATGCACATATGCATATTAATTTGTCTAATGCTCATAATTATTCTATGTCCAAGACAATTAGTATACTCACTTTCATGTAAAGAAACTAAAATACAGAAAAGCAAAGCAACTCGCATGAGTCATACAGCTAATAAGTGGGAGGTTAGGAAATTAATCTGTGGGCCAGAGATGATGGCTTAGTGGGTGAAGACACTTGCTGACAAGACTGATGATTTGAGCTCTGTACCCAAGAACCACATGGTGGAAGCAGAGAAGGAGAGAACAAAGTCAGTGACCCGGCCAGCTGACTTACCCAGTCTGTGCTTGAAAGAACTGTGGGTTTATGCCAAGATGGAAACGAGCCACTTTTATGGGCCTCCACACTGCAAGTTGTCTTCTGACATCCTCCACACATGTACTGTGTGATGCAAGGGAATTCCACTCTCTACTCCACATATTAATTAATTAGTTAATTAATGTGGTAACAAAATTCTTAAAGGGAAAAAAATCAACCTATGTAGTTCAGCTTTGGAATCTGAGATTATAAGTCTAAACTTGAGGACTGGAGTTTGCATCCTAGTACCCACATAAAACCTGGACATGGTCCTGAGATGGTTGAAAATAAGAGGGTTGCTAGGACTTGCTGGCTGCCAGCCTAGCTCCATTCAAAGGGATAATGTGGGAAGTAATCATAGAAGGCACTGGCACTCTCCTCTGGCCACTGCACGGGCACATAGACACACACACCCTCACAAACATGTACATACACTACACACATACAAACTGTAATACTGTGGTTGGAGTTACCCAAGAGATCAAGACCAAAAATCTCACACTGTGTCAAAAATCATAGAGTCATCTCTCTGACTCCAGTATTAAATGACTTAGTCTGCATTTAAATGTATCAAACTGTGAGAATTACAATGAAAAATAGAAGACACATTTTTTTTTCATTCATGTCACAAATAATAGTGACTACGGTGTACCAATCTATATTCCAGGCTCTTTGAAGAAAGTAGTGAGAAAAAACAGACAAAACCCTGTTCTTAGAGTGCTCATGTCCTCAGAGTGAGAAACTTACAATATGTCACATAGAAATGTGACATGCCTCCTTCAAACCACCCAGCTCTCGCCAACCGTATTGTACAGATGACAGAATCAAGACTTTGAGAGTTCAGGTACTCACCAAAAATCATCGTTAGTGAGCGTCAGGGTCCTGGTCTGTCTGCTTGCAAAGTCTGTGTGTAAGAACGTGATGACCAACTGACTGGCTAGCTAGCACGTAGTTATACTTAGCAACTGGCCTCAAAGGAATCTTTGAGTGCTTCACAATTTTCTTCTAAAGTGAATCAACTGCAATGGTAAGACCTTAATCTGTGGAAGAACTATCAGAAACTCTGAGCCAACAGGCTAGAACACAGATTCTTCTGGAAATGTTGACCCCTTTGCCTCTGGAAAGGAATGACAAAGGAGATTTTGAGACTGATATTTTTCAAAAATGCCAGGATTGAGATTCTAAGATAAAGAATCTAAAAGACTGTCCTAACGATCTCTGACTGAGGAAGTGGCAGTACGCCTCAGAAGGACAGCTCACCAAGGAAGAAGAGACATGAAAAACATATTTGTGCCTTTGGCCTTGAGTTCAAAGTCATCTAAGAATGTATTTGTTACCCAAGGTAACGTCAATCAGAGGCCCCGTCACCCGGATCCTGAAAGAACATGGTCCTCTGTGGGGTGAACCGCAAGGCAGGCAGCTTTTGTCTTTTCAGCAGCAAAAGTCCACTGCAATGATTCGGGGTCAAACCACTCAGCGATTGCCACCCAAATGTGTGAATTCCTCCAATTTGGTAGGACCTTCAGAACTATTATCTACAAACCTGAATGAACTTGACTTTCCCGAAGCCCAGTTTCTAAGTCTTTCGAACTTGTGTTTATGTCGCTAAAGGACAGCTAGTCTATTTGATGTAGTATTTTTCACTATTTCATCATCTCAACCACTGTACAAATATCTTAACATTACACCCAGATGCTTGGGGAGATGCTAGGAATTTGCTCTGCCAGGGGTGGTGGAGGGAAAAAAGAATTCCTAGCTGAATCGAAGCTAGGATTTAGACATATCTAAATTCTTTGACTTCACTGAGATTTCTCAAACATGTGGATCAGAGATGTGCTCATGGTCAGCTAGGGGATTACTATGCTGGTACCACATGGCAGGCAAATAACTGAATGTCCAGGAAAGACAGGCTGAGCCACCATAGAGAAACCCAGGATAACAGCTTTATTGCAAACAGATCCCCTCCGGATGGGGTACTAAGCTAGGAATCCAGTAAATGCTCTCTGAATTGAGTGCTTTACAGGGCCTTTGGGTCCTCCTCTTTCCCTTATTGGTCCTGTTTAGATACCTGGCCCATGCCTTGCAACTGTTTCTCATCAGGGTATCTTCTGAGAAGTAGCTACCTTTTCAGGGAACACTTACTTGATTTGTCTAACTACCTGTGTCGTTCAAACTCTCCTTCAAATCTACTCATTGCTTTTTTTTTTTTTAAGTTTCTTAGCTTCCTCCCATATTCTTTTCATTGCTCATTTTGGGTTTCTTAAACCATCACCTCTTTGAAACTTCATGAGCATATTTCCCCTGGCCTTCCCCTGAACCCTTGTGTGTGTGTTTGTGTGTATGTGTGTGTGTGTGTGTGTGTGTGTGTGTGTGTGTGTGTGTGTGTGTGTACGCATGCCTATGCATGCCCACACACTACACTAAATGTTCCTGGAGACTACCAGAGATGCCTGCTTACACTTTAAATTCATTATTACAGGTAATACTAATTCATTTGCTCATTTTTTTCTGAATAATTATTCCATGTGTTTTCCTTCTCTTCAAAACTTCTATGCTCTTCATTCTTCACTGATGACTTGATTTTATAATTCACTGAGATAACAGAGGCTAACAAACTTGAATCCTGCACTTAGCTGTCATCCCTTCAATTCTTTGATGATTTCGGTTTCCTGGATTACTGTCTTCCCAACCCAAACTCCATGTAGGTATGTTCACTTTTAGACCTTTTACGTGTATGGTGAGTTGTGCGCATGGTGCATGTGCCTGAAAATGCCAGTACAGGGTCCCTTGCCCATGACTATTCTCTTGAGAGTGGGTCTTTCACTGAACAAAAAGCCTATGCTTTAGGCTATGTTAGCTGGCCAATGAGACTGAAGAATCCTCCTGCCTCTGCCCACTATACTGGAGTTCCATGCACACACAGCCATAGCAAGATTAGACTTTTTTAAAAAAAAATAAATTAACATGGGTACTGGGGATTTGAACTCAGTTCCTCATTCTTGCAGAAGTGTCTTTATCCACTGAGCTATCTACTCATTCCTCATATGTCCTTGGTGATGTCAAATATGAGTATCGAATCAATACCCCCATCCCTAATACCACCACATTTCACTCCCAATGTCATGTACTCTTGTCTTAAATCCACGGAGTGCACTTAGTGCTGTCTGTTTGTGCATGGCTGTAGGACCATCTACTGATGGTAGCTTCTCGATGTCCTCATTCCTGAAGAAAACTGACTTCCCTTCTTCCAGCAACCATCAGCTGCCAAAAGTTCTTCAGCCAGGGCCTGAATCCCTCACCCAATACATGTTACTATCTATAATACTACCTTCAACTTTTCTTGCTTACTTCTCTAAATTCTCCAATCAATCATTCTTTAATCTTACCTGCACCCTCATCATATTAATCTTACTTGTCCATTTGATTGTTTTTTTGTTGTTTGTTTTGATTTTCTGACAGGTTGAAATCCTCACTTCTTCAGTTTCTTCTTCATTCAACCCAGACCCTGGGATTCAATATTATGTTCATCTACTTGCACGTGTTGAAATTAATGATATCTATCTATCTATCAGATTTGAGGAGGAGTGGATTGGCAGCAATAACATTGGGAGAATGTTGGGAGGGACTAGGAGGAAGGAGAGAAGGGAAACTATGGTGGGATGTAAGACAGATAGATAGAGAGATAGATAGATAGATAGATAGATAGATAGATAGATAGATAGATAGATATGATAGATATGTAGGGCACACAAACCAGTCAAAGATGGCGCTGAGCGGAAGTCAGATGGGCAAGTCCTGAGATGTTTACAATAAAAAAGATGATTGGTTGCCTAGATCAAACCAGATGAGGTCACTGCACGAACAATTTGTGTTCACTAATAAAGCCTAAGGTGCCTTAGCACATGATAGGCTGACCTTTAAAACCATTGGCTGGCTGTTTTCCTGTTCTGTGGTTTTTATCCTTTAAAAGATGCTTGCTCTGGGACAATAAACAAGTTCCTGATTAACTAGACTACCTGATGCATCTGATTGACTGCAGGATTCTGGGAGGCTGGGAAAAGGGTGAACAGAGCACTTACCTTTCCTCGGACCCAGGTCAATCTTCCGTGGTTAGACTAAGACCCCTAAATAGATGGAAGAAAAGAAAAAAGAAAACATTGAAATCCCTATAAGAATTTCCCGAAGCCACTCATTTCATGGGCTATGCTGTTTCCACTCCCATAAATACTATGCCTTACTCAGATCTGGCCTCTTTATTTGTCATTACACCGAGACAGTTCTAGAATCATTTCAACAACAGTCTTTGTTATCGCAAATGCAATAGACACTTTTGAGTCCTCAGCTTACCACAAGTGTCAGTGGCATTAGAGGTCACTGGCTACTCACTTCTCCATTCTTGGTGTCCTGGACACAGTGCTTCCCAGTTTTTCTCCTATTTTCCAACTGCACATTCCTTCTGAGTATCTTCAAGGCTCTTCTACAGGATTTTTATATGTGATCTTCAGGATAGAAATCCGTGTCTGGCTCCATCCTGCAAAGGCACCTCTCACTACTTGCCTGCCACTGCTAATAAATACAAGAAAATGCTAATTGTTTTACAAGTAGAAATGTAAAGGGGATGAGCTGTCCCTAAAGATGATTATGTCTCAGTACATTTTCTTTGTTAGTTTACCAAGGCCCTTAAACAAGCCTGACATAATAATCACAGTAAATAAGAATGATCCTCTATTTTGCTCCATTAGCAGTTGCTTGGAATTTTAAAAATAGTTCTTTTTAGTATGGGAATATTCTATACTTTTATTGAAAAGCTGGCTACCTGGGCCACACAAATTTTCTTCCTTGGCATGAAACAGCAATCTTTTCTGCTATGAGTCAGTTGGAGTGCTCTTACATAAGAGCACAAAAGGTAGGGTACCACACCATTGGGAGAAATTCCAGGGTGTGGCAGCAGTTCTCTTTAGTCCACAGGGCCTTCCAATGTCACTTAGGTAACTCTGTCCATTGAAAGGGCCATTTCCCATGTAAATTCAGAACATCTCTTTCCTGAGCCTTTTAGATATATACTTGGTGTATATATGTTGGTGCTCACACCAAGGAAAACTTCAACCATATATCATTCCTGGATCATCTCCTGGGGATATGATCAGAGAAATTACAGGAACTTGATGATCGATATCACTTGCAACACTTAACTTTGAAATACAGATAACCAATGACCCTTCTATTTACTTCAGTTTGTGGGATTTATGAATCCATTTGGTGTCTCTAATATTGGTTAGGACACTGAAGCAACACGGTTTAATAGAGGACATGAGAATGAAGATACCAGAAGGAGCATAATGCAATGATAATAAGACAATCATTTACTTCAGGCCTTAAATATGTTATCTTAATCTTTAAACCATACTTATAAGATAGATACCACTTACTCTCTATATCATAAAAGAACAAATTAAATCTCCAAGAAATTGAATAACTGAGATGCAAGTCACATGGCTAATATGTGGGAAACGGAATCCAAATTCAGATCTGTTTTAATGACACCCTCTCTATAAGTCATTCACTCTATTAACCCCTGAGAAAGAAAAAAAAGAAGAGGCTTAAATGCCTAAAGATATCAACAATGTATCTTCGCATATTTCTCCATATCCAATATAACTAAGGTGTTCAGGCAATGAAGAAAATCAGCATGGCTTCATCGGCCCTAAATAATTCACATTCTTCTGTGTGCTTTTCCAAGAAGAAACTGATCCTATGCTATTGTGACTTTTGTCCTTATGATTAGACTATTAAGGCTTCAAAACTCAGGAGCAACACACAGACCACAGACTGTTGCATCTGGATCCCACGGGCTGGAGGCTAAGGAGGGGAATGAGTCAAGGCATCCAGAGAGGGAATACAAGTATTTAATGAGAAATGAGCACCAGGGTGTGTCTAGCATTCTAATCACCATAGCACTTCCTCAAGAGAGTGCCATAGAATATGGCAAAAAGCAACTGGAGCAGGGTAGAAAAATGATGGGAAGCCAATTGAGAGACTATCAAGTAATCCTTTCAAATTTAGCTTAGGCCAGGTGGTGGTGGTTCACGCCTTTAATCCCATCACTCGGGAGGCAGAGGCAGGGAGTGTCTCGGTGAGTTCAAGGCCAGCCTGGTCTACACAGTGAATTCTGGAACAGCCAGGGCTACACAGAGAAACTCTGTCTCAAAAAAAACAAAACCAAAATGTATCAAACTTAGTTTGAACTTGTCAGTGCTTCAGTTTTCTTTTGGGGGCCTCTCTTGATACCTTCTCCTCCTGTAACTATAACTAATTGGAAGCAGCATTTTAAATTAATTTTTACTAATAAAAACAATCTTATTTTATATACTAATCCCAGTTCCCTCTACCTTCAGTCCTACTATTCTCCCCACCAATCCCCCATCCCACCCCGCTCTACTCCCCAGAGACTGTGAGGCCTTCCATTGGGGGGGGATCTTCAAAGTCTGACACATCATTTGGGGCAGGACCTAGGCCCTTCCCCATGTATCTAGGCTGAGGGAGTATCCCTCCATAGGGAATGGACTCCCAAAGTTCATTCATGCACTAGGGATAAATACTGGTTCCACTGCCAGAAGCCCTATAGACTGCCCAGGCCTCCCAGCTGACATCCACATTCAGAAGGCTTATTTCGGTCCTAAGCTGGTTTTCCTGCTATCAGACTGGAGTTGATGAGCTCCCCCTTGTTCAGGTCAGCTGTTTCTGTGGGTTTCTCCAGCGTGGTCTTGACCCATTTGTTCATCACCCCTCCCTTTCTACAGTCGGATTCAAGGAGTTCAGCTCAGTGCTTAGCTGTGGGTGTCTGCTTCTACTTCCATCAGCTACTAGATGAAGGTGCTAGGATGGCATATAAGGTAGTCATCAATCTCATTATTATAGAGGAAGGGCAAGAAGCAGCAATTCTTTTGTTTGTTTGTTTTGTGAGGCAGGGTTTCTCTGTGTAGCTTTGTAGACCAGGCTGGCCTCGAACTGATAGAAATCTACCTGTCTCTGCCTCCCGAGTGCTAGGATTAAAGGTGTGAGCAACCACTACCTGGATAGAAGCAGCAATTCTTATCCTCATGCTGTTTCCTTGTCGCCAAATACCCTCCCCAATTTCAAACTAATCAGCTACATCCTCCATGTTGTCATAAGCTTTATGTGTACATTTTGCAGCATGTAAATTCTGCTTCTGCCTGACATATTTCTTACTAATATGTGAGCTCCTCGAGGGTAGTTTTGTTTTCTCCTTGCACACAGAATAGGGACCTTAATCTTTGTTCCATTTTATAGACTGGCAATAGGATCAGCACAAAGCAAAGTTCTTGATAAGTTCTTATTGAATTCATCAGTTATTATGGAATGGTGCATTAATGAATTGGTGGTAGAGACAAAGCATGACATGTGAAACAATTAACAGTGGGCAAGATTTTAAAAATAATGTTTTCTTCATATGTATTTTTTTTCAGAAATGATGTAATGTGCTTAAAAATACTTGTATTAGGGAAGTCTTACAGAGGAGAGCAAGTGAGCAATTTTGTTGTGACCACTAATCTCGTAGTTTAGAGCATTGAATAAAATTCATCTTCCAAGCTCCTGTGCTTTTCCCTCTTGGCACAGTACATAACCCTCAGCTAAAACAATAATGCTGAAAAAGCTTTAAAACACTAATAGTCTTGGTGTCCTTTTTTCGTTATTCCTTTCTCAGAGCTAACTGCTAGAGGACATAGGTGAGAAAAAAACTGTCAAGTGGAAATGAAGGAAAGTGTCCAAAAGAAATAAAGTTTCAAGTTCACAAAAGGAAGGAACCTTTGCCCGCTGAGAAAGTAACCTTTGCCGCTGAGATGTGCTACTCCATGAGTCAGCTGTCCTTAAATGGAACAGCCACCGGATTCTAAAGATTTGAAGAGACTTGTTGCAAGACACAGGACAGAGATGGGGACAGACAGGAACAGAAAAGGATAAATGGGGAGAGATGGAGATAATTGGACAGACAGACATAAAGACAGGCTGACTAGTAAAGGAAAAAGTGGGGGAAAAGGAACAGTTCCATCAGAAATGGGAGCGTGGCTTGGGAACGCCACAGAAACAGAAATTTTTCTCTTTGCTGGTGTGCTTTGGAACTGGTGCTGGAAGCTGAGTGGCCTATCAACGACATTGAGCTGCCCCCCCCCGTGTGTGTGTGTGTGTGTGTGTGTGTGTGTGTGTGTGTGTGTCTGTCTGTCTGTCTGTCTGTCTGTCTGTCTGTCTGTGGTTATGTTTTTGAGACATGGTCTCATGTCTCCCAGACTTGTCTCTTAACTCACTATGAAATGGAGGATGACCTTAAACCCCAGGTCTTCCTGCCTCTATCTCCCAAATGCTAAGATTACAGTCATGTGCTACCATATGATGCTTAAGAACTATATTTTAAAAGCGAAGATTGACAGTTCAAGCACAAACATTAGACTATTTACCTTGGCTTCCTTTTAAGAAGGAAATTACAATAATCGTTTGTTTATCGATGTAGAAAGCCCTTTCAGAAAATATAGAAGAAGCACCTAAATTTTTCTATTTGCTAATGAACTTTCTCTTTGCCAACAGCTTAAACCCAGTCCCCTCCTCCCCAGAAAGACAAGTTACAGCTAACGCTCAAACATTCATCTTCCCCTTCTAATTGCTGTGTAGGAGTAATTCTGTGACTCTGGAAGGAAACTTCAGTGAATAAATGAACGACTCTCTCATTTGCTATTTGGAAGTTATAAAAATTACAAGACATCATTCCATTATATTCCCTCATTTCCTTGTCATTGGGAAAGGTTCCAACCTTTCATCATATTAAAAAGCAATTATCAAAATGTTTTATTCCATAATAAGTTTGACTACTAGAAGAAAAAGTATTCAGCAATCAAAATAAGGGGGTTCTTTTTAGCATATAAACAGGTGAGTCAACCCTCCAAATTTGAAAGAAAAAATTGTCAGTGAAATCTTCCTCAGGAACCCATCCATTTCAGAGTTTGGTATCTTCATTTTGGTGTTTCTAGACTTCCTGATTCCAGCTAACCCATCCTGATTGCAGTAGTGATGCTATCTTCTTGATAACTAGGCAACTTAGTTGTCTTAGAACTCCTACAAAAGTGGGTACACAGTGCTTTTCACCAAAGTGAGCTGGACTTTGTTAAAAAAGAATTCGGAGTGTGCCCTCTCACGGTGAGTCAACCAATAGTAGGCTCACTCTGAAACCACCACATACAGGGTACTGAACTTCGGAGGAGCTAGGCAGAATTACAAAGAGATTTAAAGATATACCTCCCAACCCCTCTGTGATAATCCTTAACATTGTACAGACTCCCACAATTTACAAAGGGCTTTCCCTCCTTGGTTCTCCCTTTTATCCCCACAGTAACCCAGATGAGCCCGTAACCCAGATCTTGACCAATTGATAAATAAGAAACCAAGGTTCAAAGAGTCAGCATGCCTGGACTGGAGTCATGAGGATAGTTAAGAGAAAAGCAGTGGTGGCTGGAGCAGGTCCCCCAGTCCTTTGAGGAAGAGAGCAGTGCCCTTTTACACTCCGCTGCTTCTCCCAGAGCAACCGATGTAGAGACAAAGCAGAATCATAGAAAACTCTCAGCCTGAGTTCTCAACCTAAAAATGGGCAATGGACATATGATGAGATGGACTGGAGTGTCACTATTGTCTAGAACTGATAGATTCCATGGCTCCTCTGTGTGAAGTAGGCAGGACAGGTGCTCTCTTTTGATGGATGTAGTCCCGGAGCTGCTTGTAGCATACAGGAGCTTTGTGCATAATAGGAAGGGTGGGAATATGTCACTTCCTTTCAGTAGAGTGCCAGGACATGCCTGGCACAGAGTTTAGCTCTCAACCACCACTGTTCTCCTCAAATGGATACCTTGGTACTGGGGCTCTTCTAATTGACAGTGGCAGCCATTTTTAACTGGAGCACCTTAGATACACAGGATAGGGGTCTTACTTCCCAAACCTATTGCCTCCAAATTTGCATTCTCATGAAATCTCCAAAAGAAGCTACAAACAGAAGGCGAGTCCAGAGCAGGATTTGTAGGATTGCAGAAAAGTGAATTAGCAATCACCCCCTAAATGGCATGCAGATTCATCTAGCTGGAGAAAGAGGCTCTCTGCCTGGAACTCAAGGTACCATCAATGTTTTTCTTTCCCTTACTTCATTAGACAAACAGTGTTCATTTGAGCCCTCTCTGATTCACTAAACCCTGCACAGCTCTTGTTCTCAGGGAGGTCACTGCCTAGAAATAATAAAGAACATTTAGACCAACACAAGCACAGCAAAAGTATGTGCACAGTGTTGGAGGAACATAGGAGCAGTGAACGACTGTAACTATGCCTGATCTGTGGATTCAGTGTTGAGAGATGAGTGAAGAATGTCTCACCAAGCAAAGGTTCCTGTGCCTTCCCACAGAACTGTGGATTTGGACAGGGGGTGGGGTGCTGAATCTGATATAGTTTACACAGACCTCCCTTGCATCTGTCTCAGAGCCTAGCCCATCGATCAGTGTGTAGCTGTCAGTCAATGAATAGTAGCCCTAACTGACTGACAAAGAGCTAGGACTAACAAGTGTGAATGAATGGCTTGGAACAGGAGTACAGACTGACTGGGGAAGTGGAGACATCTTGTAATTCGCCCAAAATGATATGCTACATTTGGTTATGGCCAGGGAAAGATCTAAGAAATCTAGCATGATAGTATGATTTCTTATCTGAAATGAAAATGAAACAAAAAAGTTGTTAGAAACATTTTTAAAAACACCTGTGTTTAACATGAATAATCTTTAACAATGAGCTGGGCTGAACCTGCAATCAAGTCCATTTTCTCCAAATGGGCTGAGTGGAGGCTACTGGAAAAGGCTGTTGCCTGCTTTTTTTCCAGCACACTGTGGGGTTCCATTTTGCTTTGTGTTAGAGAATGGACATTTTCTTTTTTACAAATATGTATTGCACTGAACAAGGCAAGAGCTGCCTAAATGAAATCTAGTCATTAACCTAACTCTTAGAATCTGCATAATAGTTTCATAGAGGGCCAGAGGAGTAGGTCACAGGCAAACAAGCCAGGGACCCAGTGGGACTTATGTGGTCTCTGTTGATGCAGCAAAGAATGTTACAACACATATGCCCCAGATCCTCTGCTATTCGGTGCAATATGAATGGCTTGTAACCTGACTCTGCTTGGAAGTTGAATATAGAAGACGTTTTCTATAATCTAAGGAATACGTTTCAGAACTTTAAGTTAGTTTCTCTTCCTGGATGTGAAACAATTGCTAGAAATACAAGAAAGAGTAAGGAATCCAGAAAGAGAAAGTAGTGGTTCCATGTCAAAGATCTAGAAGGTATGTCCAAACTCTGGCCTGGGGACAACACAAAATACTAAATTTATTTAAAGTGTTATGATATTATTTCTGTAAATTAAAAAAAACTCAATATGCAGTTCTTGAAGATGACAGTGTAGTATTGAGACAGAGAAGATGAGAAAAATGGCTGTACAGATTTCAGGAGTGAAGAACTAATAGAACATGGGTAGCCAGAGATTTGACAGAATTGAATGACATAAAATTCTGGTTTGGGTGCTGGCATAGGCTGGCACCAAAGAGATGAGGATAGTGAGTTAGAATTTGAACACTCCTAGCCAGAGGTGCTTAGGTGTCATTGAAGTACAGATGTCTAGCAACAGACACAAATGTAGGACTAGAGTACAGTGGAGATGTTGGCTGGTCTGGCGATACCAACATTGATGCTACGAGTTTATTGCTTCTTTTTTAAAGATGTTTTATTATTTAAGTATTTTGTGTATATGAGTCATATGGGTAGAAAGCTGATGTAAGGGAAACTTCCAAGAATCTACAAGTATGGCCCCAGCTATGACTCTTGACAGCAGGGGATGCATAGCCTGAACTGACTACCACCTGTGATTGGATTGGTGACTACACTGGTTGTCATTGGAGTCATTCAGTGACTGATGGAGGCAGATTCGGAGACCCATAGGCAAACATTGAACTGCACCAGGAGAGTCCTACTGAAGAGAGGGAAGGAGGGGCTGTAGAATACTGGGGTCAGGCACATCACAGGAAAATCCACAGAAAACAACTAGCTTGGCTCATGGGAACTCACAGAGTCTAAACCAACAACCAGGAGTCCTGCACGGGACTGATCTAGGTCCTCCACATATATGAAACAGTTTTGTAACTTGTGGGATTCTTGGCAATGGGAGCAGGGGCTGCCGCAGGTGCTTTGACTGGCTCTTGGGAACCTATTCCTCATGCTGGATTGCCTTGCCCAGCCTGAACACAGGGGAAAGGGCTGCTTATGGCAGCTTGATGTGGCATACTCCCCTGATGCCCAGGGGAGGCCTGCCCCTTTCTGAAAGAATATATGGGCAGAGGGGTGGACTTGGGGGAATTGAGGTGAAGAAGTAGGAAGGAATAGGCAGACAGGAGGTTGGTGTAGTCAGGTGTAAAATAAATAAATTAAACATAAAAAAGGAAGTCTCTCTCTCTCTCTCTCTCTCTCACACACACACACACACACACACACACACACACACACACACACACAAATTGCAAGAGACTGAGCTTAGCCTTACAGAAAGAAGTGGAAGATAAAAGGAGTGTGGGTGGAAAATAAGTAAAGTAGAGGTTTCCAAGGTTTGTTGGAGGAAAAATAAGATCAATGGGTACTATCTACTGTAGAATTTAGGTGTTATTGAAATAAAGGAAGCAAGACATTACACAATGACAGAGTTTTTGCCATGACGCATGCTGTCAGGCTTTCCTCTTTGTCCCTAAGACACTTGGAGTGAGTGTCTGCACTTCATTTCATGAAAATAAAAACAAGAAAGGACAATACAATTTCAAACAAATACAAAACAAGACAAACAAACAAAAAGAGTTAGTTTTCTCCTTCCACCGTGGAACCTGGTGATTCAAGTTGGGTTGTCAGGTATGTGTAGCATGCACTTTCATCCACTGATGACGCATCTTGTCATGAAATGATTATTTAAATTAAAAAAATTAATGTGTGTGTGTGTGTGTGTGTGTGTGCTTGCATATGTGGATATGTGTGCAGGTTTCCACAAGGGCCAGAAGAAGGCTATAGGGCTATAAATCTATGGAATGGAGGTCTGACAAATGGGGAACCTGCATAAGACTGAACTAGACTCTCTTAATGTAGGTGACAATGGTGTGGCTGGGACAATATATGAGGTCACTGGCAGTGGGTCCAAGATCTAACTCTAATGCACAAACTGACTTAGTGGAGCCCATTCTATATGGAGAGTTACCATGCCCAGCCTAGATGCAGTGGTGTGGGTGTGGAGAGGTGCCTTGGTCCTGTCCCAACAGGGCACAGACTTTGTAGATGTCGTAAGGGAGGCTGTACCCTCTCTGAGGAGCAGATGGGAGGTGGGGGGAGTGGAGGGAGCTAGAGGAGAGAGGGGAACTGAAATTGGAATGTAAAAAATAAATTAATAAAATTAAAAAATTAAAAGGAGAATTTGAACATAAAATACAACAAATTACCAAGGAAAAAGAGGAACCCTGAGCTCTGGGTCAGCATTGGTAGCTTGAACATGGTCTCCTTACAAACAGATCAGCACAGCACAGTGTTTCCCCACTTTGCTTTCTATATTTTAAAATATCATTAAGGAGTTAGAAACAAATACAAGCAGACGGGTCATTGCCAAACTCTTTTAACAAAGCTACAATTACCTTAGTACCCAAGACACACAAAAGCATGAATAAGAAAGAGAAATACAAACCAATATCCCTCATGAACATTGATGCAAAAATACTCAATAAAATACTGGCAAATCCAGAAGGACTGAGCAGTCTAAGGGACCTCAGACAGTGGAGCCAGGATGTATCCCCGGAGCACAAAAGGACTTTGCGAACACATCCCCCATGGAGGGATAACTGCCTTAACCTAGAGACAGGAGAGAAGCCCTAGTCCCTACTTCACATGACCTTGAGTCAGATCATGTGACAGATGGGAGGGGAGGGTGGTTAGAGTGCAGGTGAGAGGGCAGAGAGGGTAAAAGGGAGGGAAGGAGGGAGGGAGTGAGGAAGGTTGGGAAGGAAGGTGGGAGGGAGGGAGGGAGAGGGAACTGGGGTCAACATGTAAAATAATAAATTAAATTAAATAAAAATACTTTGACTCCAAAATTTAAGTTGAAGGACAAGTTACTGGGGAAAAGGATTTCTATTTTTGTTTCCACAGAAAATGAAAAGATGTGGATTCCTTCCAGACTAATGTGGTTTGGTCAAGCCAGACCACCTGAAACAGAGTACCAGGTGATCCTCCATTCAAAACAGCTGGACAAAGCAGCCTTACAGACTACAGCCAGGATTTCTGAATCTTCTTTGAATCCCCCATGACAGCACCCCTTACCAGCAGGAAGTAGTTTGGAAAGAACGACGCCCAAATTCCCAAATATTGTCTATAAATGTTTGTCTTAATTTAAATGGACTTGGTTATATAAAATAAATAAATTTAAAAAATACTGGCAAATCGAATCCAGGAACAAATCAGAAGTGACACAAAAAATTCTACCAGGGAACTCCTACAGCTAATAAACACCTTCAGCAAAGTAGCAGGATACAAAATAAACTCAAAAAATCAGTAGCCCTAGTATATACAGATGACAAAGGGACTTAGAAAGAAATCAGAGAAAACTCGCTATTTACAATAGCCACAAACAACACAAATTATCTTGAGGGTAATGCTAACCAAACAAGGGAAAGACCTGTATAACAAGAGCTTTGAGACTTTAAAGAAGGAAATTAATGAAGGTACCAGAAAATGGAAAGATCTCCCATGCTCTTGGATAGTTTGGATCAGCATAGTAAAAATGGCAATCTTGCCAAAAGTAATCTAAAGATTTATTGCAATCCCCATGAACATACTGGCACGACTCTTCACAGACCTTGGAAGAAAAATACGCAACTTTATGTGGAGAACTAAAAGACCCAGGATAGCCAAAGGAACTCCTGGAGGCATCACCATCCCTGACTTCAAGCTCTTTTATAAAGCTATAGTCCTGAAAACAGCTTGGTATTGGCACAAAAATAGACAGGAAGACCAATGAAATTGAATCGAAGATCCAGATATTAAGCACACACCTATGAACACCTGATTTTTGACGAAGAAACTAAAATTATACAGTGGAAAAAAGGAAAGTATCTTCAACAAATGGTGCTGGCATAACTGGACATGTAGAAGACTACAGATAGAGCCTTATCTATCACTATGCACAAAACTTAAGTCCAAATAGATCAAAGACCTCAACATAAATCCAGCCACACTGAACCTCTTAAAAGAGAAAGTGGGGGTACCCTTGAACAAACTGGTAAAGGAGATTACTTCCTGAATATAACTCCAGTAGCATAGACACTAAGATCGACAATTAATAAACGGGACCTCCTGAAACTGAGAAGCTTCTGTAAGGCAAAGGACACAGTCAACAAAACAAAATGGCAGCCCACAGAATAGGAAAAGATATTTAGCAACACCATATTTGACAAAGGGCTGATTTCCAAAATATACAAAGAACTCAAGAAGCTAGTCACCAAAACACCAAATAATCCAATTGAAAAGTCGGGTACAGAACTGAATAGAGAAGTAGAAGAATCTAAAATGGTTGAAAGACACTTAAGACAGTTCTCAATATCGTCAGCCATCAGGGAAATGAAAATCAAAACAACTCTAAGATACCATATTACTCCTGTCAGAATGGCTAAAATCCAAAACACAAATGACAGTTCATGCTGAAGAAGATGTAGAGAAAGGGAACACTCCTCCACTGCTGGTGGGAGTGCAAACATGTGCGGCCACTTTGGAAATCAGTATGGCGGTTCCTCAGGAAAATGGGAATCAGTCTACCTCAAGATCTAAAAATTTCACTCTTGAGCATACACCCAAAGGATGCACATTCATATAACAAGGTCATATGTTCAACTTGTTCATAGCAGCATTGTTTGTAATAGCCAGAACCTGGAATCAACCCAGATGCCCCTCAGCTGAAGAGTGGATAGAGAAAATGTGGTACATTTACACAATGGAATACTACTCTGCAGGAAAAAAAAAAAAAAAAATGGAATCTTGAAATTCGCAGACAAATGGACGGGACTGGAAGAAACCATCCTGAGTGAGGTGACCCAGTCACAGAAAGAAAAGCATGTTATGTACACACACATACATGGGTATTAGACATAGAACAAAGGATCACCACCCTACAATCGACACAACCAGAGAAATTAGGAAACAAGGAGGACCATAAGACAGAAATACATGGTCCCCTGAAGAAGGGGACAGAACTCCTGAGCAAATTGGGAGCATGGGGGGAGGAGGGAGGTAGAAAAAAAGAGAAGGGGAGAGGAGGAGGTGGGAGGAGAACAAGAGGGAGCAGGGAGACTGAGTCAGGGGAGGAAAGAGGAGAGCGTATAGGTTTAAAGAGAAATCTAGCCCTAGGGAAATGTCCAGAGATCCATAAAGGTGACCCCAACTAAGAATCTAGGCAGTAGTGGAGACGCCGCCTTTGATGCCCTTCCCCTATAATGAGATTGACGACTACCTTAACTGCCATCTTGGAGCCTTCATCCAGTAGCTGATGGAAGCAGAAGCAGACACCCACAGCTAAACACTGAGCCGTGCTCCTGGAATCCAGTTGCAGAGAGGGAGGAGTGATGAGCAAAGGAAAGGGGTCAAGACTGTGCTTGAGAAACCCACAGAGACAGCTGACCTGACCTAATGAGAGTGCAGGGGAGCCAGTCATAAAGCTGGGGAGCCAGCATTAGACTGAACCAAGCCCTGTTAATGTGGGTGTCAGTTAGGAGGCCTGGGCAGTCTATGGGACTTCAGACAGTGGAACCAGTGCTTATCACTCATGCACAGTGGACATTGGGAGCCCACTCCCTACGGAGGGATACTATTTCAGCCCAGATACATGGAGGAGAGCCTAGACCCTACCCCAAATGATGGGACACACTTTGATAATCCCCCATGGAAGGCCTCACAATCCTTGGGGAGTGGGTGGGAGTGGGGTGGGGGATTGGTGGGGGGCATGGGAGGATGGGAGGGAGTGGGAAGGGGGGATTGATATGTAAAATAAGATTGCTTCTAAATAAAAAAATACTAAACTAAAACAATAACAACAACAACATAAAAAGAGTTAGAAACCATAGCACGGAGTTGAGTTTATTTAAGAAGTCAACCACCAGAAAGCAAAAACCACAAAATCTATGAGGTTTCCCCTGAATCTCCCCAAATGTTCACAAGGTACAGAACAATAGACACGTGGCTCTAGCCCAAACTTTGCAATTAAGTGAGTGACATTGTTTTTCTGCTTAGGCTCCATATCCCTCTTATGGAAAAATAAGAGGTGAGGTAAAAATTAGAACTACCATATGACTAAGTAATCCCTCACCTGGACATTCATCAGAAATCCAACCAGGTTGTGACAGTGTAGCAGCATTGCTTACAACTGCAAGAATATAGAAACAATTTAAATATCCAACAGTGTATAAAGAAACTATCATGGATGTACACCGTGAAATATTATTTAGCCTTAATAAGAAGGAAATGGAGAGGAGTGCCATAAATTCTGTCTTCTTGATATGACGTAGCTACTACAATCATGAACACACAGCAACTGTGGTTTCTTGCACAAGATTTGCACACAAAAAAGACATGGAAATTATAGGGAGAAGTAGTTGAGAAAAAGAAGGGGTCAGCAGAGGTGACAGTTAAAAGAAGGTAATTAAGGTGGGTATGATCAAAATATATGATCAAAATATGATCACAGTTACATACATATATGGAGAGAGAGAGAGAATCCTGTCCTTTACAGCAATGAGGGAGCGTCTGAAGGGCATTACTTAAATAAAATAAGCCAGATGCTACAAGGGAATCACTGTGTGATATCATTTACATGTAGGATGTGAAAAAAATGGAATTACAAAAACAGGGACTTTAGAAAGGGTGACAGCAGGACCTGGGGGGAGGGCAAATGAGAAAGTACACCAGTGTTGAGGCTCTACTGTGCAGCCTAGTAATTATACTTCACAATATTACATTGTCTACTTGAAATTTAATATAAAGAGTACATAAGAGTGGAACTTGCCGGGCATAGAAGTTCACATCTTTAATCCCAGCACTCCAGAGTCAGAGGCATGCAGATCCTTGTGACTTTGAAGCTAGCCTGATCTACATAAGGAGTTTTAGGCAGCAAGAGCTACATAATAAAATTTCATCTCAAAAAATGGAGAAGGCCGGGCAGTGATGGTGCACGCCTTTAATCCCAGCACTCGGCAGGCAGAGGCAGAGGCAGGCAAATCTCTGTGTTCGAGGCCCGACTGGTCTGCAGAGTGAGTGCCAGGACAACCTCCAAAGTTACACAGAGAAACCCTGTCTCAAAAAACAAACAAACAAAAATGGGGAAGGCCTGGAGAGATGGCTTAATGGTTAAGAGTGCATCCTGTTCTTGCTAAATGACCCGCGTTTGATCCCAAGCACCCATGTAGAGTAGCTCACGACTACCTGTAACTCTATCTACAAGGGGATCTGATGCCTCTGGACTCTGCAGACATCTGTGTGTGCGCCTTCTTATCACTACCAATGATGTAGCAATGGAGCATTTTAATTACCTTGATTGTGGTGATGATGATGTCAAAAATAAACACATATTAAGATATTATGTTGTGTATGTCTTCCATGCACATTTTTTAGTTGTCAATCATACATTAAAAAGCTGGGAAAAAATAAGTGTTAGCTGAGGGTCAGCCCTTGACAAGCTTCCCATTCTCCTCTAGCCCTGATCCTGTGCCAGCCTGTTGTACTCAGTTAAAGATAAAGATGTTGCTTTCAGAAAAGTCTAAAAGGCTGGGCAAGCATTTTGATTCATTTATTTATTTCTGTATTTAGTTGGTGCCTTATGTGCAGCGGGTTGAATTCATCAAACTCAGCTCATGGCACATTTATCATCATCGGTACCTTGTTTAACTTATTTATTCCTGTCATCCCCACACTTCACTCAAATTCTCCTAGCTCTCTCATTAGCAACTCATCTTTCCTGCTTAATGACTATATTTTATCTGCATATGTTCCTCCTAAATGTTCATTATCATTTTGAGAGCATGATTTTGAATTTCTGTATGTGACATACTGTGTTTTCACATATATTATTGCATTTCTTGCTCATGTTTACCAGTCACTACATTTCTTAAAAATCTATACATGCTTCTCCTACATTACAACTAACCCTTTGTTTCTAGTTGCTACAAACGACTCCAGAATGTGCACCTACCACTTCAAGTATCCACTCTCAGTGATGGATGTCAGATAGTCTGCAACTCTGTCACCATAAATAATGCTGCAGTGTGAGGCATTCCGATTTAGAAAAGAATTGTAGGGGAGAGTACGAGACGGGAGATGCTTCTGTGTAGTGATGGAAATGGTGAAGCGATACTGCTAGGGTCTCCTTTGTCCCAGGGTGCCATAGAACTGTAGGTGATGGGTTTAAATCCAAATGCTTCATCTGAGAAGATAAGTGCTGTGGCCTTGTGTGGACTCATTAATTTAGCATATCCTCTTTACTGAATTGTCATGGTGGTGGTATGCATGTATGCATATAGGTGTGTGTGTGAGAGGGAGAGAGAGTAAGTGAGAGAGAAAGAGAGAGAAAGATTTACTCTATAACCCAGGCTAGCCCACAAACTCACTGTGTCACTGTGTCATCTGTGCTGGCCTAGAACTCATGAAAATCCTCCTACTTCAGCCTACCTAAGGGCTGGAAATACATGTGTAGGCCATCACTCTTGACTTAAGCAGTTATTTGAATTTGTTGACATCATGTTCCACATGCGCCCTCACTTCTGAGAACTGACACCCTACACCTAACTTATCCAAACAGTGGTTTCTGGCTTTAAGCAGATCTTTAAGGTGGCCTGCAAAGTCTGTTTCTCTGTTTGGGTTCTCCATGGCAGCTATTTTAAACCTTCTCTGTCTCATCGCTTCTCCCCCCCCCCCATTCTCAGCAGGTTACCTCGCCTCCTACTTCAGCGAGAAAATAGAATCTATCAGATGAGAGCTCTCTGGAATTTTTATTACCAATCTATAAATTTGCCTATATCCGTGCCAACCCTTGTCTCCTTCCTTCTTATTACAATGGGGTGTCTACACTCTGTGTAAGAGGAATGCATCCATCTGTGCTACACACAGCATCACCATCCAACTACTTCCCTGACCCTGTGAAACTGTTTGGGTCTTGGCTGATCTTAAGACTATATTTTTAACACCCGTCTTTGTCATTATGATACATAGAACTTTCTATGCCGATTTAAAAACTAAAATCAGAGCTTCTTTTAAGCTCAATCCAACCCATTGACCTCTTCTCTCAGAGCGCGAGCAACCTACAGAAAGAACTGCACTTACCCTCCCCTTCCTCACTCCTCAGTGGTGCCTGATCTCATCAAAGCTCCTTTGTGGCTAAAGCGATAAGCCACATTTCTCTCCTGAGAGGACTCACACACTCAGCAGCATTTGTCACCATTGAGCACATCATCTGTTATGAACCTCTCTTTCCCTGGGTCACATGGTACCTCGTTCTCCAAATTTATCTGCCTACTTCTTTGACCTTTCTTTCAAGGTGCCCATTTACACTAGTTCTCTTCATTCTCCCCCCCCCCAGCCGCCCCGAAATCTCATCCTGGCTTTGATTGACATGTGTATTCCCTGTATCTCTGTCTCCATTCCTAACTAGTCTTCTCTGCTCCAGATTTGCATAGCTAACTCCCTTTTTAACATCTCCCCCTAAGCATCCCTGAGGCATCTCAAAACCCTTTGTGAAAAAATTGAATGTGTCTTCTTTTACAACAACCCCCTTTTGGTCACCTCCACTGATATTATCTCAAGGAAACTCATTACACAGAATATGGTTTTCCTATCAGTAAATTTTAACATTATAGAACTTGCAGATTCCTGGTATCAAAAGTAAAGCAATACAAAATATACAAAACAAAAAATAAAAATATTAGCCATGTCTATCATGAGAGGTAAACAACTATTAATTATGGTAAGTATATGCTAGCAGATTTTATGTGTATATATGTAGATATACACATATACTTATATTTTTTACATATGCTTTATCTTTTGCAGAAAATACATTGTAGGTATCTGAATTATTAACCACATTGCCATAATTCAGTCTTTTGTTGGCCATGTGCTATTATTCTGTGCTATGTACAGACTACATCTGAAATTTAATGATCTTTTCAGTTTTCATTATCTCAAGGTTGCAATAAATAACCTTTACCACAAATTTTTGTATCTTTTTGATTAGATACAGTGCTAGAAGTGGGATTTGTGAGCTAAACCTATATAATACATTAAAGTTTTGTGTGCATTACTGATGTACTCTCTGAAATATTTCCTACCTCTGCTTATTAATGGAGGAACAATTTACATATGGTAAAGCACAATATTTTGAGTGTGCTACTGGGTGATTTTTTTTTTGTAAATACAAAGACTTATGTAGTCAGCATCTCTGTAAAGATGTATGCCATTTATATTTCTCCAGAAGGTTCCCTTCTGTACCTTTTTCCTGTATGTAGCAATTCCCCAGAGATCACAACAATTCTGAGTTGTTTTTTTTTTCTAAGAACTTCATGGGTTTTGTTCAAATGAATGAAATCATACAAGTCATTTGGTGTCTAGCTTCTTTGACATTGCACATTTTATATTTATTCATAATATTGTCCTAGTTAGACATAGTTCATTGTTTACTGCTAGAAATATTATCCTATATGACTATTTCACAAATTGTCCTTTTACCATGAGGTTATTTGAATTATTTCTCTGTTTGGGCTATTATGAATAAAGTATCAATGGACATTTGTGTACAAATATTTTTGTGAGTCCATTTTTTTTTCATTCTCTGTGCACAGGAGTGAAAGGGTTGGGTCATAGGGTATATTTAACTCAATTAGAAACTACCAAGTTTATAAACGACCTAACTGACTTATGAGAATATCACACACTGTATTGTCACTGTAAATCTAATTGTCTGCTTCCCACATAATTGTATGAGTTGTGTGTGCCTTTTCCAATTCCTTGAACATAGTGAATGCTCAATAAATACTTCTCAAATTAGATAAGTAATTGAAAGGCTACTATGAGTTATGCCTAAAAGGCTCTCTCACATGATTTGAAGAGTTAACATATGCAGAAATTATTGCAGATTTAGTTGTTTTATCATCCCAAAGACAGTGCCTGCTTTTTATAGATAGAACTATGGCTTTTATGTCACCAAATATTCCTTCCTGTAAAGCACTTCGCATAGGACTGAGCACTAAGAATTATCCATAGTGATCAGCATGGCATGCTTGATTAGATAACAGATTTAAATAATGTCAAACATCACTGTTTGTCTGAAACTTTACCTGTTTCTTTTCTGGAATAGGGTCTAGAGGAGACAAAGAAAAAGCAACTCCCCCCCACACACACACACACACTCACACTCTCTGCACAGTCACCAACCCTAATGCTAGGAAATAGTCCATTGACATCAAGTCCACAATGTGATTTGTTAGGTGGTGTGGGTCAGAGAAATATGGTTCACTGTAACCTTCTCTCTCTCCTCTTGAAAGAACCAGTATTGAAGGTTTTATACTGGATCTTTATTCTTTCCCTGTAGCTGCAGCTAAAGTGTCTATTCTTCTGGGAATTTGTGGGCTGAGGATTCAAAAAAAAAAATCTTTCTTGCATGAACTAGACCCTCATCAAAATTCACTGCAACTGAAATTCATTTCCATTTCTAGTCCCATTGCTACCCACAACCAACTGAGCATGATGGATGAGCTGGATAACAATTTGAAGGAGAAAACTATCTAACCATCTATCTACCTTGTTTCCTGATTTGAGTGCCGTCACCCTATTAATGTAGCGCATCCTTCAGTCTTGCCTCCCTTCACCTCTAAATAATGTGGGATATAAGCAAGAGTCCTCAACTTTGTTTCTATGACAAATACTAAGTTAATATAAGTAAATCTTAGAAACGTGGGAATTTACCAGTCCAAACTATTTGTTCAATTTGCATCATGGTTTTCATAAGACTGGGTATGCTCAGAAAACCTCTGTACATTCCTCTTGCATTTATATAAGAAGGTATTTTCAATATTTGAACTCACTGTTTATTATTGATTTATTTGAAGTCTGTTTTATTATTATTATTGTTGTTGTTGTTCAAATCTCTTTTTCTATCCTAAGGATTGGAGGCAGGGATATGTTTTTGATTTTGGTTTTTCAAGACAGGGTTTCTCCGTGTAGCCCTGGATCTCTGGGAACTCACTCTGTAGACCAGGCTGACTTCAAATTCAGAGATCTGCCTGCCTCTGCCTCCCAATTGCTAGGATTAATGACATGTACCACCAATGCCAGGCTGAAGCCAGGGCTTTGTAAACTGTACTACTAACACACATTTGCAGCCCTTTTTAAAGGAAGTCTCTTTACGTATCTCTAGCCCTTTTTAAAGGAAGTCTCTTTATGTATCTCTAGCTGACCTGGATCATGAATTTTAGTCAAGGATAGCCGTGAACTTAGTCTGTATTGCAGGCAGACCTTGAACTCATCCACCTCCAGTTTTAGCCTCCAGATTCTTGGATTATGGGCCAGCACCACCATGCATTGGCCTGAGTCTGTATTAACATACAACAAACCAGGCTTATCCAATTTGGGGCCCTGAGTACCACTGCCTCCCACTTTTCTATGACTCTTACCTTGGAAGTACTATGCTGTTAGCACAGAGCGATGGGAAAGATAAGCAGTTCTCCTAGCTTTCCATTTCTGACAACAGCCTTTCCTAACCCCAGCTGAAGACCCTAAAGGGATCTTTATATGCTGTCTGGCATTTAGGAAAATTATTTTTTTCCATTTTTTATTTCATTTTCTATTCCAACTCCCACCCCTCCTCCCACTCCATTACCTCCCCACTAGCCCACCTCCAGTCCACTCCTCCTCATGGGTAAGAGCTTCCATAAGGAGTCAACATAGTCTGGTACAATAGGTTGTGGCAGGGCCAGACCCCTCTCCCATGAATTAAGACTGAGCATGGCATCTCACCATAGAGAATGGGCTCTAACAAGCTAGTTATGTAGCAGGATTATATCATGGTCCTACTACCACTGAGCATGGCATCTCACACTTAGGAATGGGTTTCAACAAACCAGCTCAGGTACCAGGTTTGTATCATGGTCCTACTGCCAGGGGCCATCTGATAGTCCAAGCTTGACAACTGTCTCCCACATGTGGAAGGCGTAGTTAGGGCCCCTGGAGTCTCCACAGTTGTACATCAGAAGTTTCCACAAGCATGGATCACCCTGGGAAGAGAAATTAGGTGAGATCTACGGGGCAAACCGGGAGAGAGGGTGGTGAGGAGGAGGCGAGGGGGATGAGAACCGGAGGAATGAGGTGGCCTGGGTGGGGAGGGATGCGGTGGAAGAGCAGTGAAAGAGATGTCTTAAAAGAGAGAGCCACTATGGGCTTAGGGAGAAACCTGGTGCCGGGGTAACTGCCAAGAGTCCACACGGAGGAGCCCAGCTGAGACGCCTAGCAACAGTAGAGAGGATGCCTGCCCTGGCCAACTCCTGTAATCAGATTGGAGAACACCCCAGATAACATCATAGAGCCTTTATTCAGTAATTGATGGAGCCAGATGCAGAGGTCCACAGCCAAGAACCAGGCCAAGCACCAGGAATCCATGTGAAGAGAGGGAGGAGAGAACATATGAGCAAGGGAGGTCAAGATCATGATGGGAAAATCTACAGAGACAGCTGAACCATTTAGGAAATTTCTTAGAAGACAGCTTTTGGTGCTACCAGGAAAAGAGCTTTAAGGAGTTTACTTAGGTGTGAAGTGGTCCAAAGAGCTGTGGCAAGGCAGTGACAAAGACAAACAAGCATGTTTCCATAAGCTAGTGCCACAAATCTCTGGAGATCGCCTCTCTGTCTGCTTCCTTCTCTCTACTTCCTGTGTTAACACAGAGTCTCCTTACATAATTCTGGCGCATTTGAAACTTGCCATGTAGACCTGGCTGGCCTCAAACTTGTGGCAAGTCCCTGTATCTGCTTCCCAAGTGCTAGGCTCACAGATGGGAGCCAGCACACTCTGCTGAGATTACATCTTCAAACAGGTGCTCTTCTCTAGTGTTCTGACACATTTATCTTGAACTCAGCCTGCTCAGCCCTTCCTGATTCACCTCTGGCTTACACAAGGCAAGTGAGTACATGAGTGAGAACTCGAGGTGGTAGGGAAAGAGACTTCCTCATCTAAGCACTGCTATCTTCCCTAAAAAAATTGTGTTACTAAACTGGACAACTCTGAGACCTACATTATGTGTAAGGCTATACAGTTTTTTAAATCCTCTCCTTCTTCATTCCCAACAATATATAATACTTTCTTGTAGAATGCCATCTCCACTGTGGGAATTTGTGGAAGAATGACACATAGAAAAATTTCCCCAGCATTATAAAAAAAAAGCCCCCCCCCTAAAAGTTTGGGCATCACATTTCCCACTCGGTGTTCAGTATAGCACAGTACCCTAGAGCTGAGTCTAAACTAGTAATGTGAAACACAAGAGATCTCTGTTTATACTTCCAAAGAGTGATGCTCTCATGAGAAGTTCCCTTGCCAGGAAACTGTTCCCAGGAAAATATAAAGCTTATTGCTTTATACACCTATATCTTATTTTGTGCCTTATTCGGTAACCTTTTCACAAATGAATTTAGTTGCAAAAATGTCCTCACAAGGTCCCTTTGCTTGGTTAAATGGAGTGGACAACATGGTCAGTTCAGAAACAACTGTTTTTCTGTTGCTGGCAACCACAGAGTTCTAGCAGAAGTATTGTCCTGGCTGCACTAACAGTATAGCAAGAACATGCGGAGAGGGAGGGCTCCTTTGTGACATTTACATAGCAATGGGAAGTATGTGCCTATTCACCTTAAGCACCTTTTGAATCTGAAAAATTCCATATTGTTCTTCATATACTTATGCATTCTTATTTTTAAACAGGCAAAAAGACTTCATCATATTACAATATGAGTATCAGCATTACTGTAGTAGAGGAGAAGTCTTGAACTCAACTCTGTCTAAACAACTGAAGGAGTTTTAAGTGCTGAAACAAACAAGAGAAAACTCACTGGAGGAAACTGAGGGAAAAGGTATCCATTTCATTTGGAGATCTGTGTTTGCAAAAAAAGAAAAAAAAATGTACTTAAAGTTGGGCTCATTGTGTCCCACAAAGACTAGGGAGATGGAAACATTAGATTTCTTGATGATTCATTTCAGAGGGATGGCCCCTATCCTTAAAAAGACATTCCTGTCAGGGTGTGGTGACTCACACCTGCAATTTCAGTACCTAGGAGGCTGAGGCAAGAGGATCAAGAGTTCCAGGCCAGCATAGTTTCAAAGTTAGACTTTTCTTTTAAAAAAAAAAAAAAGATAAAAAAAAAACGAGAGTGTACTGGGGGGAAGGCTCTGCAAATAAAGGGCTTGCTGTAGTATTTTGTGGGTCACGATGCAGAACCCTCAAACCCACAGGCAGGTGAGGCAGCACTTATGAAGTGACACAGAGGATACTTGGGGCCACCTGGCTGGCCAGACCTAGCCAGACTTGGTAAGTTAGGCTAGAGATTCTGCATCAACAAAGTTGGACACAATCAAGGAAATCACTCAAACTTCAACACATGTACTTACACACATGTGAACACACAAATACATGTATGTATAAACACCACACACATATACAGGGAAGACAAAACAAGGGCTATAAATGTAAAGTCGGTGATAGAGCATGAAGAGTTTTCATATGTATTAATTCATATACTATAATTATTTGTTGCAAATTGACTCATACAGAAACTTTAAAGATTCTGAGATTAGAGTAATTGTTTAATTTGACAGCTGACCTAACTATCTTACTTAATTATAGATTGGTTTTCAAATATCAAAGTTCATCTGGGAATTTAAATTGCTCACTCATTTGTTGATTTAAGCAGAAATTGCCTCTGTATAAAAGATCTTAGTCTATGAATTTGTTTAAGAATAGCTAAATGCTTACTGATATGACCTCCAGCTTTCTAATGAAAGTTTCTAAGGACATATTGAAAAAGGCAAGATTTCCCATAATTCAGTGTGGGAGAGGAATGCCTTGATTCTATTTAAGGGGCAGGCCACTGTGCTTGACCATGCTCCAGTGAGTATATAGATCATACAAATTGGACTTGTTTTGTGATTTATTTTTTAATTTTAATTTCTACTTATCTTTCGGGGGGGATGTCACCAGAGTGGGTGCGTGGACATGGAAGGACTGAGAAATGTGTGTGATTTGAAATTCCCAAATAATCAATAAAATATTTTTATAAAATAATAATAATAAAGATTTCCCATACTTCCAGCTAAAGGGAGGCAAAAGACTCTATCCATTGACCAATTCTGGCAGGAATTGGTGAAAGCAATTATCATTCTCACCCTGTGCCCACTCATTTAAATATAACAGCTAAGGAAGGATGACACGCCATCTGTTCTTATCTCAGTGACTGTCACGGATTCTCAGCCCTTGAGTCTTTCAATTCCAATAGCGTTCCCTCTTGGAAAATCTTGCTTCCTGAAGTAGTGAGGGCACTGTCTCTCCTCCTTTTGTCTTCATTCACAATTTCACTCCATTCATTCATGCACACACTGATATCCACATGGGAAGTACAGGGTATCAAGGAAGTGCTAGACATTCTGAATGTGAGCTTATGCTATTTCACTTAGTTTACCAAACCAATTGAGGTGTAACCTGGACCTTTCGCTATCGTTCTAGACTCTTTGTGCCCCCTAAATGCTGAAAAGAAATGGCCAGGAAGACGCCAATTAATCATAGGCTTGAGCTGTTGACAATATAAATAGAACCCTAACCTTCCTTAGCCCTTTCATTCTCCCCTACCTTCCTGTGTATCTCTAGATGTAAGGTAGATAGGTGAGCCTCCACAGATGGCCACAGTCACCTTTTTTATCTCTGAGAAAACCTGCAAAAAACTGGAGTCTTACTGAAGAACCTCGTGAGCCCTGGTGTTTGTGCCACTTGGTCTTTGCCAGCATGCCTACAGGCTTCATAAGTCTGTTGGCCAGGGCTAAATGAGTCTGTTAGATTAGAAATGGACTCTTGCCTTCCTCAAGCTGCCCAGCCTCCAGTTCCAGCCCAAGTAGAGCCTGCATTATTTTCTTCCCATGATCCACTTGTCTTCCACCACAACCATGTGTTATTCATTCTCTGTTGCAGTACGCATGCCTGCTCTCTCTAGTCAAAAATCCTCTGGAGAGAATAGACTAAGTTTCATGTGCCTAACTTTCTCTCCACATAAAGGGAATAATTGAGTGTTGATTAAAAGCTGTATAAATATTCTGGAGCTTCCTTTCCAGAATTTCTTGGGTCCATATTCATAAAGAAAAGTATCAACCATTCTGTGGTCCATGAAGGACAAATCAACATGTAATATATAGACATTTACCTGTATTGTCCCTGTCATTTCAAATTGTTATCTAATTGGGAGAAAGTTGTTTTTTATTAATTATTATTACTATTAGTATTATTTTACTAATTAACAGGAAGAGTCATGACAGGAATCATGAACTCTTAACATAAAACGATGTTCCTGTTTGTCACAGTACATTAGTCAGGGCATTAGAGTCAAGCTGTGAACTCATCTCAGTGGCAGCTGAACAATCAGGATCTTATTACTTGTTAATGATAAATACAACTTCGGACATTTTATAGCCAAAAGATCCCCCAAATCAAATCTTCGTCAGAATGTATAGGTTATTTTGTGGATGGTGCTGGTGATAGTGTTTTTAGACTTCTGAATTGCAACCCTTGTTTTGAATTGCAAATCTTGTTCTTAGTTCTATTTTTTGGTGGCAGTAATTTAATGGTATTGATTTCAAAGATGTATAATATGCAGGATATTTTGGCAATCATTTATGCATTAGTCCTTACACAAACACACACACACACACCCACACACACACACACATACACGCATGCACACACGCACGCACGCATGCATGCAACCCATCCAAAGCAAATACAAAAGATCTCTCATCCTGCTTAGCCATAGAACACAAAGCCATGGGACTTCACTTTCTTTGCTCATTTGGTTATCTTCAGATGGACATTCTTTGTCCCAGGCGCTTCCATGCTGCTTGTTCTGACCTACCTTTTAATCCTCTTTGTTGTTTTAATTTTTGTTTTTGGTTTTATATCCCTAATACAGCTTTTCCTCCCTCCTCCCAGTCATTTCCACCTCCCTCTACCCCCCACATCCATTCCTCCTCCTCTGTTTCTCTTGGAGAGCCAACAGCTTCAGCTAGTTCCTGTTCTGTTATGTTCATCAGGACCCCGCTTGCTACCCCCTGGGGGACTGTCTTGGCTGAGAAATAGTCTCCACCATGGAATCCCTGCATGTGTGAATAGATGATTCACCCTTCCAAAGAACATGTTTAAATAAGGGGTTTCAATCAAAGGATTTAGGGTGTTTTATGACAGGCAAACAAGGCAGGGATTTTTTTTTTTTTTTTCAGAAGTTCTTACCTCTTGGCTTTTCTACCTACTTCTGTGGGTATCCAGACAGCTAGGGATCCTGACACTTTGGTCACCTGGAATTTTTTGCCTTTCAAGACAGAGCAATAAAGACCTTGGCTTTGTTTGTTTTAGGCCATACACACAACATTTTTTTTAAACAAAATCTCCAATGTTATGGACATTTCTCCATTAATGTGTTATACGTGGGCTTCAATCTCCTCTTTAAAAATCAAACCAAAACTGGGGCTGGAGAGGTGGTGGCTCAGCAGTTAAAGAGCAGCATTTACTGCTCCTGCAAATGACCCAGGTTAGACATCAGCCACCCACAAAGTGTGTGTATGCATTTAACACATATCCATTCATATAGGCACAAACTCATACTCATAAAATAAATAAATAAATCTTAAAAGGACTGTCTTTTCTTCATTGTCTTCTTTCTATGTAGCACAAAGTATTTAATAAGAAAGGTTAACAAGACAAGGAAGAAGAGAATTATTCCAAGTTCAATATTTACTAAACACAATTTCATTCTGCATCTCCCAAAACAATGTTAGAATACAAGATAGGGGCACATTTGCTTCACAAATTGAACATTTCTCCCAATCCAGGGCTTGGAGTTAGGTGAGCGTCTCTGCTGACATTTATTGAAAATGATCTTTGTTTCTGAATGAAATTTGTTTTGATTTCTTCAGGCAATGCTCTTCTTATAAAAGTAGGTGCAGCTTCACAATCCAAGGAAGAGAAAGAATAGGGACCAACATCAAAGTCACCTGCATGAAAACAAAGAACATTTAAGGCAGGTGCATAAAGGATTTTGCACAAGACACATACAAAAATATCACAGAATGATGCCATGACTAAAGAAAGACATGAAGGTTGTGAAATATATACTGCTAACATAAGTATGGGAGAGATGAATTAATTCTGACAGCACTGACTAGGCAACAGGTACCTATGCACTTCCTACTTGTAAATTAAAGTTAGTATTATTACTGACTTTGATCTTAAACCTATAGGAGGCCATTCTTCAGCAAAGCTTGGAGAAGTTCATGAATGAGAGCACATGTTAATTCCCTATAGATTTGATAGAACTGTTCTGAAAGTTTCTCACCTTTGAAAGTACCTGGTAGGACAAAAGGCATGGTTCTTCACTGTGATTAATGAATGAAATTGGGCTTGTCAAAAGTTTGATGGCAGGATCTAGATTTGAGTTTTAGAACCCATGGCTGTTTCCCTGCCCTGGTAGCAGAGATAGTCATAATCTACAAGCACATTGGAAAAGGCCTTAGGCCTCTTGCTTCTCTGGGACTATTGCTTGGTACAGGAGTGTTAAAATTGTCTGACATGGATTTGCTACTGTTTCATCTGAAGAAAAGTAAATGTACATTTGGGATACGTATTACTAATGCATTAAAATATCCCTGGGACAGTAAGGATACCCTTTTGCAAAACTAACATTTCCCAATAATCCCCAACTATTAGTTACTAAGGAGATCCCACAACTCAGGCATTCTTTGTAATATGGCATTCCAGAGCCTCCAAGAAGAGCAATAAAGATCTGTAATTAGCTGGCCAGTCTGGTGGGTGCCAGTGTCTAGGGAAAGACTGTTTTCATGGATACCACTAACTTTCCCATACAAGAATGAGACTAAGACTATGTAGTGTGATTCAACCAGCCTAGTCTGGTCAGCCAGACTTACAGCTAGTTTGTAGAGTTATACACATTAAGGATATAAAGAATGCACCTCTAAGCAGGTCACAAAGTTAAGAACACAATCTCATCTTGAGCCGAAGCCTTTTTAACACACCATGCAGTTTCCAAATCAGTTATAGGCCAGGGAAATAGAATGAGAATGAGTTTTTGGAGTCAGTGTAATAAAATCTAGAAATGAGAGAGGGAATCCTGAGTCCTGCCATTAGCACTGTGAAAGTGACAGACTGATCACAGTCAGGTTATGAAAGTTAATCTGTGTGTACGTGAAGCTGAGGCTTAGTTTGGTCCATAAGAAAAGCAAGCACAAGCTATTGCACCATAGTTCAAGTAGAACAGAATGTAGTCATCTCAACATCAACTCAATAATCTTGATTTTTGTTGTTGTTGTTTGTTTTGTTTTGTTTTTTATTTATGGAGGTAGGGCCCCATTATACGGTCCAGACTGGTCTCAAATCTGGGAGAACTTCCTGTTTTCCTCCTGAGGTCTGGAATTATAGGCATGTGCTACACCATCCAGTTTTTAAATTGCAGCTTTTCAAAAGTTCTTGATCCTCTGTACTTTCCCTTTATTATTTTTCTTTATTCCAAGAAGACTTTCTACTTTTAGTTTGTAGACCCATCCCTTCCCTGCAATTTCCCTCCTAATATCTATCATCAGGTCAACATCTGTCTCCACCTAGAAGTATATATTTCTGAGGTAGTAACTCAAGAAGTATTCATGGTAGGAGGCAGTATCTGTGAGAGCTTTAAGACCTGAGTTCTGGCTCAGTCTGCCACCAATGGTCTTAGTGACTGTGCATAGGTATTTTTCTTTACCCGTGATTAGTGTTCCTTTTGTGTAAAATGAGAAATTTGATCTAGACCATGTCTAGGATTCTTTCTGGTTTCAATAGTCCATGACAATTATTTTTAGAGCCTTTGAGGGGCTGGAGAGATGGTTCAGCAGTTAAGAGCCCTTACTGCTCTTCCAGAGGAGACAGGTTCAGTTCCCAGCACCCACATGGCAGCTCACAACTGTACGTAACTCCAGTTCTAGGGGATCAAACACCCTCACACAGACATACATATAATGCAAAAATAAAATAAAAACAATGCACATAAAATAAAAATAAATAAATCATTACAAAAGAGCCTTTTAAGTTTCTAAACTTTCTGTCTCCTGTCTTCCCCATTATCTAACAGCCTATCAGTCTACACATACTTTCTCAGCTAAGAATGAGTCCAAATATATCTATAGAATGTAGTTACATATTTTATAACATATAATATAGATATATTCTATAGAGAATACATATAGAGAATGAGCTCCACATATCTGTGGGAAAATACATAGATCTATAGATAGATAGATAAACAGATAGGTGTAGATTAAATTTAGTGCTTGCCTGGATATATATATATATATATATATATATATATATATATATATATATATATATATATGTTAGGTATCATATTATATTATATTAAATATATTATATATCATATCACATATAATATTATATCATATAGTATTATATATTAAATTATATACTTGTTTTGAGGAAGAGGTGTTATCTAAGACTTAACATATTCATCTCATGTTATTGAATATCTCTGGAACACAAATGCAAACAACAGTGCCTTGTGCTTTACCGTTTGGGAAGTTTATTTCTGAAGGAGTGCTGGGCATAGATCCTATAGATTTGAAAGTGGAATTGCTTATTGTTGACTTGAGTGATGGTGTCAGTAATTTGGACTCATGGGTTTTCTTCAGTTTATACCTAACATTTATCCCAAACCTGTTGTTCCCTTCTGAAATGACACAAGAAAAAAAGTTAAAGGTAAAATTCATCAAATACTGCACTTAAAATGGGTGACACTGTTGTATCGAAATTATACTGCCTTAAATAATACCATTAAAGTTTGAAATCCAAAAATATTAATTCCAATGCTCAAGCTCTGTTCATTCTGGAAACTGGCTTTTCTATGAAGTTGTGAGAAGTAAATTTGTCCTGTAGTGTGTGATATATGAAAAGCCAATGCACTTACCAAGGATGCCTGCTTTCCCTAGAGCACAAGGACTTGCAGGTCACTGGTACACCCAGTGGAACAGATCTCTAGGTGCTACTTGTAAACTTTTAGAACACAAATGTTGCCTCCCTAAAGGAAGCAGGCTGGGCTTCGAATGGAGATGAAGACAAGCTGCCAAAACTGAAGAGGAGATCATTTGATGATAGAACACCAGTTTGCCTGCACTGGAGATGTCCTTTGGGAAACTGCCAATGTGGAGAGGCAACATTAGAGGCCACTACATCTCCCAGTTGGCAGAGAGCCCCATCAGAAGAGGGACCCAGGCAGCTCACTTGTGAGGCATCTTAGAAATGCTAACATGTTCACTCCACCTGTCACCAGTCCCTGCTTCTCACATACATTCAACCTACTGTTGGCTACTGGCCAAAAGGCCCTATGACAGTTCCTGAAGCACATTTATGGTGGACAAATAAGAATCTGGGAGAACAAATATGCTGACGGATGTTTATTCAGGGAAAAATCACTCACACCAGAAACAGATGACCATCAGCAGGTCCCCGTCCCAAGGATGCCTCCGGATGCTCTCTGTCTCCCACCAGGAAGCAAGAGCCAGTGCTAGTTCCCCCAGGTCACCCCTGCACCTGTCCTCACCCCCAATGGGTGTGGTCAATGCAACAGGTGAGGGCGGGGTAGATATCTCACTACACACATTAAGTACACAGTCAATATTCTTCTAACTGAATCACAGGTGAGATGACATAGATGATAACCAATCCAGGAAATCTGGGCCGAAACAAAAGCTCTACTAGGTTAAAATATGGCCCAGGTCACAGTCCTCCCTTGACTTCCTCCCTCTTAGAACAAAAGCACAAATCTTTTTCATGACATGGAAGCAGTGTCTATTTTGGTTATCTTGTCATATAAATTCATTAGGAGACAAATTAATATGATCAATTCTATACAACTATGTTCAATCTAATATCTTACCCAAGTTGACATCTTACCTGAACAGTTATCCAGCTGAAACCATCTGCAATGGAGGTGCATGTGCCATTGCTCCCTCACACTCTCCTTCATCACACAGTAAAACACAAAAATGAGGAAGCCTAAGCCAGGAGAACGAGATCAGTCTTTTCACCTTCTAGCACCAGTTAGTACCAGTCTCCTCACTCAGACCTATTCTTGTCACCATCAGTGCTGCTTCCAATGAACCTAAAGGGCACTAAGTCTTTCCGGTATCTTTATGACCTTCCTGATGGCAGCAATAGCACAAAGTCAGTATTAAGACTTCACACCCACCACTGTTTCCTCCATTGGCTGCTATCTATCCCAGCGCATGAGACGTAAGGGTTACTAGAATACTCAGAGAGAGCATTCAACGATTCTCATCTTCACACACTAACATTCACATCCTTCACATGCAGCACCCTCTCACATACCAGTCACATGTGGCAGAAGTCACGGTGTGTCACTTTATTAAGCTATAAAAGACATCCTCCTGTATCCACTCCCTCTTCAAGAGATTAAGCATTTTGTCTCGGCAACATCTTGGTATTCCTGTACAGATGCCTACATGGTGAGTCCCAGCTATTGACTGAGTCTACTAGAAAGAAGACTTTCCAGCCCTGGACAAGATTTTGATGACTAGAAGACTAGAAGACATCTTGACTCCAAATTCATAATGGTCTTTGAGCCAAAAGTATGTAGATTAGTCATGCATGGATTCCTAACCCTAAGACAATGTGTGGGATTAGAAATGTATGTAGTGTTAAGCTACTGAATTTTGGGTGTAGGTTGTTACACAAATATCTGATGTGCCTGATCTTTGGCATAACTGAAGCATGTGAAAAGCATGTCCTGTTCTGGCTTTGTTCGGCAACTGAGAGGGAAGTGCTAGAGATATCAATTGGTAATGTGAAACATTTTTTAATCTTCATCTTGTAAAATCGCTCCTGGGGAAATGAAAGTCGGACTTAAGATGGTCCTGACTGAAAATTCCCCTGAGGGTTAATTGGGTTTCCTCAAGATGGGGGTGGAATGGACGGGAGTAATTCTTGTCAATACTCTGACTTTTTTGGTTCATGCCCAAAATCATTATCCACAAAGCCCTTGCAGATACCTTAACCTGAAAAGCACCCTTCACACTTCTGAGCTGCCATAACACTTTGCCTCTCATAATATATGCCCTACTTAGCCACATAATTCTCTGCATATTACCCATCTTATCTTCCAGCTGTCAAGCCTTTGAAGATCTGGCTTCTGTCTCCGTTTCATATCACCTTTCCCTTTGCCCCCAGCATTATGTGTGGCAGTTCAATAGAAAGCTGTTGACTCGAACTTCCAGACATTTGACACATAAATTGTCTATAGCTCAGCAATATAACAATATACTTGTTTGAACCTCAAAATATAATTTGTGACTTAAGTGCTATTTGGAAATCTTTGTTCTCTATAAAGGGTTCAACTTATTTCTTTACATTGGCAAATTGTCCTGTAGGTAAATTATTCTTAGCACTCATTGTAAACTGGGCACAAGTCAAAAGGGTAAATGAGTCAAAGTTTATATCAGCTACTCCTTTAGTGTTTTTTTTTTTTTGCGAAGTACTGGAGAATGGACATAGGTCCTTGTGCCTGCTTGGAATGTGTTCTGCCACTGAACTATGTCTCTAGTCCTCTTTAAAAAAAACAAACTTTTATTCTAAAGCATGGTCTTACTAAGTCCCAAGGGTGGCCTTAGATCCCTTGCTCTGTAGCCTAGGAAAGAAAGGCACTGAACTTACAATTCTCATGCCTCATCCCCCAAAGTAGTTGTGATTCCAACTCTGTTTTCTGAGGTCTAGTACAAAGTTCAGAAACTTGGATGGAGGCAAGTGATAAATTGCTGAAATTTGCCCTAGTTTGCCAATACCTCTCACCAGTTGAGTTCAGAGGAAGAACTTCATTTTCAAAGGATGCTGACACACAGAAGAACGCAAAGGTAAGGTCAACTAGCATGCTAATAGATATGAGAAAAGGCTGGGATGCTGTATCTAGATAAGGAAATACTTAGGGTAAGTAATACAGAATGAGGAGAAGTGATAGCATTAGTCACAGATTTGAGAGGGCTGTCATAAAGAAGAGAAATTATTCTTGTTCTGTATGATTGCCAGGTCAGAACTAGAAGTGATAGGAGGAGGGTCCGGAATAGGCATGCAATAACAAATCAACAGCTAGTGTTTACTAGGTAATGACACTGTGGCAGGCATTGTGAAGCTACCCTCTCATTTGTAGATGAGAAGCTTTAGACTCCATAATGCTTAGTAAACTTTGCCTAGGTCACAGAGCTCGCCTTGAGTTGGCAACATGAGCCCTGAGCAGGAGCTGTCTGACTAAGGGCTCAGGATCTGAACCATTGCACTCATCTAAGGAAGAATACTGGGATATGAATCAGAGAGGATCAGACGCTAAATGCTCTGCTTCATGGAACAGTGAGCATTCAGTCCCTGGAAAGTTGCAGGAAGAGTCAAGCAATTTTCTGTCACTTGATGGAGAATTGGATTGGCAAGATCCTCCCAGCCCTGAGACTCCCTGATTCCAGGTGGGAGTCAGCAATCTGGAGCATGTCTCACTAACTCTCCCAAGGGCCTTATTGCTCTGTAGAACCAAACAACTGCAGTGACGAAATTCAGTAGTGTTGTCTCTTTCTGGGCAACAGTCACCTGGAAGGCAATGTAACCCGAGGAGAACAAGCCTGAGCACCTATTGCTTCTCTGATCTCCCACACATGGCTGTGTGAGCTCTCATACTTAAAGGTTATTCTGTTATTCCAGTGTGCTACCAGATAGCTTGCTCTCTTCTCCTGGCAGCTCACCTTTTCTTGCTTATTCACTATATGATAGGCATGAGGAGAGTTGTCAGATTGTTTGTTTACTGGCTTGTTTTGTTTGCCACCAGAATTTTTATATGTGTACCCTCTCCTTCACAATGGAATCGTCATAAGCTGAATGTTTCTCTCACCTGACCACAAGGCATCTACTTTCAGTCATGGTTGGAAATTGGCCATTTGTTATTCAAATCGCTAATTTGTTCAAATGTTTCTTTAAGAAGTGCGCGCACGCGTGCACACTCGTGTGTGTGTGTGTGTGTCTGTGTGTGTCTGTGTGTGTGTAACTTTATTTTGAAATTCAAGGTTCTGAAAACACCCTTGCTATACAATGACACAATCTATCTTGTAGGTAGGAATAGAAGCACTTGATTGGCAGAGAGTGTGTCTGACAGACAGACAGCATGCCTTTGTTCAAATTGGTTGTATGAGACTCTTGCTTTCATCTTTAAGAGAACATTTACTAAATTCTACTTACCATTTTCCCTTCTGCCAAGGGATGAGGCACTGGATGTTTCAAAATAACTCCTTCCTTTTCAAGTTTTAATCAGCCTTATAGTTTTCCTTCAACCTCACTTTTAATATTCAGGACAAATTTCTACTCAGATTACTTAGCCAGAGAGGATCCTGGAATTAGCACTGAGAAAGGAGCCTGCCCAGGATCTCAATCCACTTCTACGGGCACTCTCTACCAAGGTTATTAGTTCTTGTGACATGCCAGCATATCAAATCGGAGCACTTCAGTGTGAGCCAGGTGGCGTTTTCCAGTGTAGAGCCATTACCTCAGTCATAATCAATATCAGCACCCAGCAAAGGTACTGAGTCAAGAGCCCCTAAGAAGCGCATCTCTACTGCCACATGCAATAAAAAGGCACATAAGGGGCAGGAGAGATGGCTTAGCAGGTAAGAGTACTGGCTGTACAAGCACGAGGGTCTGTTTTCAGATCCTTAGCACTCATGTTAAAAGCTGGAATGGAATGTACACCTGTAACCTCAGTGCTATGCAGGAGCTTGCTGGAGCTGACAGCCGGGTCCAGATTTCAAAGGAATGAGTGCTAGAAGATGACAGTCTTTAAGTGTGCCTATGAGTCTCCACATGCACAACATACAACATATGTGCACGGGGGTGGGGGGGAGGGAGGGATGGAGGGCGAGAGAAAGAGAGAAGAAAAACAGCAGCATGTTTTATATTTTTACATATCCCACTCAGAACTTTGGTCCTAGACTCTGATTTGAGCTTCATTTCTGGGTGGTTTTGCAATTTTCTAGCCTATGGAGCTAAAAGTGCAATGCCTACTATCTAGTAGTTGGTATATTCAACTAGACCGTGCACTTCAAAATTTAAACATAATGGTGAATCCCTGCATCACCAACAAAAAACAAAAACAAACAAAACGAAAACAGTGTGTTGATACAAGGAGTACTGTAAGAAACCTTGCCAGTCAGTGTTTGATGCAGACATTACACAGAAAAGAACCGTGCTAGCTCATTTGTAATGTACCCCCACCCTTGAGAAAGAGATAGAGCTGTGTATTCGTTCAATGAAGGCTAATGTCTAAGTAGTATTTCCAAAGACCACTTATTGACCCACTGGAAGCAGGATTCTCCTGAAGTATATATTTTTCCTACTTTAAATTCTTTCTAGTCACAGTTATGGCCAATATGCAGCAGTTACCTTGCAAAGTATTGCAAATGGCAAAAAGATACATGAAAAATATCCTCACGGGTCCCCAGGCAAAAAAGGCAAACCCCCAGGTAAGGCCAAGTAAGAATGTCAGGCTGATTATGCCTTTGAGGTCATTCAAGATCATCTTCTTCCGGGTCTTCTGGCTTTGAGATTTCACTGAAGTCAATTGAACAAGAACAGTGCAGAACATGGTGAGATTCATGAGAAATATGAGGCAAAAATAAGCCACCACTGAGATGTAAAAGATACGATCATCTTTAATCCAACAACTGTAAGGAACAAGGAAGAGAAGACTATTGTGAGACATAAACATAAACTACTACTTTTACCTAGTCAGTTTCAGTGAATCCCTTAGGACATCTAGACATAGAGAGATGAAGCAGACAATGGTGTTGTTCAATCACACCACCTGGATGAAGAGCTGGACTTAAACCTTATTCTCCTGAGCCCTACTTCTGGGTGCACTCCAATGCAAACTAGAATCCTACAGGGCACATATACAGAAACCTGAGTAAATTTCCCTAAGAAAGTATTATCTTCTTCAGCAACAGAAAAACAAATTATGTATTTTCCCCCAAAAGAGCTCTCCTCCCTACCCTGCACACACCTTAAACCAGAGCTTTTATTTGCGAGATGAATTCTGCCTTACACAATAAATAATATAATAAAAGGACATGAGCAAGCAAGAAAATTCCTGCATGCTATATCAAACAATAAGGAGATGATCAGAGTTAATGAAAATGCAACAAAAAGAAGATGGCTCCCTTGTACTGCTTTAAAATGTGATGTATTTTGGACCACACAAGGCAGCAGTGACTTCTGGATGGCTTAATGGTTCTAAGGTTTCTCCTAAAGAAGAGATGTATGTTCCTGTGAGTAGCTGCTTCACTAAACAGCAATTCTAACTGGGAGAAACATTGCTTCTGAGTTTTGAAGGCAGACAAGCTTGACTAAGTTAACTGTGTGTCTAATTAGCTGGAATCTCTTTCTGAATCCAGAAAAATTCCTTTGGGACATGTCCATACTGGCACACGTCATTGTGGTGTGTGTGTGTGTGTGTGTGTGTGTGTGTGTGTGTGTGTGTGTGTGTGTATGTGTGTATGTGTGTGTGTGAATTAGTATGGTGAAGGGAAAACATTTAATTTTCCTAATACAGTTTCATACCTAGGATCCTCATTCTACAATCTACAGCCTCAAACAAAACTATAGAAAACTCTCAAAATGAGTTAGCACTATATTTAAGGTTACAGAATTACCTCCAAGTGAAAACAACAATGCATAAAATACACTTTGTGTGTATGCTATAAAGGTCACTCACACAAAATGTGGATCATGGGGCTGGAGAGACAGCTCAATTTAAAAGCACTTGTTACTCTTGGAGAGGACCGGGATTTGATTCCAAGCATACACTTGGTGGCTAAAACCATCTAAAACTCAAATTCTAGGGAATTGGATACTTTTCTGACTTCCTGGGAACCAGAGATGCACATGGTGCACACACATACATACAGGCAGAATAGACACACACATAAAATAAATAGCTGTAAAAGAATTGTTAAAGGTGATCACATAGAATTGGAGACATCAGAGCCTAGGGAGGGGAGGAGGAAAGGTACAGAGCCCCTGCAGAAAGGAGGGATATGTTCCTGTATTCCCCCTACAAGGTGTGGTGACTGCTATACTCCACTAATAAATACAATGTGTCAAAAATAAAAGAACTGGATGTCATGACTCAGGCTTGTGATATCAGCAGTGTAGGAGACTGAGGCAGCATTGCTGTTTGTAGACAGCCTGGGCTATACACCAAGGTCTAGGGCATACTGGGCTATATAGCAAGACATGATCCAAAATATAAAAAGAGATAATAAAAACAACTTCAAAAAATAGAACAAACAAGCCAAAAACTGTGTGCAAGGAAACAGCCACATGTTTGACTGTTGGTAATAGGAACTACCTGAAAAGAGAAAAACTTTATAGCTTGGGGTTGGGAAGAGGCTTGGTTTTCAGCCTCTACCCTTTTGTACATTTGGATTTTGTACCCGGTGCTGAATTACCTTTCAAAGTATAATTATTTACAAAACAAAACTCTGAGAGCCATCTGCTTCTTCTTACTAACAAATCACATCTGAAAGGGCTCTTTGGGGGTGGGGAGCGCGGAGTTGATTTTGTTCTGGTTTTGTTTTTGCTTTTGATCTTTGAAGAAGAATCACTAGTAGACAGATACTGGGGACCTTTTAAGTCACGAAACAGGCAAAGAGGGAGGACAGAGCTGCAGACAAGAAGGAAGGAGAGAGAAGAGAGAGGGAAATAGAGGAGAACTAGGAATTTTAATTAGAAAGCATCTGCTGCAGAGGGCAATATAATTTTGACCCTGTGTGACTGCCATCTCAATATGAAAGACCAAGGATTGTTAGATATAGTACCTCCTACACTTGATCCCAGCACAGTAGGACAAGAAATCTATAGTGGCAATGACTTTTAGGGGCCATGGTAAAGGGAATGGATACGAGAAAACTAAAACTGATCGTGCAGCCTGAAGGATTGCGTAGCTCCACATTATGCTCCAAAGAGATGAAATGGACTAAAAACTTATTCTTGTGACTGTAGTTGAGAGTCAAAGAGATGCGCTTATACATCAAATTTTTTAGAACACACAGAGGAAAACAAAACAAACAAAAAACAGAGAACAATAAATCTGGCCAGTTTACAATGAGAAGTTTCTCAGTCTCCTTTTGGGAAGACCTTTGTTGCTAAAAGACAGAAAGTGTTTTCTAGCTCATCTTAGTACTTTCTTAGACTAGCCACTAAGTCTTTCCTGTGGTCTGTGAGGTTTTGCAACCCAAAAGGCTGGCAGTTCCATAGCATTTGCCACGGATCAAAAAACAGAGCAAGTACTTAATATAAGCAATGGCATTTTAATTTGCACATGACACTGAGATCAAATAATATTAGCCCCATTTTCCAGAAGAACTGCATCTAAAAGGCAAGGTGATTTGGCCGTGATCATACACAATCCAAACACCTACCCATTCCACAAGTGTGCATGGTTGTGCTCAAGCAGAAAGGCTGATACTAAGATTTCCATGAAGATAGTACTGGCCAGGCGCATCCCACCATGCCTAAAACACCCACTGCCCAAAAGAAAGAGATAGTGGTACTTACAACAGAGTTGTTGGGTTCAGAGTTCCATACAAATCTATTCTTATGCTGAGTATAATGGCCACTGTGATTGCTGGGATTCCTAGAGTGGGCAAGCAAGGCAAATGAACCTGTTCAATCAAGGGGGAAGGATCCTAATCAAACAGCTGTGGGGGCGGACACATAAAGACACTGTTTAAATGAGACACAGATGTGTGGGTACCAAAATATCATTGTTTGCACAATGTTTGTAAATTCTACTATGTTAAACGTTTCTAGTTTTCCAATCTGCTAAACTAAGCAGTATGCCAGTGGCTCCAATGGGACACTTGCTACTTCTTAAAATGGCTCAAGTGCCAAAACAAAAACAAAAACAAAAACAAAAAAACAAAAATAACAACAACAACAAAAACAGTAAGAATCTAGCTCATCAGAATACAAGTTCACGCTAAGTATTTCTTTTCAGTTGATGGGGCACCATTTTTTTTTTCTGCTTTTCAATTCTACCCCTTTGTTCCCACTAAGTCTTTGTCTAGGTCACTTTGGAGGAAGGGCACAGACCATCAGCTGCAGCCTTCATTACTTTTTTTGACAAGGAAGCCGCTACTAGTCATTACTAGTTTGACATTTGGCTAGATCGACCAGTTAACAGGCACTCAATTCAGCCACACTATAATAAAGCAATCAGCTCAGTTAAAATGGTCAAACGTGATGGGCTATACAAATTTAATTTCATGTACAGTTGCAAAACTGAACTGACTTTTTTTTTTATTTCTAAGCTTGCATTGCTCCTAATCGGAGCACATACACTCACACACCCTGTAGGGGGGTTGTAAAATACTCGGCAAAGCTATTCCTTTCCCCACAGTGGCATGCATCTTGAAAAGTCCTCCATTGCCCTGACTCTGATAAACAAATCAATCCCTTCCAACTCAGCTAGCCCACACCTGGCCCACAGCCTACCCTCATGTACATATTCTTTTTTCTGTGGCCATGAAACGGGGGGGGGGGGGGATGGAAGGGAGGGAGGGAGAGATGGAGAGAGGGAGGAAAAGGGAACTGAAATCAATATGTAAAGTAAGAAAAAAAATTAAAAAAAAAGAAGAAGAAAGGGATCTGTTGGTGGGAAGAAGAGGACCAGCAAGAGGAGATGAGGAAGGATGGGAAGGGACTACTGGAGGAAGAGGAGGGTGACTAATAATAAAGTATAATGCATATAGTATGGAAATACCATAATGACACCCATTACTTTCTATGCTAGCTTTAAAAAATGTGCACAGAAGCTATAAGACAGGCCTGAAAGGAGTCCTCATATCTAGGATTAAATTATGTGGAAGTACTCCAATTTTCATGTTCGTAATTTAAAAAAAAAAAAAAAAAAGAATTATCCCTCCTGGGGCTGGCAAGATGGCTCAGCAGGTTAAAGCAGTTGCTTATAAGCCTGAGTTTGATCCAGAGGACCTACATGGTGGAAGGAAAGAACGGGTTCCCTCAAACTGTCACCTGACCTCCATTTATATACCATAGCACACATGTATTCCTGTAAATCTCCCTACTACTTGTTCTGTTGGTTTTTGTTTGTCTGAGGTTTGAATTTAGGAGGCCGAGGATCACACTGGAGACTTGGCTGCACTAGAGCTCAGTGTGCAGCCTAGGATGGCTTTGAATCTGGGGTGGCAGGCGTGAGGCACCATACTAGCTTGTTAGTTTTTATAAAAATGTAGACAAATCTACTGTAGTGGCGTCTTGCCAATGAACTTGTGGTAGTGGCCATATCCTTTGGGCGTGGTTTCAGGTGCAGACATTACCCATTATGATGTAGAGGAGGGGCGGGCTGGCTCATGCTCTCTTGGGTTGCAGAGAGCAACAGAAGGGCAGAGACAGAGACCGTGGCAGTTATTTACTCTTATCTGTGTGCTTTCCTAATAAATACCTCATTATCATTTATCTTAGGCCTGCTGGACTAATTTAAACTCCACCTTCAATTTACTTTCTTGAACAGAAACTTAAAGGCATACAACTTCATAACAGATTGCTTTGGCTTAAGACCAACTGTTAAATCTGTAGAGATTCTAGTATTTGTCTTCCAGCTGATTTTATAATGCTTTCAAACTCCCTGAAGAAGCTGAACAGTGCCTCTCCTCCAAGACCTTGTGTGCATCTCTATGATCCATGCCTGTAAAGGCTTTTTATCTCAGTTATTTTAATTTTGACAGAATGTACTATGGGTCTTCACCAATGGGAGAAGACAGGAGTCTTGGCGGTGATATCCCCTACTTTTCTTCTTTCCTCTGGCAAGTTGTCACAAGTCTCTTTCTTATCACCTCCTGGGGCTTCAGAGGTGCGGGGCTCTATAGCCTGCTCCCCTGAAAATAGAGCTATAGGGTAGAAAATCACATAGCTTCCATTTAGAACTGATCCCTCAGCCGTGGAGAATCCCACAACTTGTGCAATGTCATCTGTTCCTTCTTTCTTTGGTGTTATTCTTTTCAGAGCCTGGGGTGAGAAGTGGGGGGTCTGCAATTTTAGCTACTCCCCCATTCACTGTGTAAATAAAAGATATATCTAAGTGGAGCTCATTGTAGCTTTCTCAACTGCTTAGTCAGTCAGACCTTGGCCTTGGCTTGACCTTAGGTTGGGGTGATACATAATATTTTTCAATATTCTCCTGTCTCTAAGTACAATCCCTAGCCTTCCCTGCCTTTCCCTGCATCTTAGGAAGGAGTATAAAATGAAATGCCTTGAGAGACAAGAAACAAGCTGTAGGAATCAGCATCACGTATGACAGGGAGTAAAGGAAGGAGGAAAGATCTGTGAATGGAGCTGAGAACGATGAGCAAAGGGACAGGTGGGAGGGGGAGAAGGATGCATCCATGATGAGTTCCATTTGTGGCTTCTCCCAAGGACACCCGTAGTCTTGTCTGTCAGAAGAAGTGGTAAGGGCCCAAACATGGCTGTCCAAAGACCATGTTATCAATTTGAAGTCTTTTCCTGTCCCTTAAGCAATATGGCAAGATCAGCAGTGTGAAAAGTTCCAACTTTGGAAAGAGGCTCACTGGTTCATATCTTGGATGTGTGTTTTAGCAAGGGCAACCCCCTACCCTCATGTCTTCAGTGAGAATAATGGAATGTGATCCATTCTATACAGATGCAATGAAGACTATATGGACACAAAAAGCACTTAGAGTATCACCTGGCACCTATAATAGAGAGCTGACCATTCACTATTACATCAGTAAATGTTGTTGAGATTTCTGAAAAGGAAAGGCTAAAATCTCACAAGGTTGTTATCATGGATCCAGCCTTTAGTACAGCACACAAACTCTTTGCGAAAAACTTTTAAACTTGAACATATAGAACACCATGAGCAGGAAGAGGCATGCACATCCAAACTCCAGTGATGCAATCCTTAATTCCTGAACTACACTAGTAAGAGACAGGTCTGAAATAACATGCCAAAATGGTGGTTGCTGTACTTTGAACAGGTCCTCCAAAGTTCATATGGTGGAAACTTGATCCCCATTGCTACAGTACTGAGAAATTAAATCTTCAGTAGTTGGTTAGGCGATAAAGGAGCTGCCTTCAGGAGTAGATTGGTGCTCTATTGCAACAGCCTTCAGGAGTAGATTAGTGCTCTATTGCAACAATAAGTTCACATTTTTTTTGCAGCAGTGAGCCCCTTATAAAAAGATACGTCCTGCCCCTTTCCCCTCACTCATGGCCTTCTGACGCCTTCCACTATGTTGTAACACAGTAGAATGGCCCACACCAGATATGTACTCTTTGATTATTTACTTCCCATCCTCTTGAACTTAGAAAGAATCTATCTCTTTGTAAGTTACTCAATCTCAGATTTTCTAAAAGAAGAAAAAGGAGGAGGAAAAAAGAAAGAAACAAACAAACAAAGGAAGGAAGAAAGAAGAAAAAAGAAAGGAGGGAGGAAGAAAGGGAGGGAGGGAAAGAGACAATTAGACTAAGATGGAGCTAAATTTTTTTAAGGCAATATTCAAAAAGAGACATCAAGCCCAATGGCAGAATACTCACCCCAACCAGCTAGACAAAACTTAAGGATATAATTCGGGATGTATGTATTGAAGACTTTGACTAGAGCAAAGTACATGTGGACTGACTCCAGGCCCATCCACGTCAAAGACACAAGCAGAAAGTAATGAAGTGCCACTGCAGCTGTGATACATAGTCCTGCTTTCTGAAATGATGCTAGCCAGGAATTAACCAGAAATGCTAGGTTGAGCATCAGTAGCGCTGTGCATAGGTTGATCAGGATTTTGGAAGGATAATCTTTTCGAAGTTTGCTTTTAAAACAAATAAACAAATGTTAAGCCAGGTGAGATCTCCTTTCCAAATTAAGTACTGCCACATCTTATCTAGATAGTACAACAATAAGAACTGAACATTAGGGGCACATAAGTCTCCATCCCTCCCTGAGAAGTCCTGGGTAATAAATGGTTATCCAAATCCATGGGAGTTATACTGGCTTCATTTTCTTGTGAACACTTTCTGCTGTTGATACTTTCAAATGTGTTATTCTGGTAGGTGCCCGGGCATGTAACTGTGGGATTTGAAGTTTTGCTTATTTGGTTGGTTGGTTGGTTTTTTTTATTGTTAATAAAATTATTTTTGTTTGTTTAGTTTTCTATACTTGAGAGCTGCATACAGTTCTACAAAGAAATAGCACTTTCTTCTCCCATTCTTCCCACACTCCCCCAACTCATCTCCCTCTCAACTTAAGGTCAGTTTTTCAATAAATCATGGTTTTAATGGGCAATTCTGTGATGAGTAAAGATGTTGAGAAACTTACTATAAGATCACATACTCACTAACTATTTGGACTTAAATTAGAGCTACTCATGGGCAACTTTCCCTGTGAAGTGTTCATTTAGTTCTTTTGTCCACTTTTTTTAATTTTCCGTCTTGCTTTTTAATTTGTATGTGTGTGTGCGCGCACACACACACACACACAGAGCAAATATCTAACTATCATCTCCCAATTTGTGGTTGCCCTTACACTATATTAACTTTCTTCCTCTGATGAAAGGGTTCTTGTTTCTAATGAAACTTGAGACTTTTATGGCCCCTGTTCTTGTATCAGGGTAGAGAGATTTTACTCTTGATCACAAACCTCACCTTTAAAACACTCCAGTAAGTTATTTTGCTTTTTTTTTTTAAATCTTGCTCATGTCATAGTCAAATGATGTACTCTCTTTCTGTTGTGTTATATTCATGAATTTAACAAGGTTTCAATGACAACACATCCATCAGACCAAATACAACTTACTCAGAGCTAACTTGTATAAACTTACTGGAAAGCTATGTATGTCACCATTGCAATCCCCAGGAAAATAGAGGAGATCCCACATCCTGTATAAGTTATAATCACTAATATCCGTTCGTTCACTGCATCCACTGTAGACCTGGACAAATCCTAGAATTGCAATATGCGGTGGTTTACACATTTATCAGAACAAGTTTCAAGTAAAATGCTTCTGGTTCTCACAAAAAGGTGGTTCCCAGGGCATACAGCACTTCTGTTATAGCTCTTCTATAGTCAGATGGTGTGAGTGAATATGTGATATTGCCATATACAGTTTGACCAGGCCTAGGACAGCTTACTGTGTGTACAGAGCATGGAAAGCCATCAAAAACACTGAAAGAACATTTGGTCCCTTGCTTCGTTGTCATTAACATGTTCAGCACTTGAAAATATAACTAAGCTAATGGATTTGAATCTGGGATGCAAAGTGAATCATTATCTAAACTGAGTGTCCCCAAAAATAATACATAGAATATAAAAAAATGTTCCTTTTCCTTAGACCTTAAATACCTTTTTATGAAATTAAGAGATAAAGTGATCCTTTGTGTATAGTAATAGTACAGTTGTGTCTTAATATGAAGACCACCAAAGATCTGCAATGACATGCAATATTATTTGAATATGTAAGTGCACTGGTTTGAGAATAAAGTCCATAGCTTTCTTTAGACACTTATGGACCTATGCCTCATAAGAAGTTAGAACATATTTTATAAAAGCTAGGAAGTACTAATTTATTCTTGGAGTTATCAATTAGAAGGAATATATGCCCCCTGATGGGACATTTGCCAGTACCTAGACATATTGTTTGGTTGTCACAACTGAAGAAAGTATTAATGAATTGATTGGGTAGAGGCCTGGGATGCTGCTGACCATCTTACAATACACAGAACTGTTTCCCACATCATAGAACTCTGTGTTCCAAGTATCAGTAGTGTTAAAATAAGCAAAACTCTCCCTTGTATCATTCACACTTCAAAAGAATGATCTAAGTCCCAAGCAAAGTGAGACCCCCTCAAAGCAAAATGCAAACTTAATTGCTTATAGAGCTAGAATATGAGCGTGAGGCTTTTGATGCCTGTGGTACATCTCTAGCCAGCTGAGAGTGGGCCAAATAAACTCCTTACAATTTGGCCTTGAATATGTTGGATAAAAGTTTTAAAGGAAATACAAAACATACTCAAGTCAGGTGTGGATGGGCATCTCCATGCAGCCATTACTTGGAAGACTATGTCAGGAAAATCCTAAGTCCCAGACAAACATGGACTACACATTAACACTGCATGTTATACAGAGCTTCTTCGGTTATCATTTAAAAGTGGAGGAGTCGGCCTTAATTTTATAAAGAGAAAACTAAACACCTGTTTCAGTATTATGCATTTTAGTAAACATATGGAAGGAGAGCCATTTTTCTGTTTGTATACCATTTTTCATTCTTTAATTTACATATACATTAATAGCTTGAACCTATTAAAAGTTGTCAATATTCCACTGAAGAGTGATAAAGAGACAACTCACCATTAAAACTCCAAAGTGGGTGAGGTGGTTACACTGACAGATTGTGTAATTTACATTGGTTTCCTTTACTTTACAGCCTGATGAATTCCATCCACCTAGCCCATCTGCGGGGGACAGAAGGGAATTTCAAAGCAATTTTACTTTTCTCAGAAATGCTTAATTTTTCATTATATGAACCATCCGAACGTGTGTTATAATTAGTATTGTTTGTTAAGACAGCAACATAGAGATACAATTGAACAGCAAAATTAAATTACATTTAATAGGCCAAATTGACGTGTGTGTCAGGGGTGCAGGGTGGTGGTGGTGGGGCTTTGTGAATAGTCTAACTTTGTTGTCACTCACTTTTCCTGTTTCTGTCCCATGCCTCTACAGATTAAAGTAGATTCTAATCGAGCAACTGTTCCTGCCACCATACTGGAGTGACATGTTATGTAAGTAGCCAATAAAATAAATAGACAAATTTGGATGTTTCAGACTTTGGAATATAGGCTGCTACTTAGCCAACTCAGGCATTTATATTAGAAGCAGCCAGTTGCACCTAGAAACTAAATGGGCTCACATGATCATGGTCTAGAGATGCTTTCAGCCCATTAGAGCCTTGTAGATCTTGGGCTCTAGAGCTTGTTTAGGGTGGTAGTGCAGCAAAAGTCTTATCTCAGGACAGGTATCCAGGTGTGAGCAGAGTTCTAACCCTGGAATAATGCTGTAATTCCAGATGTTCTAGACTCCCAGCATAGAGAGTCGGGTGTCTCCTGGGAATGGGAACAACCACCAAGAATCAACACAGAGATCAACTTATTGAAGCTGTGGAGGATAGAGCTTGTCAGTTTATAGGACCATTTTTTTTCTGACAGGCTTGGGGAGAGCCAGGGGAGGACATGTTGTTTCTGCTTGTCAGAAAGAGGTAGTGTTCTGTCTCCTGAGGAGCTAAGTAGAAAGAGAGTGTCTCTTTTCTCTCAGATTTCTAGATGGGAAAAGTACCCAAGCAGAGCTCCCTAGATAGAAGAACATTTTCTCACCAACAGCTATGACATTCCTAGGAGAGACTGGTTGTGTGGGAGAAGTCTCTGAGATTTGGTATTAACCCTAGAGACTCCAGTGGAGGTAGCAAACCTAAGAGAAATCCAGTCAGCAGTCACCACACCCAGCACCTTCATAGATGCAGTCATCCGAGCAAGAAGGGCTTTTGGGGATTAATGAAGAAGTCTCATCTCCTCAATGAGGTGATTAAAAGATTGTGTCATTTACAGGGCACAGGGCCTACCCTAGGGCTCTCCATCATTATAAAGGGGGGAGGGAGAGAAAGTATATAGTGACAATCCTGGTAAGAAAGTATACCAAAAGAGCCAGGCAATCCATCGCTCCTTAGCACTCTTCAAATACTTAACAGTCATTCGGCACTGGGACTTCTAATTGCATTTTTTCCAATCTTGCTTACCCATAAGTTGGGTTATTTTACAATTTCTATAATAAATGTCTTATCAAAAGGAATTTTCTTAAATTTCATGCCCTAAAAGTCATATAGGGTATCTTGGTCATACAGAGTGCTCTGTGGTGCCTGAATAGACAACAGCTGCACAACATGCCCTCCCCTCAACCACCAGACAGGTCAAGGTCTGCTTCTATAAATACTTACTGTTAGTGTCGAAATCCCAAAAGGCACAGGAAACTTTATCATAATTCTGCAAAAATGAGAATTACAGCTAAATAGCTTTGCTTGCAAGGGTTACTGCACTCAGAAGTATTTTCAAGTTGTTTAGCCAGTGTAGACACAAATGTACAAAGTAACCACACACACACACACAGAGAGAGAGAGAGAGAGGGAGAGAGAGAGAGAGAGAGAGAGAGAGAGAGAGAGAGAGAGAGAAGAAGAAGAAGAAGAAGAAGAAGAAGAAGAAGAAGAAGAGATGTGGGAGAGATCATGTATGGCTTGGTTTTAAGTCTAACTCCACCTAGCTCTCAGCTTCAAAACAAGAAAATAGCATGTCACTACATGGAAATGTAGCATGTGTCATTTAATAACATTGGGATCTGCCAATTGGTACAAGGCACAGGGGGAAGCTATGGATAACCCATGGGAGATTGATGTATGGTAGGTGTTCTTTATGAGGCTTTGTAATGTGGAATTCACAGCTATGACCATTCTTTATGGGCACATGATTGAGGTGCCTCCTCATTAAGCCTGTTGAAGATTCCTCAAAATTTCCCTAGCTTTTAAAATCTTGGAGAGACTGGAGGTAAAGGATAATTAATTCCCATTAATGATCTGAGAGTCATAGTCCCAGTCAAAACTGAGAGGTCTTACCCACCTAACATGTCTTATTTTCAATCTGGTTTTTAAATTCCCTCTCCCACTCTCCTTTCTCTTCTCTTTAAGACTAGTGGAAAATATGTTGGACCACGTGGTATCTTAGATAGGGAATGAAGGAAGCTATTAAAACTTCACACTGGACACATATTAATATCAAAGAATGAAACAGTGACTCATTCTTTTACTAAGACTGAATTTGATCATTTGGTAATATATGACTTATATTATTCCACATGATTATCATTTTAATCCTTTAGTAATTATTACATGTTTTAATGCTCATGGGAAACCAAATAATATAAATGTTATTTTCAACAATATTGTTGCTTATGTCACTCAAGAAATGAATGGAATTTAATGGATTTTACTGTTACAACCAAGAGATCTGCTTATTCTTTCTGTCTTGCTAGAATGTCCACTATTCCAGATCCTTTGAGGGTACAGCATAGTTTCTAGAAATATGAATATGCAATTATAACATACTTCTGCTACCTGAAGTTAGAAAATTATCATGAAGTCTTTGAATTGAAAACTAATTGACCTTTTTTTTTATCAACAAGAAAACCACAGATGAAACTAGATATATTACCCAGTTTCCTTGAATATGCTTCAGAATGATAATCACTGGATCAGCCAAGTTTTGAATGGACATATTTGACATGCTTGCACTCACAACATATGTTGTTAATGCATTAGTGACGGTTTTGGCCTGCAGATGAAACACAAAGGTCCTAAATGTCTAATTTCTTATGTAGGCATTATCAATCTACAATTAGTGATGAGCTACACAGTTTGAGCACAGAAGTATGGAAAAATCACAATCTAAGGGTGAATTTTCATTCATTTAGTTCACCTTTGCTCTTCACATAAGGCTCAGTGATTGAACAAGACTAGAACAATTCATAAATTTACCCATCCATCCATTTAGAATAAATCTATCCAACCAACATTGGGTTTGTAGCAGCTATGCAACATTGCCCTTTCAACAAAGTAAAATATCCTGTGCTTTGGTAATGTTCCAGATCTAAACATTTCACAACTTAACTTGGTTCTAAGTCTTGACTATCCTTATAAGAGCACCTTTTCTAATAAGGAATCTGAATCCATCATGAGTTAGTTACAAGCCATTTCATGGTCTCTTCCCCCAGAGGAGAAGAAAGTAGATTTATCAACACCCTGCTTGGAGCATGTCTTCAAGGATAGTCAGCTCCACTCTGGAAGACCACAGGCTCTAAGTACAAAGTGCAGACACTGTATCCTGGCACACCTTGGACAATCTACATAGCAGGTATTGGCTCATTTGGCTCCTGTGATCCAAATAGTTGGCTAAGTGCTTTCTACATGCATACTCCAGCTCTCACTGACATCACATGGGCATTTTTCAGCTATACTGAGGTTTGGGCAGGCTCAGTACCTGTGTGTACAAAGATCACACACCCAATGAGTGACAGGACAGGAACTTTACCCTGTAATTACAGTGGCCCATATCTCCACAAATACATTAATCTAAAAGCAACAAACTAAAATATATTTGTAAAGATATGAGATTTTCTAATTAACAAGGCCAAAGTGCCAAAGGCTAAGATTCCAGAAGGTCAGTTATCTAAGTGATTGCCTCCTCTGTTGCATATATAAAACCACAGATAGGCTGGAATAAGATAGGATGGAGATGAAGAAAATCCTCTACTAAGAAAGCCTGATGTTAAGATGACATTAACTGAAGGGCCTAATGGATATGGTTAGAAGATACTACTGGGAAAATAGTGTGCCTAGCCACTGCCTAGTCAACTAAAACACTTGAGTAACCATGGATGTGGGCTTGGTCAACTTGCAAGTATCCTACTTTCTGTTCATGAACTTTGTGCTCATCTTAAACATGATAGGATCTAGAAACATATAGGATACAAACTTCTAGACATGTCCGAAAAGCATCATCAAGACTGGGTTGGCCTCTGGGCATACCTTTGAGGGATTATCTAGGTTAGGTTAATTGAAGCAGAGGACCCACTCTAAATGCAGGTGGCACCACCACTCCTTCAACCAGGAGCCCTGGAATCAGTTTAAAGAGGAGAAAGCTAGCTAAGCACCAGCAGGCATTTGGGGCTCCACTGCAGACACTATGTGACCAGCTTTCTCAAGCCTCTGCCACAAAGATTTCCCTATTGTTATGGACTGTACCCTCAAACTGGGAACCAAAGTCAATCCTTTATTGCTTAAGTTCAAACAATTAGACAAATAACAAATATGTACTTTGATGACTTGGTGTCCCCTTCTCTTCAGAATTCCCTGAGACATTCTGCTAACCATGATGGTGGTAAGGTCTTATTGACACTCAAAAATAAAGGTACTAGCTTAAGCACTCTGGTTTGTCCAAAGACCTTCTCTTCTCTGGGTCATTGGTAACATGAAGAAGGAGGGTAGACCAGATGACCTCTAACTATCCTCCAGTTTAGCTTATAATATACAGTTCTCTGCCAAGGAAAAACCAAAGGAGGAAATATCCATAAAGACTCACTTAACTAACCCCTTCTCTGGATTCATGTTTTTTATCTATTATAGTAGCATCTTGTTCCATCAATGGGCTTGGGGGATGGCTTCAGTGTATGCAGATGAGGGGCTGGCTCAAGCTGTCTTGGATTGCTGTCAGAGCATCCTGAAGGACAGAGGCTGCATCGCCAGGAGCAAGAAGACCATGGCGGTTATTTATCATCATTGTGTGAGTGCTCCCCAAATAATTATCTGTTAATTCTTTATCTGGATAATTGTGGACTTTAACCCACCTTCACTTGGCACCCAACATGAGCCAGCCCCTCCTCTTCCTTATAAGGTGTCACATTTGCACACACTGAAGCCAGGCTCTAAGGTGTGGCCACCACCCCAAATCCAATGGCAGAATAAGGTCACTGCAGTCTACAACACAATAAGGATGGGGGGGAATCATTTTTCACTCCTCTAGACTCAAGGTTTACATCTGAACATGTATACAGAAGTTTCCTCTGTGTCAGCTTTATTCACTCATTTCATTCTGTGCCCCCTTCACAGCCGAGATAACTGCTAACTTGGGTGGCTCCTGCTCTTCCCTCCTCTACAGTCCCAGAGTCCCTATGCCATAGCGTGGTTACTCAGTGCCATTGCTCCTTCCTGAGAGCTACAGCTGGAAGAAGAACGGGAGAGGCACAAGATGTTCAAGAGTGATGGATTGTCAACAATTTCTAAGGTGATATGTCACAATGACTGTCAAGATTTCAATCAAAAAATATCAGAGGAAGCTATGTAAAACTAAGGCTGTGGGGCCCGGGCATTGAAGAGGAAGGTAGCTACAGGGTAGCATGCCTTCAATCATGTATTCCTCAGCCACCAGTGTCATGGGTCTCAGCCCCATGTCCTTCTTTTAATGTTAGAAACTTGTACTTTCTGTTCTCTTTTAATTCACTGTATTTTTCATGAAAGCAAGATCCACCTCTCTCTTGCTGAAGCCCTAACACCCAGTACCCAGCATCCAGTACTCAGCACCCAGTACCATAGAAGACCCAGAGTAGAAATGAAATGACTATTTGCTGAATGAATAAATGATTGAGTAAATAAAAGAATGAATTGTGTCACCTTCAACAAGAGCCTTCCCATTTCTGGGTCTTGCTGACCTCACTGGCACAATGAAGCCATGGGACACTGTGAGTTATGAGGGCCGTTGCAGCTCTGAATTTGATTCCAGGCTGGTTCTAACCCTTCTTCATCTGGCACTATGACGTCTGTAGGCTAATTTTGTCGAAGGTCTTTAGTCTATTTCAATGGAAGGTGCTAGCGAATCAAAATTACTTATTAAGTGTGAAATCCATGCAAAGCAAGTTTATCTCTTATTCTGAGAGACAGACACAGCCCTCTGAAGGAAGGAGGGAAATTAAGACAAAAAATAATGGCATGCCTGATGATACAGAGCAGTGACAAGAATACCAAAAGGTTCAGACAGCTATGAAACACATTTTAAATAATTATTACAATATTTTGTCCACTAATTTTTTCCAGGGTGCAGAGAAGAGAGAATGGAGTTATTAATTCTGTGGATGCATCCTGGGTAGGATTTGCACTAAAACTACAGGAACAAATATAATTTAGCTGGAGAGAAGAATGGTTACAGAATGCCAGAGAAACAGAATGCCTTGCAAACACATTTGGTGGTGATGTGATACACTTACATAGGTAGGTGCTAAAATTATCTGCTTTGTTTTTATCAGGCCTGTATAATACCTCCCCAATAAATCTGTGAATATTTTACCACTAAAAATCCATTCCTTTGGATAATTCTTTAGACATGCAAGCACATCTGGACAAATTCATGTATTAATTTCAAATATAGGAACCTTGAGGATAGGGAAATGGCTTAGTGGCTAAGATCTTTCTATGCAAGCAATGGACCATTTTTTGGATCCCCCCAAACCCATGTAAAATGCCAGGTGGGAATAGTGTCCAACCTCTAATTCCAGCCTTGGAAGGCAGATACACGTCATCCCCAGACTAGTCACATTGGTAAGCTCTGGGTTTGACTAAGAGACATTGTCTTAATGAATAAGGGGGAAGAACAATTGAGGATGACTCTTGAAATAAACCTTAGGCTTCCACATGTACATATATACATGTGTCTATGAAGCCCCTACATATACATCCATATGTGTATATGTATGTGTGTGCCTGATTGCCTATACACACAAACGTGCATGAACACACACACACAAATGGTAAAGAAAACAAATGTCTGAACTTTGAAACTAGACAACCGGAACTTGACTCCTGACTACCCCACTTCATCACTGTGTGTCCTTGGGCAAAACTATTTTTGCTGAGCCTCAGTTTCCCACAAGAAATAAATGAGGCAGTAAGCATAAATAGTAATAACTGAAACTGGCTGTGGTGGCACATGCCTTTAATTGAAGAACTCAGGAGGCAGAAGCTATAGGATCTCTGACATGTTGGTCTACAAGGAAAATTTCAGACCAGCCAGAAATCCATGAGGAGAGCTTGTCTCAAATTAACAGTGCTCACTGTCATAAACTTCATGCCAGCTCCAGCTCTTGTTGCTATCATCTCATAGTACGAAGAGATAGAGTGATTCTAGGCAGAGACCCAATCCCATAATAACAATAGCAATCCACACATTTACTCAGTGCTTAGGATGTGCCAGGCAATACCATAAGCACTTTATAGTCATTACCTCCTTCAGTCCTTTAACAGGCTCATAAGGTCCTATTCTTAGACTATTTCATGTTGCAAGAAACTACAGCACCCGCAGGTTGAATCACTTTCTAGAAATCACACAGGTAAAAGACAGCAATGTTGGCTTCAAATCGCAGCAGCTGGTCCCCCAGACCACATTCCATTGCCTCTAGCTTAAGGTGAGGATTAGATCGCTCAGAGCTAGAAGCCATGAGAGATGGAGAAGGGACTATTAATAAGTAGAAAGGCAACCTCATCAGGAGAACATACTGTTCTTTTCCTGCTTTGAAACATCTTAAGGCCTCTATTTGGTCACCAGATAACCCTAAAGGTCCCATCCAAAGCTTAGGAACTGTGAAAATTCAGAAATGTAAAACATCATTAAAGTAGATGTTGATTCATGTGGAGGGCCAGGGGTTGTGCTGAAAGACTTGTGGAATCAATCAGAGCATATTCTAAAATAAACAGAACATCATGAAAATAGCAGGAGTTCATAATTACAGTGAGTCAGCATGTCAGTTCATGACAGTTACCAGAGGCAAGAACTTACCTTAAAGAGTGAGGTTTGGCCAAAAAAATTAAACAAGATGGTTTGTAAGCCGTTAAGAGGAAATTTTTCCCTCATTGATTTAGGCAAATATATGGAAGCCAACACCCTCCTTAGAGGGATACCACCAAGGAAAATCTGCCAAGAAAAATCAGGAAATGAAAGCTGGAGTCTTCACCCATCATAGTCACATTCTCTTCTTGTCCCAATCCAACCAATCCCGGTTTTCCACCAAGGGCTGAAGCCGTGGGGTGGGGCCTGGTTCCATGGGCTACTATATACTTTGTACACACACACACACACACACACACACACACACACACACACACACACACACACACACTTTTCCTTCCAAGGTTCTCTCCCTTTCACCTAAATCCACACAGGTGGTAAAAAGAAGAATAACAAATTAGGTGACTTCCCCCAGTGTTCAGAAATAAAGGTGAGCTGAGACATCAGGCTACCTTCTCCCATATTATTCTGAAAGCAGAAACAACAAACTAGGCAGTACTATTAGGCACCTGCTGCACAGCCCATTGAGTAATGCTTTCACTAAAAATGAGCCAGGGAAATAAGGGAGCAGCCTTTAGCAGTTCTGCTAGAGACTTGTGGTTAGAAGGACATGCTGGTTTCATTTTTAATAAATAGTATTTGGTACACACTAGACCATTTTTGAGAATGGAAATGGGCTTTATTAAAATTATAATCATAAACCTGGATCTTCCAGACAAAAATGGGTGTAGTGCACCTTCCCTGCATTTTCCATACCTTTTTCAAACTTGAGAAGTATGTTATAATAGGATATTAGTAAACAAAGTCTCAGGGAATTTAAAAGACTTATCTAGAGGTCATAAAGCAAGGAGGTAACTGAACGAATACATATGATTTGAGCCTGTATTTTTCCTATATCCCTGATGCTACTAGTAAGCTATAACCTAGTTGGGTGTAGAGGAAGGGAGGTATGTGTGGCAGTGTATAATGTTTGTTTGTAGAATGACTTGTTGAACGTAAAACCCATATGGACTTTCTAGCACAGATGACCCATACATACTCAGTCAGTTGATGACCTTACAGGTCACAATTTAGCTTCAGCATATAGGCAATTTGGTATCAAGAATGTGACTAGGACTTATGGCCTGTTTATCCATTGATGCTTATAACGGAGACTCCATATGTAAACAGGGAGGTCAACACCCGCTGCTAGTATGGCTAAATAGCTCATAATGGATTAAGAGTTTCCTGCATTTAACAGCTATATAAACTGTCATTTGAAATCCCAGGAAAATGAACACCGGCAGATCAATTCTGGAGTAGAGAAAACACTCCGAAAAAGGTAAAAGTACATGTTGAACTACCTGTTTTCCGGTGTTCAGCTAATGCTGGGCTGAAACTATTACTGCTTTCAAGGCCATCTGAAAATGCTGCTAGAGAAATCTACTTATTCCTAGTGTGAAGAATCAGAAGCAAAGTATGAAGAGAACCACGACTTTTGGAAGCACAGGATGAGAAACATCTTGAATGGAGAAAACTAAACTCTGTACAGATTATGTTACTGGTCTCTAAGTCATACATACAGAGGACAAACTCCATATAAAGATGAAGGGACTCAACTGAGATTTGAAATGCCACCCAAGACATGGAGTTTACTTTGACTCCAGACAACGTAATAGCCCATTATAAACAAAGCAATATCTTTTGTAGAAATATATTAGTCATGAATTTTCAAATAAGAAAATTCACAATGTCCAGAATATATCCAAGTTGTCTGAAAAATAGAGAAAGAATGCATATGATCCATTTTCAACTACAATGACAATTGATGGAAAACAATCTTGATGGAACCCAAACACTAAAATTAACGGACAACTAGAGAGATTTGTTAAATGCTAGGCTCACAACCAAAAATAAAATTAACAGACAATGATTTTAAAGCCTCAAGTACAGCTGTGCTCAGGTATTTAAAATAAAATATACTTTCAATTAATGCAAAGAGAATGACTAATACTAGAAAAGCAGAAACAACAAAACACTAAGAACAACAAGGATATGACAGAGGAAAAGAAAATTCTAGGATGACAACTGGAATATTTTGGTTGCACTGAGCCAATCTGGAATCCAGAGGCACAGAGGGAGGACAAGACCAGGCTGCAGAAACCCACAGAGACAGCTGACCTGAACAAGGAGGAGATAATGGGCCCCCAGAATGATAGCTGGGAATTTAGCATGGGACTGACTCAGATCCCCTGAACATGGGTCTCAGCCAGAAGGCCTGAGCAGTCTAAGGGACCTCAGACAGTGGAACCAGGATGTATCCCTGATGCACAAAAGGACCTTGCGGACACATCCCCCATGGAAGGATACTCCCTTAACCTAGAGACAAGAGGGAGGACCTAGTCCCTACTCCAAATGACAGATTTTGATGACCCTCCTGGAAGGCTTCACCCTCCCTTTGGAGTGGAGGTGGGTGGGATGGGAGGTTGGGGGGGATATAGGGGGGTGGGAGAGAGGGAAAGAGGGATTGAGGAAGGGAGGGAGGGAGAGGGAACTGGGATGGATATGTAAAATAGGAAAAATAAATAATAAAAAGAACATATGGCAAAAAGAATATTTTGGTTGTACTAGATGAGTTCAACAGTTATATAATAATAATGCCACTGAATTTTAAGATACATGAATAGAAGTTATCCCATCAGAAAACAGATAGTAAAATAATTAAAAATACGAACAGAAACTAAGTGGTGGTGGCGCAAGCCTTTAACCCCAGCCCTCAGGAGGCAGAGGCAGGCAGATCTCTGTGAGTTCAAGGCCAGCCTGGTCTACAGCATGAGTTCCAAGACAACCAAGGCTACACAGAGAAACACTGTCTTGAAAAACAAAACAGCAACAAAAAATCTGAACAAATCTCAAGGACTTTCGAAGCCTGTTTTCCCACCACCCATTGTCCTGCTGGCCCGCACTGGGCCAGAGTGTGGGTCCAACGACCCCACCCCCCACCTCCGCGGAACTTCCTGGGTCTGCTCTGAGTACACTGGGCCTACCTATCCACACAGGACCACCTTGAGGCCCCACTCACCTGATCTTTGGATCCCATCGCCTCCGGCACTCTGCCAGAGGTTAATCTGGGACCAGTTCAGGCCAAATTCCCTGACATCCTTCCCTGGGAAGTCCCTGGGTTAGCTCCACACCTAACTCCCTCCTGTATCCTCGCCCTGGATAGTATAGTCCTGGTACTCTGCTCCATACACCACTCAGAGCCTGCATTCCCCCCCCCACCCCCACCCTTTATCCTGCTGGCCCACTGCTCCGGGGCAGAGTGTGAGTTCAACAACCTCTCCACCTCTGTGGAGCTTCCTTGGTATGTTCTGAGCACACTAGACCCGCCTATCGACACTGAAAAACCTTGAGGCTACATTCACCTGATCCTTGGATCCCATCGCCTGCCCTCTGCCAAAGGAGAGACCTTCAAGAGAGCTTGGATCACCCAGAATTGCAGACATCAAACTGTTGACCCATCTACACCCACCGGGAGAGCAGGATAGAAAGAGAGAGAGACTCCACCTGCACTCACTGGAAGAAGCAAAGGGAAGACGCCAATACAAGAAAACACCCAACAATAGAAAGACAAGCATGACACCACCAAAATCTAGGGACTCTACACCAACCAGACCAGTACACACCAAAGCAGATGAAGCAGGAGAGAACAACTTAAAAAATAACTTCATAAAAGTGATAGAGGCCCTCAAAGACGATATGAGAAAATTCCTTAAAGAAATGGAAGAAAAAAAAACAAACAAAAAATTGGAAGAAATAGAGGAAAAGAACAGGCAAAATAAATGCAAGAAATGAACAAATCTCAAATCTCATACAGTAAGAAAGGAAAGCCAAGGAAAAACAATCAAACACATGAAGGAAACAATTCAAGCAGTTTGAAAACTGAAATAGAGATAATAAAGAAAATACAAACTGAGGGAATGCTGGAAATAGAAAAACTGGGCAAACGAAACAAGCAGGAACTACAGACGCAAGCATAACCTACAGAATACAAGAGATGGAAGAGAGAACCTCCCCTGCTGACGATAAACTAGAGGAAATAGATTCATCGACCAAAGAAAATCGGGAAGCCAACAAATCCTTAACACAAAACATCTAGGAAATAATATGGGATACCCTGAAAAGGCCAAACATAAGAATAATAGGTATAAAAGAAGGTGAAGAAGCCCAGCTCAAAGGTGCACAAAACATATTTAACGAAATCATTGTAGAAAATTTTCCAAATCTGAAGAAAAACATGCCTATGAAAGTACAAGAAGCATACAAAACACCAAATAGACTGAACCAAAAAAAGATCCCTCGCTACATAATAATCAAAACACCTAACATACAGAATAAAGAAAGAATATTAAGAGCAGTGAAGGAAAAAGGACAGGTAACAAATAAAGGTAGACCTATCAAAATTACACCTGCCTTCTCCATGGAAACCCTCAAGGCCAGAAGGTCCTGGATAGATGTTCTAAAAGTATTAAGAGAACATGGGTGCCAGCCTAGGCTACTATATCCAGCAAAACTCTCAATCACTATAGACAGAGAAAACAAGATATTTAATGACAAAACCAGATTGTCCCAATACGTATCTACAAATCCAGCCCTACAGAAAGTATTGGAAGGAAAACTCCAACCCAAGGAAGGTAACTACACTCACAAAGACATAGCAATGGATAATTTCACTTCACCAGATCCCAAAAGAAAAAGCAGGGGAAATATACTCACAATACCACCACCAATAACAAACCTAAAAGAAACAAGGATTAACAATCAAAGATCCTTACTTTCCCTCAACATTAATGGTTTTAACTCACCTATAAAAAGACACAGGCTAACAGAATGGATATGAAGACAGAATCCATCCTTCTGCTGCATACAAGAAACGCATATAAGCTTCAAAGATAGACATTACCTCAGGGTAAAGGGCTGGAAAAAGATCTTCCAATCAAATTGACTCAAGAAACAAGCAGATGTAGCTATCCTAATATCTAGCAAGTTAGATTTCAAACCAAAATCAATCAAAACAGATGAAGTATATCATTTCATATTCATCACAGGAAAAGTCCATCAGGACATAGTCTCAATTCTGAACATCTATGCCCCAAATACAAAGGCACACATATCCATAAAAGAAACGCTACTAAAACTCAAAGCTCGCCTAACACCTCACACACTTATAGTGGGAGATTTCAACACACCACTCTCACCACTAGATAGGACCACCAGACAGAAACTTAAAAAAGAAACAAAGAAATAACAGAAATTATGTCCCAATTGGGTTTAACAGACATCTACAGAACATTCCATCCAAACACAAAAGAATATACCTTCTTCTCAGCTCCACATGGATCACTCTCTAAAATTGGCCACATACAAGGCAACATAACAAACCTCAACAGATACAAAAAGATTTGGAATAATCCCCTGTATCTTATCAGACCACCATGATTTAAGGTTGGAATTCAGCAACAACACAGATTGCAAAAAAACCTACAAACATATGTTAACTGAATAATGCACAATTTCACCATTCCTGGGTCAAAGAAGAAATAAAGAAAGAAATGGAAGATTTCCTAAAATTCAATGAGAATGAAGACAAAACATACCCAAATTTATGGGACACTTTGAAAGCAGTGCTACAAGGTAAATTCATTGCACTAAATATCCCTATGAACAATATGGAGGGTGATCACATTAGAGAATTAACAGCATAACTGAAAGCCTTAGAAGAAAAAGAAGCACACTCACCCCGGAAGAGTAGATACCAAGAAATAATCAATTTGAGGGCTGAAATCAATGAAGTAGAAACTAGGAAAACAATACAAAGAATCAATGTAACAAAGAGTTGGTTTTTTGAGAAACTCAACAAGATAGACAAACCTTTATCCAAACTAAACAAAAAGCATAGAGAGAACATGCAATTCAACAAAATCAGAAATGAAAAGGGGGACATAGCAACAGACACAGAAGAAATCCAGACAATTTTCAGGTCATACTTTGAAAACCTGTATGCCACAAAATTTGAAAATTCAGGAAATGGACAAATTTCTGAATAGATATCACTTACCAAAATTAAATCAAGGACAGGTAAGCAACTTAAATAGACCTCTAATGAAATAGAAGGAGCCTCCCAACCAAAAAAAGCCAAGGCCAGATGGCTTCAGTGCAGAATTCTACCAGAAATTCTAAGAAGAGCTAATACCAATACTCCTCAAATTGTTCTGCACAATAGAAGCAGAAGGTTCATGACCAAACTCTTTTTAAGAGGTCACAGTTACTTTGGTACACAAAGACACAGCTAAGAAAGAGAACTACAGACCAATATCCCTCATGAACATTGATGTAAAAATATCCAATAAAATACTGGCAAATTTAATTCAAGGAAATATCAGAGAAATCATCCACCACGACCAAGTAGTGTTCATTCCAGGGATTCAGGGATGGTTCAACATACAAAAATCTATCAATGTGATACACCATATAAACAAACTGAAAAAGAAAAACCACATGATCATCTTACTAGATACTGAAAAAGTATTTGACACAATTTAACACCTTTTCATGATAAAGTTCTTGGAGATATCAGGGATAATAGGAACATACCTAACATAATAAAAGCAATATACAGTAAACCAACAGCCAACATCAAACTGAATGGAGAGAAGCTTGAGGTAATTTCTCTAAAATCAGGACCAAGACAAGGCTGCCCACTCTGTCCATATCTCTTCAATATTGTACTAGAATTCTAGCTAAAGCAATAAGACAGCAAAAGGAGATCAAGGGGATACAAATTAGTCACTATTTGCAGATGATATGATAGTTTACATAAGTGACCCGAAAAACTCTACCAGGGAACTCCTACAGCTGATAAATACCTTCAGCAAATTAGCAGGATACAAGATTAACTTTAAAAAAAATCAATAGCCCTATTATATGCAAATGATAAAGCGGCTAAGAAAGAAATCAGAGATACATCACCCTTTATTATAGCCACAAACAACATAAAGTATCTTGGGGTAATGCTTAACAAACAAGTGAAAGACCTATATAGCAAGAACTTTGTGTCTTTAAAGAAATTGAAGAAGATACCAGAAAATGCAAAGATCTCCCATGCTCTTGGAAAGGTAGGATCAACATAGTAAAAATGACAGTCTTGCCAAAGCAATCTACAGGGTCAATGCAATCCTTATCGAAATCCCAGCACAATTCTTCACTGACCTTGAAAGGACAATACTCAAGTTTATATGGAAAAACAAAAGACCCAGGATAGCCAAAACAATCCTGTATGATAAAGGAACTTCCAGAGGCATCAACATCCCTGACTTCAGGCTCTAATATAGAGCTATATTCCTGAAAACAGCCTGGTATTGGCATAAAAATAGACAGGTAGACCAATGGGATCTAATTGCAAATCCTGATATTAACCCACACACCTATGAACACCTGATTTTTGACAAAACAGCTAAAATTATACAATGGAAAGAGGAAAGCATCATCAACAAATGGTACTGACATAACTGGATGGTGGTGTGGAGAAGACTGCAAATAGATCCATGTCTGTCTCCATGCACAAAACTCAAGTCCAAATAGATTAAAGACTTTAACATAAATCCAGCCACACTGAACAACTTAGAAGAGAAATTTGGAGGTACCTTTTAACAAATTGGTACAGGAGACCACTTCCTGAACATAACACCAGTAGCACAGACACTGAGATCAAGAATTAATAAATGGGACCTCCTCAAACTTAAAAGCTTCTATAAGGCAAAGGACACAGTCAACAAGACAAAACGGCAGTCTACAGTGTGGGGTAAGATATTTAGCAACCCCACATCTAACAGAGGACTGATCTCCAAAATATACAAAGAACTCAAGAAAATCATCACAAAAACACCAAATAATCTAATTAAAAAGTGAGGTGCAGAGAGAATTCTCAATAGAGGAATACAAAATGGCTGAAAGACACTTAAGAAAGGGCTCAACATCCTTAGTCATCAGGGAAATGCAAATCAAGTCAACTCTGAGATACCATTTTATCCTGTCAGAATGGCTAAAATTAGGAACACCAATGACAACTTATGCTGGAGAGAATGTGGAGAAAGGGGAACACTCCTTCACTGTTGGTGAGAGTGCAAACTTGTACAGCTATTTTGGAGATCAGTATGGCAGCTCCTCAGGAAAATGGGAATGAGTCTACCACAGGACCCAGCAATTCCACTCTTGGGCATATACCCAAATGATCCATATCCATGCAACAAAGACATCTGTTCAACTATGTTCATAGCAGCATTATTTGTAATAGCTAGAGCATGGAAACTACCTAGATGCCCCTCAACTGTAGAATAGATAAATGTGGAATGTTTACACAATGGAGTACAACTCAGCAGGAAAAAAACAAGGGAATCTTGAAATTCACAGACAAATGGATGGAACTAGAAGAAACCATCCTGAGTGAAGTAGCCCAGTCACAACAAGATGAACATGGTATCTACTCACTCATATATGGATATTAGAAATAATGCAAAAGATCACCAGCCTACAATTCATACTGACGATGAAGCTAGGAAACAAGGAGGACCCTAAGAGAGACATGCATGGTCCCTCACAGACAGGGAAAGGACCATGATCTCCTGAGGAAATTGGGAGCATGAGGGAGGGGATATGCAGTTAGGAGAAAGAGAAGGGGAGAAGAGGAGGGAAGAGGAGAACATCAGGGAGCAGGAAGATTGAGTCAGGGGACGAATAGACGAGAGGAAAAAAAGAGATACCATAATAGAGGGAGCCATTATAGGCTTGAAGAGGTGTCTGTCACTAGGGAAAAGACCAGAGACCTACAAGGATAATCCCACCTAACAATTCATGCAATAGTAGAGAGGCTACCTTAAATGCCTTTCCTGATAATGAGATTGATGACTACCTCACATGCCATCCTAGAGCCTTCATCCAGTAGCTAAAGGAAGCAGAAGCAGACACCCACAGCTAAACACTGAGCTGAACTCCTGGAATCCAGTTGATTCCAGGACAAAGGGGTCAAGGCCAGACTGCAGAAACCTACAGAGACAGCTGACCTGAACAAGGGGGAGCTCATAAACCCTGGACTGATAACTGGGAAACCAGCATAGGATCACTCAAACCCCATGAACATGGGTCTCAGTTAGAAGGCCTGAGCAGTCTATGGGACCTGTGACAGTGGAATCAGGATGTATCCCTGGTGCACAAAAGGACTTTGGGAGCACATTCCCCATGGAGGGATACTTCCTTAGCCTAGAGACAAATGACTTGACAGATTTTTGATGATCCTTCCTGGAAGTCCTCCCCCTCCCTGGGCAGTGAATGGGGAATGGGACAAGGAGGGCATGGGAGGATGGGAACAAGAGGGAACTGGGATGGATCGATATGTAAAATAAGAAAAAAAATTAAAAATTTAAAAAAGATGAAAGCCAGAAACTTAAAAAAAATAAATAAATAAGCATACAATTAAAAACCAAAGAGTGCTTAAATAAAGCAAAGCAAAAAAAAGCAGAAGAATGTTTTCATGACGGGCCCGTGCCAACAATTTTCCCAGACAAATCATATATGGTTGCTAGTAAGATAAATAAACTGCAAATTAGATTTCAAAAAAAAAATTCTAAACATGTGCCTATGAAAAGACACCACTGAGAAAATGATAGAAAAGCTGCAAAGAAGAACCACAAGCCAATTAACATACAAACAAAAGAATTTGACAGCCAAGTCAACAAAGAAATTATATGAGCAATCAAGATGAAAATGAAAGCTTCCTGCCCATCATTAGCAACAGGAGAAGAGAACATGGACATTTCTTACAAATACAAGTATATACCCTAAGAGCCAGCTATTCAATTTCTATGTATTTGTTTAGGACACGTGAAAACATGTCCACACAAGGACTTTTATGCAAACATTTATAGGAGCATTATTTGTAATATCTGCAAACTGGAAATAACCAAACATACATCAACAGTAGAATTTTAAAAAGTACACAATATGTTTATTCAATGAAATATTATTCATCAGTGATTAATTCAGCAATCAAAACAAAATTATTAATTTGGAATGATCAATATGGAAGACAAATGAAGACTTCTATCTGAGAATCACATATATACCACATGATTTTGTTTAGAGGTATAAAGTCCTAGAGCTGAAACAAACTGGGGCAGGAAAATGTCGGGATGGTGGTGGTCCCTGGAGTAAAGTGAGGTTCTTTCAGGAGCAATGGCAATATTCTATATCTTGATAGGATTTGGGGTTATGTAGACATATGCCTTAGCTAAAGTCAGAGACCATGGACTTACGATTTGTACGTTTTCCCAATGTAGACCTATCATTTATTTTTAAGGTGTAAAAATAAAATCCAGTCCCTCAGATTGCTCTGAAGTAGATTATGACCTTCTGCTAGATGGTGGAAAGGGCTGAGAGTTTTTATAATTGATACATAATGTTTGCATTTATCTATTGGGTACAGCATGATGAATCAGAGTAATTAGCATCTACAGTGCATCAAACATTTGTTATTTGCTTCTGTTACCTAACCTGGGCTCAGACTTTAAATCCAGCTAAACATAGGCCTGAGTTCCAGTTTAGCTATTAGGCTATGTGACCATGGGCTCATTCCTTGACTTTTCTATTACCTTGTGTGTTCCAACAATACTCAGCAGTATAACATCCAAAATGCAATAAGTTATCCCTTCATGATAGCTAACATTCAACTAATATTTAGGATTATTTCAGGTGACAGAAAGAACTTACGTCATTGCACACCACACAGACGCCAGAACCTTGAGATCTCTATGTTTGCTAATATTCCCATTCAGATTAATAGCTTCCAGGGGTTCACTTATGCTTTCCTAGGAACTTCACAGTTGAAGATCTGAATCATTTGGTTGCCTGGCTCTGTTTCCTGACTTGCACTCACCTGAGGGTATGTGACTTCTTCAGAGGAGTGGATGCTGAAGGCCATACCTTCAAACCTGTGGTCCACCCGCAGCACAGCCAAAGCCAGCCTGTCCACAGTGAGATTTGCCATTGTCCCCACAAATTCCATCTTGTGACCAGCACGCTCAATTATCCTCAGAATCCTGAAAATGATCAGAGGCAAACAGCACTCTTTCTGCATTGATAAAACTCATACTTTCAAGATGTCTCACTGCAAAGCTTGACTTTGTCACTGTCATCTTGATGTTGTCTTGGCTTTGAAGCCCAGAAGCCTTTAATTTCTGTAGGGGTGAACAAAATGACCTCCTAGAGCTTTGGTTCCCTTAAAAGTCAAGTTAGAAGTAGTACCAGCATGCATCTTGAAGGATCATTTCAAAAATCAGTCAGATCTGTCATGGCCTCATTTGTCTCAGAAGAAGTTTGGATTTTATTTAACCTATGAAAGAATTCCATCAAATGGTTTGAAAAGCAAGGTGTGATTGGAAATATACACTGAAACGTAACAGTAACTGCTGTGTAGAAAATGGGTCACAGAGGGGCAACAATGTAAGCAAAGGGCTGGAATAGGAAGCTCAAGCAGATGGCCAGGGGAGGGAAATGAGATTAGAACTGGGGGAGGGCAAAATGAATGAATTCATTGATTCAACTAGAATATTTTAAGAGGTTAAAGGATGTATGGATAGTATTTCATTAAGAGATGTTGTCTTCTTTGGGGTTCTTTTGAATAACTCCTTGTATCCAATTAATTCTACCTGTAATATGGGGAAAGGCCATTAAGGGGAGTCAGAAATATGTGTGTGTGAGAGAGAGATCAAATTATATTAAGTATAGAATGTTTTCAAAGAGTAAATTAAAATATAATAAAATAAATATCTAAAAATAAGAATAAGACATTCATAATTCCTAAGTGTGTCAGGGTCCCATGGGTTGGATCCGTTTTATAAAAATGTGCAACAGTTGGAGGGATTTCGGGCTGGGTTTTGGCTAAGAATTTATTTGAAGAGTTGTCATCACTGAGATCTCATTCGTATTCAAATGGTGCTATTCACTGCACTGGACCTTGTCAAGGCATAACTGCCTGTTAGCTGCAGATGCAATACAATAGCATCTAAGTTTCATGAACCCATGCCTCTGGACCACGCACTCTGACTTACTTATTGGTTACTGGAGGCAGACTGGAAGCTGAATCACTTTGCTTTTCCATCACTGTGCTGATGATTTGGAGGATAATCTGGGTTAGGTTGGTACTTATCTCATCACAGTTGGAAATAGCATCTATTTTAGAAACAATAATCTTTGTCTCTTCTTCATCCAGAGGTGGAGAATCATTCACCAGATTTAAAATGTGCTCGGCGACATCATCTGCATTCTCTGGAGGAAACAAAGTGGAAATTTGTGACCTCTGTTTCTGCCGTTAGTGCGGGGCTCTGCTAGGTGGGCTACCTCCCCCTTTAAAGGGAAAAGGCTGTGAAATGAAAAACACACACCAAGTGAACACAGTTCACCATGGGAAAGTATTGAAGCCCAGGTTCTTCAATAGATGTAGTTCTGGGAAGAAGAACAAAAGTCAATTTTGTATTCATTAAGTCTGATTTCAAATGCTCTAGGGGAGTCTTTTTGTCACTAAAGAATTATCTTGAAACTTGATACTAATTAAGTTAAGACTTTTGAGTGCTGGCTCTAGTTAAGATCCCACCTATACTCAAAAGTCAGCAAACATTGAGTCTACGTTTTCACAATCATGGGTACTGATTACTATTTCCTGTCAAGAAGTGGCAACCCACAGGTAGAAAGCAAATATGGACCACATAATAAGAAGCAATTCATTTAGATTTTCTAAAGACGAAGAACAATAGCTATTAGCTCGCCCACTTTTTTCTTGACTTTTTATTATGGAAATTGCCAAGCATATTCAGAAAGTAAAAGAATAATCTAATGAATCTCCATGCACTTCATGAATCACCCAGCTTCAACGCATGTCAGTAGAAGGCTAATCTTAATTTATATCCTCTCTCACATACCTGTACCCCATCCACATATCCTATAGCTTTACCCACAAACACTTCAATACCTATCTTTAAAATTAAACAACTTTTGTCTTCACCATGGTCCTCATTAAATTAAATTAAGATGAAAATTACCAATAATATTTACAGCACCAAATGTCCACAATCAGTGTTCAAATATCCTTAGTTGTCGCATAAATGCTTGTTTAAGTCCTTGGTTTATTTGAACCACCCCCTCCCTTTTTAAAGTGAAGAGAGCTATTAAACAAATATAATGCAAGTTAGATTTTTACTTCCCTATAATTCATATAAAGCTGATCTTCCTGCCATGTCTTCCTAACTTAAAACCTAGTAATAAATATGAAGGAGAAAATTGAGAAAGAATTGATCTGTTGAGAAAGATGAGAGAGAGAGAGAGAGAGAGAGAGAGAGAGAGAGAGAGAGAGAGAGAGAACACTCATGACACATTTAACTCAGCTCATGTTACGAATAACAAGCTGTGTTTGGGAAAAGAAAACAATTGCAATGTAAAATTCACTCCCTTTCCCCCACCTCTCTCTCTTTCCAACTACCCAGATCTTCCCTCTACCTCAAGCTCCACACAACTGTATTCCCTATGCAAGTTTTTTTTTCTTTTTTTCCTCCTCATCTTTCCCCAGTTTTCTTCCTTTTTTCTTTATTTCTACAAGCAACTCTGAGCTCATCAATGGAAGTTCAGAAATTGTATGCAAGGTCTTCTTAAGCCCTTCTCCATTACCCCAACTTGCCTGAGGCTTATGTAGATGCAAGTTCCCAAGCAATGTCAGTGTTTTCTCTGAAGAGATACAAAGGAAGGAAATTGATTCTAAATTAATATTTTCTTCTATGGTCCATTTAGAAACAGAGAAATCATAGACTTGGGAGATGGTTCAGTGAGTAAAGGCACTCCTGTCATGCTTAACCATCTAGGATTCACATGGTAGAAGGCAAGAACCAACTCAAGTTGTACACACACACACACACACACACACACACACACACACACACATACCACATACTCACACACACAGACACATGTAAATATAACATGAAATTTAGAAAAGACACTAGGAGAACAACCAAATTAGTGGTGGAGGAAAAAAATTGTGAGCTCCTTCCCATATCTTTCTAGTGCTGTTATTAAATTCTTCAAGCCTTGTTGCAAATGGATAGCCAGAGCTGCCTAGTCATGATTCTTTGGGTTTCAGTGGTGTGACTTCGCTTCACGCTGTCCCTGCTGTGGCAGAATGAAAGTAAACAACAGGCCGATAGGAGACTAACTACACTGGGGAAAGTAATTATAGACTTTTCATCTGAAGTTATATATTTTAATGGAACTTCTGGATGGATTATAGTCATTGCATAAAAATTCTAGGTTCCTATGCAAGAATAAAAAGGAATCTTCCTTTGTAAATTGCAGAATGAAATCTCCTTGCTTGAAATACTGTTTCAGGTACTGTGCCAATAATTGTAACAATCAAAACAATAAGGGTGTGTAGTTTTTTTGTGGTTTTTTTTTTCTGAGCTATTGCTCTGAGCCAATGCTGCCTTACAAACCACCCCCACTTAGTAGCTTAACACAACAGCTAATCATTGTCTTTTGTGGTTCTGTTGTATTGAGTGGGCTCAACTGAGCAATTCTCTTTGGGGACTTCCCAAGTAGTTACAGTGGGACTGAAGCCAGGCTGGATGCATCTGAAGGCTAGACTGGCCTGTAAGTGCCTCTTACATCTAGCAGTTGATGCTAAGCCTGTGCTAATCACCAGGGGCTATGGGTGGCACTGGCTCCACATGGCTTCTTCCAGTGACTTGGGTTCAGAGGTGGGTTGAGTCCAGTGTGTACTAGAATCAACTTGTGTAAGCTTATAAGAACCTAATTTGTGAGTTTCTGGGAAATTTTGTGGTCTGGTTATTAAATGAAGACACCATTCAATTTAAATTATACAAACTTAGAATTAAATTATATGAAAAAGCAAAACCCCACCATCTGATAATTATTTGGCTACACTTCACTAACACGTTTGGGACTATTTATATCCATTGTCTCTGTGTGCACCACCCTTCACTGACTTCACAGCTCACTGAGTATATGTTAGAGTTCATATTTGCCATGAGAATATTACATTATAAAAAAATGCCAATTTCAGTGGGCTGTGGTGGCACACACCTTTAATCCCAGAGACAGAGGTAGGCAGGTCTCTGAGGCTGAGGCCATGCTGGCCTACAGAGTGAGTTGCAGGACAGCCGGGCTTACCCAGAGAAACCCTGTGTCAAAAACTAAAATCAGAAAAATAGCAAATACAAATGCTACAAATCATTAATTCCCCTTTGGGAGTAGAATGGGTTACTAACATATCTCTCACCATACCATTGGGCTTCTCCAAACACCCTAAATGAGGATGCACCTAGGAAGAGAATACCTGAGCTTCCATCCTCTTAAACATTAACCCTTTTGCCTTGAAATGAGGGCCTGTGCCTATTCTTACTGTGACCTGCTGTGCCATGTTTGGTTGACATCCCTGGAAGGGAAACACAGGAAGAGTGGATCTGGGGCAGAGGGGAGGTGTGTGTGTTGGAGGTGTGTGTGTTGGAGGTGTGTGTGTTGGAGGTATGTGTGTGGGAGGTGTGTGTGTTGGAGGTGTGTGTGTGTTGGAGGTGTGTGTGTGTTGGAGGTGTGTGTGTGGGAGGTGTGTGTGTGGGAGGTGTGTGTGTTGGAGGTGTGTGTGTGTTGGTGGTGTGTGTGTGTTGGAGGTGTGTGTGTGTTGGAGGTGTGTGTGTTGGAGGTGTGTGTGTTGGAAGTGTGTGTGTTGGAGGTGTGTGTGTTGGAGGTGTGTGTGTTGGAGGTGTGTGTGTTGGAGGTGTGTGTGTGTTGGAGGTGTGTGTGGGGGAGGTGTGTGTGTTAGCTGGGAGGAGTGTAGGGAGGGGAATGCACTCAGGATGTATTGTATCAAAGAAGAAAAAAAATTAAAAATTAGACCCATTATTGACAGTGACTCTCCTGTCAAAATTCTACCACATTAAGCAACCCCAGGGGGAAAGGAGTGGATGAAATGATGTTTGGCATTTTGAAGATGAGGTATAACAGCAAAGCCTTAACACCCTCACACAATGATTATTCATATTAGCTCCTTCACACAGATTAAGATGTGAAGAGACAGAAAGAGTCTAACCCTCTCTGGTTCCAGAACATGAAGTGCTTTAGCATGACTTTTTGCTATAGCTTCTGTACCCTTTCATTTCTTTTCTCCATGTGGTTGGGGGTTGAAATGGCAGTGCTTTGCCATCCTTCTGTCTTGACCAGGAGGCGGAACCCAGAGCCTTGCCCATGCTAAACATTTATTCATCTCTGAGTTCCACCGCAGCCCGGATTCTCTGTTAAATACTCACAGTCCTGCCTGCCAAGATGGTGGAAAACACCAGACAACTTCATCCTGGCCTGCTGTATCTTCAGTGTAACATGATAAGAAAACAGGGAAGCAAGGCATCCCACCATAGGAGTGGGCTCCCAAAAAGCCAGTTGATACCCTGAGATGGGTTCTGGTGCAGCTGGGAAGGATGGGAGGTGGCGGGGGGGGGAGGGGGCAAGAGAAGGGAAGGGAGGAAGGGAGGGAGGGGGGTCTGGTGTCAGTATGTAAACTGAAAACTTCATTTTTAAAATAAAAATATCTTTAAAAAACAGGGAAGCAAACAGAACTCAAAGAACCTTGAAAGGATGAAGGTTTTTTTTTTTTTTTTCTAATGGGTTGATAGATGGCAGTTAAGAAGAGCAAGTATGTACATGGGAGAAATATAGAGTTTTTCTACAACTAAGATATTTAGTGTTTGCCGACAAAATTATAAAGAAATTAACATAAATTGTTTCAATATAAGTTCATATCTCTCTTTTACACTGTGCTCAATGTTGTTAAATTCCCTACTAAAAAAGAAGAGGGTCCCTCCAAAGCTAATAGTCTCCTACTTTACTTTTCAATTGTATGCCTGACAGCCACTGTCCATCCAACTGTTTTTTCTCTGTTGCAACTTCTCAGTTAATTTTCTAAAGCTCTCAGGCCAGTGCAGTGCTTTTGTTCTTGTTATGCTATTTGTTGACTTTTTCTCCCACAAGAGAAAATTCTATTAGCATGTCTAAAGCAAATATGTCACTCAGAAGGAGGGAGGTCAGCCTGAGCCAGGCCCTCTGTTTCCCCACCCACTCGCTACAGCCTGCAGCACCACCTCCTGCCCCCATTCACTATTTCCCATCTAGGACATCAGAGGTGGACTGTTTCCTAACGCTGCCACATATTCTTTGCCAAGGATCTTAAATGTGAGGAGGTGGAACACAAGGAAGACGAGTCAAAGAAGTTCTCTACCTCCCAGCCAACCCTTCTGTAAGGGGCCGTGGTGCTTATGCCTCAGTTGATGGCCATTCATTAAGGCCAAGACCAGGTCTGGAAGTACAGCCAGCCACATCAACAAAATTATGCTGAAACTGAAGTTCTACAAGGAAAAGAGATTTCCTATATTTTCATGCCCTACTTCCTGGTTCAAAGACAGCTCTTTCTCACTGTAACCTTACAGTGTGGAAGAGAAAAACAAGGCTTCTTGGGCCTCTTTTGGAGGAACACAAATCCTGTTTGTAAAGGACCAGCGCTCATGACATTTCAAATGCCCCCAATCACTCTGGGATTATGATGCCGCCATGTACATTTGGCTGGGGTATGGGGTAGTAGCAGAAACATTCTGTCTGTAGCACCTATTTCACCAAAAGAGATATGTAGACGACAGATAAGCATGTGAAAAGATACTCGATCCGTATGTTACTAGGGAGCTCCAAGTTAAAGAAGCAATGACATGATAATATCCAGCTGTTAGAATGGCCCAAATCCAAAACACTGATAGCAGCAAACGCTGCCGAGGATGTGGAGGAAGAGGACAACTTAGAAGCAAAGCAGATGTCCTCAGTTCAGAGAACGGGTGGATAAATAAGCTCATAGATCCAGGCAATTGAATACTAGTCAGTGCTAAAAAGACATGAGTGAGCAAGACATGGAGGAATGGAAATGCACACTGCCAAGGGCAGGAAGTCAACTTGAAAAGGGAACACATTGCATGACTTCAACCATGTTACATTCTGGAAAAGACAAAAGCATGGAGATAATAAAAAGACCACTGAATGCCAGAGACTAGAGGGGAGAGAGGAATGCATGAATGTACTACAAGGAGGCTTTAAGGGAGTGTGATTCTACATATATATGACATGTCCATTTATGCATATAGTTACCAGTATACACCGTCCTGATTAGTTTTATGTTGACTTCTTTACACAAGTTGGAGTTGTTTGGGATCAACTGAGATAAATGCCTCCATCACACTGGCTTGCAGGTACATCTTCCAGGCATTTTCTTAGTTAGTGATTGATGTGGGATGTCCTAGCTCACTGTGAGTAGTACCATCCCTGGAAAGAGCTACTGGGTATATAAGAAAGCAGACTAAGCAAGCCTGGAGATGGAGACATCATTTCCCCATGGCCTCTGCTTCAGTTCCGGCATCCAGGTTACTGTGTTGAATTCCTGCCCTGACTTCTCTCAGTAATGGAGTATGGCCTGAGAGTTCTAAGGTGGAATAAATACTTTCCTCTCCAACTTGCTTTGGTTTTATCACTGCAGTAGAAACCATAAGATATACATTGTGCAGTGTCAAGAGTGAACTCCAATATAAATTGTCAACTGTGTCAGGGTAGAGTCATCCATTGCAACCAAGTTACCTCTCTCTTGACTGTGAGGGAGGACTGTGCATATGTGGCAAGCACACAGAGGGGCTTATGTTTTCTTCAGTGTTGCTATTGCTGGACATAGTGGTGTATGCCTGGAATCCCCACACTTAGGAGGTTAAGGCAAAAGCATTGAAAGTTCAAGGTCATTTTCATCTACAGGTTATACCTGGCATGACTCTATCTCAAAAGACTAGATATTACTCTTAGCCTGCTTCTCCTCTAAACAAATAGATTTCATGAAAAACTCAAATCCTCTTCTCTGGGCTGAGCAGGACAAAAAGAGAAAAAAAAACATAAATTACTAAAATCCAGAGTAAAAGTATACATGAACAGGGAAGGGAGGCATTGGCACTAGCTGTGACTAAAAGATGGGCGTGCGTTCACAACACCATGGGGAAAGGAACCTTCAAATAGTGTCAGTGGGAATGCAAAAATGGCTCAGGAGCTGTGGAAAACAGTTTTTCAGTTCCCTCAAAGCCTAAGTATAGAGTTACCAGATGACTTTCCAATTGTGCTCATCAGAATGTCCTAAGAGAAGAAAACATGTCTACCGGTCATTTGTACTACAAATATTCACAATTTGTCTATAAATAATAGCCCAACATGCAAACAACCAAATGCTCATCAATTGATGAGCGACTAATAAAATGTGATAGGTCAGTTTTAGTACATGATTATTCAACTATTAAACATGGGGGTACTGTCCCATGCTGCAATATGAAGAAACTTCATAAACATTTTGAGATAACTGTAAGAAGCAAATTTCACACAGGTAGAAAGTGGATCGATTGTTGTGAGGAACTGTGGGGACAGAGAAATAGAGTTTATGCTAACATGTACAACGATTGTTAGTACAATGAAATGGTCCTTTGTAACGAGTCTCCTCTCTAGAATTCACAATGATGGTTACATGACTGAGTTATTGAAGACAACCTCATTGAATAAACTGACCCACTACATTGTGTTTGCTGAATGGGGAACCTGTGCATATCACCACTAAATGTTTTAGTACTACTTTGAGATACCAGATTTTGCTAATCAAGTTATCCAAGATTCCAAAGCTTGATAACATGTTGTGTTCATGAAGATGTTCTGAACCAGGCACTTCCATAGCCTGTGAATTGGATTATAAATGGATAAAACTATTACAAGGAGCGTTTTGGCAGGTGTTTGACTCAAGCAATCCCACTTTTATGCTTAGCACTAATATATACTGCCCAAATTGTTTATAAAATTGAAATTCTCTTTGCAAAATATTGTGACATTTGTAATATCCATTAGAGCAGTCTTTGTCTTTATAATTGACAAATCCATGAATTGGGAGTCGTGTGTGTGTGTGTGTGTGTGTGTGTGTGTGTGTGTGTGTGTGTGTGTGTTCACTGTTTAATTTTGTTTTTGAAACCGGTTCTCTCACTATGTGGCCAAGGCTGGCCTTGAACCCAAGATATTCTGCCTCAGTCTCCCAAGTGCTAGAATTACAGAAATGTGCCACAAGGCCAGTCTTTTAAAAGTTTTTAAATACAGAAAAGAAAGGGAAGATAATGCTAAAAATTTTAAATGAAAGTCTACAAAACAGAGACATCTGATAGTCCTACTTCCTGACCTACTACCCCCTCCACCAACAGGCACATGGCTTCTGAAACAGAGCTTCTATAGGTAAGTTGTCAGACTGAGTTCTGACTATACTCTCTCGTTTCTCAGGTCAAGTCGGCAAAGTAAGGGAGGTCCCAAGATTCCTCTGATGTGCATAAAACGGCCTTACCATCGCTTATGGTGATATTAGCAAGATCCAAAATCTTATCAGGGAGTCCTTGAAGCAACTTGCACTGCTTAAGCCTTGGTTTTTCCCATCGACCCTTGCCAGTGTGGATGCTGATAGAACTGTAAAACAAACAAACATACAAAAACCCATTGAATGGAGGAACCAAAGGCATGATCCAGATGAACCAGCTGAAGGAATAGATAAAGAGTAGTCTTAAAAGAAATCCCACTAGCTGGATAGAGTGGCTCATGTCTATAATGCCAGCACTTGAAATGTTGAGGCATCAGGGTCACCATGAGTTCCAGACCAAACTGGGAAGACCTTGTCTCAAAATGAGTAACAATTACCATTAACTAATTCAGCAGTTAAATAAAAGCAAAAGGGGGTTACTTCTCCGTGCCTGTGGCACGCCTTCCTGCATCCATTGTCAGCTTTTGGGTTTAAATAACACAGATGGAAGCCGAATAGCTATGAATGCCCCTCTAGACATGAGTCTTACCCATCACTTTCCTGTTGGAATACTGTCTTGCCTCCACATAGTACATGTCTCCAAGTTACTGAGGACCAGACTGTGTAGCGCACTGTATTTCACTGTCAACCCTCACCTGTGCCTCATCTACTTCAGGCCAGTTCAAGTCAGCCAGTGCACTCACTGAGCACCGCAGACTCGATGGATGGCAGCAGAAGACACAGACAAATGGAGCTTGAAATTGAGTGACCCTATACTCTGGCTTATACAACACATGAGAAAGGGTTGCATAAACAAAACTGAATCTACCAAAACACCACACAAGAAGAAATTAATGTCTTTTCTTTCTTGCCTTCATTTGTTCTTTCTTTCTTCCTTGGTATGTGTTTGTTGTAGTGATGGTGAGTTTTGACTTGGGTGGGGTTTTTTGGGTGGGGTTGTTTGTTGCTGTTTGTTTTTGTTTTAAAAGGGGACCTTACTCTGTAAACCAGGTTGTTCTGGAACTTCCTAAGGAGTGTTAGCTGATTTCAAAGTCACAGCAGTTCTCCAGTCTGGGCTATTGGAGTTATGTGACTACAGGTACAAACCTCTAGTGTCTGGTTAAGGAGAGCTTTCAGCATTTGAAATGAGCTAAGCCTGGCACAGAAAGGAGGTATACCTCCCTGCTGCTACCAGCCAGAGAAAGAGACACAAAGAAGTGTCTACAATAACAAATTATCTCTTTAGCTATAGAACATGGTGAAGGGATGGAGCCAAGCAATGACAGGAAAGGCAACCTGCTGTCCTGATGAGTCTACTAGAGGTTTGGACTTCATTCTTTAACAAAAGTCTGCCATGGTAGCAGCATGGTGAATTGCTGTCAGGGAGTAGTGGACTGTGAGAAATCATGGAGACATCTTTTATAGTAAGCAAGACCTAGTAAAGACCTTGTACCAAGGAGTGAGTTGCAAAGGAGAGGCTAGCTCTGTGTAAGCTCTGGCTGTAGCTGCCAATGTTGCTTGCCTTATTGACTCATTAGATGGAAGCAGGGGTGAGTATGATACAGAGATGTGCCTTTCCACCAGTGCTTTTACGCTTCTGTGGAGACCTGCTTCCCCTCTGTTCTTGCCCATTTAAATTATTTGGCATCCACTATTAGCAGCAGAGAGTAAGAAAAGAAGGCTGATGATTTTAAAAGGGAAAATGATAAAGTGAACAATAGAAGAATGAAGGAGTAAATTATGATGGCCCATCAACGAGATAGCAGCTGAGGCTGGCTTCGAATTGATCATTAAAAGGATGAATGCGAAGCATGGAAATGTTTGATAAACTATTGAATAAAAGGGTAAATTACATTATTGGTATGTAAACCATGGTTACCACTAGAGAAAACTTGAAGGCATAAATAAAAGGGCCAGAAGGAAGGATAATGGGAGGCAAAACAAAAACATTCCAACCTAAAAACAGCTATGTTGGGGTGCTGGGGTTGTGGGTGAGTTCTCTTTTGTCCTCCTGAAATGTGTATTTATTATGTGTGCATGTTTAACTCTAAAAGGTGAAAAAAAGGATTGGCAGTTGGGGTGAAGGACAGGGACTACAAGGAATGGCATAGGAACACACCCCCAAATGGAGTACACCTTGTTGCACACAGAATAGCATTTGGAAATTCACAGATACATACCAGATTCTTGTGGCGTTCCTATTCTCATTTTTAATGCACCTTACTTGGGCTGTTTCAGTAGGGTCAGTTAATGGCCACTTATATGTCCCTTTGTATTTTGAGGGTGTTTCATCTGCTTCGCATTTTCCTGGTTCTACAGAGAAAAAAAAATGTATGCAACATTTTCAAGGGCAAAAGGCACTTAAAAGTATCATGAACATCCATTATGACCCATCATTATTATCCTGAACACAACCATTATCATATACAAAAGGAAACCGGTTCAACCAGGACATTTAAGCTAAGTTTCATGGAAACCGGTTTTAAATGCAGCCTTTGTTTCAGTGTAACCTCAGGGTTAGCCCTTTTCATTAGAACCACCCATTTCTAAAAATTCTTTGAGAATTTCATACACGTATATAATGAAATTTGGAAATTGACTTTTTAAATTCTAGATATATGTTGGGGGAAAAAAATCAAACCACAAAAGTAGTACTAATATAACACATCTCGAGCCTCTGTCTGCTGATTGTCTTTCTTCTGAAGTATGCACTGTTATTATCATTTTTGCCGTGTATACACGGGAGACTGTATGTAGATATCTCATCCCTATGGCAGTCATTTCCTTCTTAGTGGTCTCGGGTGGACTTGGTTTCAGTAAAGTCTGTATGCCTACCATGACCAATACACCCAGGGCCATAATGTCTCTGCTGACTGTGCTGAAGGATCAGAGTAACTCCCCCATGGAAGGCTGTTGAGCCATACTTTCACTACCACGGTTTGTCATGTAAAGAGAGATGTGGCCTAGGCTAAGTCTAGGTCAAAGTCCCTAGTCCTTACAGAGTATCTGCTGCATCCAAGATCTTAGTTCTAGACATTTGCCCTTAGATGGTAATAGAGTGACCTAAGACGTGATCCAGCAGATCTGTTCAGTCATCTCTATGAGCAAGCAAGAAAACCACCTCCTTCTCACTTCCAGGACACACTGACTAGTGTCATTTACATGGTGGGCTCTGCTGTAGCCTCCACTTTTCTCTGCCTTCATCCCACATTAACCTTGTACAGCCAAAAGCCTTTGCTATTTCATTAGCTTGCTTCCAAGAACAGTTTGTTCTAATGCATATGTGTTAACTCAAAATTTTTACAGTAATCTACTGGGGCGGGGATAGGGGGAAGGGCCAAATCTGGCAGCAACGGGGAGGAGGAGGTAATGTGGCCTGGCAGCCTTTCTCTTTTACTACTGAAGCTTTCCTAATTAGAAAAGAAAACATCCATGAGAGAAATCTGGGACAGTTCCCAGATCATTTCCTAAGATGAATAGGTTGGCTGAATCGTCAATAAATTAGCAATTATGTATAGGGCATGTATTGTGTGTAATGATGAGCCCCGCATGTCTCCAGGTTTTCGTACCAGAAAGGCAACGCTCTCACACTAGTCATAGACCACCTACTGCTGATATTCACAGCTGGCCAATAGTCCCTTGGACAGTCTGTTATTCATTTCTAAGCTCTTAAAGGTAAAAGAGTCATCAGGACATGTGTGCATAAGTTTATGTGCAAAGATGACTTCTCTGCTGGGCATAGTGACTCATACCTATAAGCCCAGCATCCAGCACTTAGGAGGCAGAGACAGAGGTAGGATGGTTTCGATGAGTTAAAGACTTATTTGACTTATATAATGAGTTCCCAACCACCCTGGGCTACAGAAGGAGACCTGGTCTTAAAAGGAAGAAAGAAAGGAAGAAAGGAAGGAAGGAAGGAAGGAAGGAAGGATAGAAGAAAGGAAAGAAAGAAAGAAGGAAAGAAGGAAAGAAGGAAAGAAGGAAGGGAGAAGCCTTTTCTTCCTTTTGAACTTAAGTGCCCTTGCAGTATATTCACTATGAGTCTTACAATAAGAAAAGTGCTTTCATACTGAAATACCCTGCCAAAAGAATTACCTAGCTTTTCCACTACAACATGGTCAGACTTTACCAATAGAGTCAATTGATCTTGTGTGAAGTTTACGTGTTTGAGATTCCCATGTATCTTCGTTCTGATCCTGCTGATTAGTTCCACTGATTCCAAAGAGGAGTTGGCTTTTAAAATGACCCAACAGGCACAACTACAAAAAGGCAAAAAAGAAACATTGGTGGCAGGTCAACAGTGCAATTTGGCCAGCACTGCTGAAATTCTGTAGAGCTTCCCTCATTGGTAGGTCAAAAATATTAAATATTGTATAGCTACTAAATGATAGATGTTGAGAAATGATGAAAGACAGTACGGAAATATTGTAATGAATTTTCTTGCATCCATCCAAAAAGGACAACTCAAAACCTATTTTCAGAAGAATGGTCTACAACATTTGTATTATGTTGAAATTGGCTAGCCAGGAGACTTCTCTAGGAGTTTGTAATAATTAGTAGGGAAGACAGAGTACTCAGGAGTTATTATTTCAGAGAAAACCTTTTATCGTCCTGGTCCTTCAATTTATTCATCATTACTGCAATAAGGCAAATAGGCACATGTCCAATTAGTCTATACAGAAGTGTTCTGCTGAAGGCTTAGTTCTATAAAAGACTAATAATGATGATAATGATAGCTAACATTTGTGGATTTCTTGTCCCACATGTTTTGATTCATTTAATTCTCACAAAACCGTATGAGATAGTGATGTTATGATTCCCATTCTACAGATGAGAGAACTGAAACTTAGGGAGGTAACATTTCCTGTGAAATTTGTCAAGCATTTTTATCCACTAAATAGAGCAGCCCTTATCATCATTCTCTACAATAAGGTCTTTGAATATTCTAGATTACTCTAGTACTCTATTAGGGAGAACATTTCATACTCACAAACTTGCCTACATCTTTTTGTTTGTTTCCTTTTTTGCATATAGCTTTTGATGAACATATTCACTGAGCTGGCTAACAATTATTGGAAGTTAGATGCCCTGGCCTGGCCTTTATGTCAAGTTCCTCCACATGGCAAATCAAAAAAAAAAAAAAAAAAAAAAAAACAAGAATTCTTATCCTTTCCCTGACTATAGGTGGTGAATTAAACTACATTCATCCTACCACTTCTCTTCTCTTCTCATCTCTTCTCTGATTCACATTTCCACTATAAAGAGGACTCTTCTGTTTGAACCTCTCCTCCTTGCTTGCAGCTACCCCTCAATTCAGCACTTTGGACATATCAATATTCTCTCCATGAGCCTTTTTGGCTCCATGTCCTTCATGGTGTGTATCAAACAGACAATCAATAGCCATTGTTCCAAGAGGATCTGGCCCATGAGTGTGAACACTATCTGGGTTTTCTCAGCATTTCATTGACCTTATTGACCATGACAAACATCTTATTTCCCAATCCCTAAATTAAAACTACTTTGGACTCCATTTCCTCTTCACTACAAATGGTCAGCAAACAGGCTGCTAAGGCTATGCTGTGACCAACAGAAACAGCTTAGACCATGAATGCAAAAGCCTAATTAGAGCAGCTGTGAAATAACCACCAGGTACTTTGATCTCCTTCTGACAACTCTGACCAAAAGGCTGCGTATTGCTCATACAGAATTAAAAGGAAGGCAAATCAGAACCAAATGTACCAGCTATGAACAAACATATCTCCTACCTGTATGGTACATGAAAAGTTGTAGCCATTCCTTGCCCCTTTTTCTGTTCCAAGCAATGCAATAAATAAATAAATAAATAAATAAATAAATAAATAAATAAATAGGCATAGTCACTGAAATCTTTGAACAAACATCCAATTTAAATAGAGGTCTTATCATTAACAAGAAAATCATAATTATTCTTTACATTCACACAACCACTGCCTTCTTCAAATATCCCTAAAGCACACTAATGTGTTTAGTCTTCAAACCAAGCCTGACGAGTGGATAATACAAGGACTGTCAACTCCACTTTCTAGATGAAACAGCTGGCTCTCAGGGATATTAATGATCCACTAAGCACCACAATCTAAGCCTTCTGGATACTAACATGCTGGTAATGATAAACAGAACATTTAATCATCCTAAGCTGAGTTAGCACTTAATAGATACTAGTTAGTTCTGTCCATCTAACAAATAAGGCAATGGAGGCACAGAAGTTGATCCATTTGCTCCAATTCCCACAGTCAGAGTGTGAAGGAACTAGAAACTTTTGCAGATTACCACAGGAGAGCTTTTACACACAGTATTTACAGACATTTCAGTTAAATTGTGTTAGTTATATGCCAGTTATATTGTGTGTTGCATTTTTAAATTCTGACAGCTGTTTCTAGCAAGTATTTTAAATGATGGCAGATGACTTAGAATGAACTATTGAGTTTACTGCATTTCATATAGTCAAAATATTTATCTCATACTTAAATGCCTTGAAAGCTGTGTGGTTTCTAACCATTTTAGAGAGTGCCACTGCACAGTTCTGAGGAGTTAAAATGAGTACTGGAATTTGGTCAAAGGAGATGGGAGCTCGTTTGCTACACTACAAATACATACTAGAGGAGGAATTTGGATGTTTACATGAATTGCAGACTTACAAACAGTTGCATCTTGGAAGAATAAGGCTTTTCTGGAGTTGTGCACAATCAAGAAATTATACTACCATTTATGATCCCTGAGTCTTTCCACACACTGCCCACAAAAATCTTTCTCAAAAAAACTGCCACATGGTCAGTTCAGAAGAAACAGAGGGTTTCTTTCTTGATAGCTTCTTGTGCCAATCCTAAAGGGAATAATTTGACCCTCAACTTTCACCATTAAACTTTCCTGGTAATATATTCCTAGGAAAAAGAGCTATTTCCTTATGGCTAATCATTTTCAAAATGGGTCACAAGTAGGTTCATTTTGAAAAATTACTTACAATATGTCTGTACATGGCCATCTCTTCTTCAGAAGTCTTTCTGTATCAAAAGCATCCCAAAATTATAGAAAAATGAAATGTAGAACAAAATACGTGCATTCCAAGATAAGGTTAATGACAGATGTGAGGTAGCAGAATTCCAACGGTGCTGTTGCTCCAAGGGGACACTTGAAATGAGCTTGATCGTTATTTGCATACTAAAGTGGTTGTGAGACTTTTATTCAGCAACAGTGCATTAAAAATACATGTACAATGGTGGGAGATACTCAAATATGTATGCAATTATTAAAATGAATAAGCTAAGCTGTGAGTGGGGGTACATGCTTTAATTTCACTGAAACACAGCAAGTTCCAGGACAGCCAGAGCTACACAGTGATACCCTGTCTCAATTTTTTATTTAAAAAAGAAAAAGGAAAAAAATAAAAAAGAATAAGCTAGCTTTTACATTATGACATAGAAGATGTGCATGATTCATTATGAAACTAGAAAAAAGTTCTTAAACAGTATTTAGAATAAGAACTCTCTTACTAAATACATTTAAAAAACCAGATAAATACATGATGTTAGATGTTCACAGGTATTCTTCAAAGGGTGAAAAATGTAGGTTTTATAGATTTTCAATATTCTTATCATAAATTTTTATATATTATTTCTAAACAGATTTTACAGTGGCAACATTACTTTTACATTGAGTAAAAACAACGAATGACTTTTAAAACAACATTGGAGACTCCAAATACCTCCTATTTGCTGTCAATCTTTTTGGGGGGTTGAATTTTTGTATCCAGTCAAAATTCTGACTGAAACCAAGTGAGATGATATTAGATGTTGAGCTCTTTGGGAGATAATGAGGGTGGAGCTCCCCCGTGAACAGCATTTGTGAACTAGTGAACATTTTAAGTAAAAACAGAGCCAACATATAGAAAGTCGGCAGCCACACGAAGGGGCAGCCCCACACAGCAGTGTTTTGAGGTGGCACCTAGTGAGAGATATCTGAGTCCTAGGGTCAGAGGGTTTATGGATGGGCTGAAGCCCATCTCATGTGATGCATTTTCAGTCTCCTGAAACTGGACTAGTTAACCTGAAAGTCGAGTGCTGCAAATGAGTCTCTGCTTTCACTATTTTCCTCTCTGTGTTGTATTTTTTTTTCCTTCCATTGGGTTTGCAACCTACAGTGAGACAAATGTGTTCTTCATTCCTAGATACCAACAAGGGGAAAACTCACAGACCCAGGTGGTCCCTCAGTTTCCCCTCAACTCACAAAAGACCCCATCTACATACCTGTTTTTGATTTGAATAACCAAGTTAGCGAGAGAAAACTCGCTGTTTTGAAACATAAAATTCAACTGTAAAAGAAGAGAAGAGATGGTCAGTGCTTGTGTGGCCACTCTTATGATTCCAATCAATGAAGTCACTTGGGACAATGTGAGCTGCAGTTGTCATTTCAGTGACCACAACGTTTCCAAACCTGTTACAGTTTTTCAGTTAACATTTTGTACACACTATTAGGAGCTAAGGGGCCCTCCAACCTAACTTCAAATATGTAAGCCCTAATCTGCAACCTGATCACATTTGTCTATAAAGCCTTGGGGGAGTGATTAAAGTTAAATGTCGAACCCAAATCTAATAAAAACTGTTATCCTTATAAGAGGACAAAGAGAAAGCAGAGGTGTATGTGCACAGAAGAAACACCATTTGAAGGCACAGCAAGAAGACCGCACTGAGAAGTCTTACTCAACCCTCCTAGAATGGTCCTCTAAGGCTTTCCTACCAACCCTGACTTCTGCAGAGAACTGGGAGATTACAGATGGCTGTTTTTAAGCCATTCAGTTGGTGTATGTTTGTAAGGCAGCCTGAACACTGAAACACTATTTTCAAGCACTTCGAATTGGGTCATACACACTTGAACATAAGTGCTAATGGAGAACAGAAAAACCAATATAATCATTCACTGCTGCGGCTAAGGTGCACACTGGTATTGTTGCTTATCTGAAGACCATTTAACTTTTGAACTATAAAATGTTCATGACTTTTGATCCAGTGATTAAAAACAAAATTAATCCCATAAAAATATTCAAAGATCTCTAAAATAATTGGAAGAACATTGTCTTGGGGACTGTTTACAATAGAGAAAAAATATAAAAGCAACCTAAATGCCTACCAATAGACATCTAGTTTTGAAAATGAAATAAAACTTTCTGTTACAGACATATAGTAAAATCATATGCCTGTGCTAAACTGTATGAGGCAGAGATATATGCACTATCACAAATATGCTCAGACATACAAAGTAAATTGATATTGGTGTTAGCCACTGGTAAGATTATTTGCCGAGTCTGTATGAGGACTTGGGTTTGCTCCACAGAGTTGGAAAAAACCCACGGGTAACTAGAAGGGGAGCAAGTTAAATGGTAGCATAATTAGAATGATATCAATTCTTTTTCTAAAAGAACATACACCCATAACTATATAGAAAAATCTCATAGAATATACCTTAACTTATTAAGAGGAGCAGTCGAAGACAGGCATTGTCTGTTTTAGGTGTTTTCATATGAACTTCAATTGCATACCATGCATTAGTTTTATTATCACAAAATGTAAGGGTGAGTAAAGTATTTACCATGTTGCAGATGAACAAAAAATAAAGTACAGAAAATAAAGATACATAAACACTGTGCCACAGACTTTGTCATCACTGCTCTATTTCCCCCAAATAGGAAAATTTGGCAATGGCTCAGAATTTGTGTCTCTGGAGGAAAATGTACAGATCTCAACAAATGAAAATAATGACATCTCATAGAAGCTTTCAACACTGCTACTATGAAAGAGACTGCATGCATCTTCAGAGTGTTGCCCACAGAGTAAATACATGTGCAGTAAAAACAATCTGAACTGATTATCTATGAAATGGATTCTCAGTAGAAAAGGAAGCCTACTTTCAATCTACCCAGTCTTGGTCACGTGTATTCAATAAGTGCCATAAATATTTAAAAGAGTGTTTTACCCAATCCTTTGTAAATTCATGTATAACAGTGGTAATAAGGACTCTCGGCTCTTCATCAAAGACAGAGAAGCTCATCTTGGTGTTGTAGAAGGAAACTGTAATGAAAAAACAAACAGATTAATTTTAGTTATTTACATCAAGAAGTCTGACTTCTGAAAATTTGATCAGAAGTGCTCTCCATTGTAAAGCAAACAAAACAATGATTTGTTTTCATTCCTAAATTTTGTTTGGTTTTAACATCAAGAATTGGCTTTTGGGATTACATAATCAAGAGCAAAGCAAGAAAAGTGCTGCCATCCCATCTGTGCTTTGTTTATGTGGCCATTTCTCAGGGTTTCTACTCCGTTTCTACACAGACTTGCTGCAAAAACCCTAAATTGTCTACTTTCATTGGCCAATTGATTTCTAGCTCATTCAACAGCAACACTTATGCTATGTCTTAAGATCATTTGTCCTGGGCTTTTTGGAGCCCATTCCCTATGGAGGAATACTCTCTCAGCCTAGAAACAGAGGGAAGGACCTAGGTCTTGCCCCCATGGGAGGCCTCACCCTCTCTGAGGAGTGGACAGGGGTGATATGGGGAGATGGTGGGGAAGAGTGCATAAGATCTCTTGGAACTATAGTTACAGAGGGGTTTGAGCCTTCATGTGGGTGCTGGAAATTGAAACAGGGACCTCTGGAAGATCAGACAGTGTTCTTAATAACTGAGCCATCTTTCTAGGCCTCCCACCCCAAGTATGATCCTTTTACAGGGTAAAGATGATGTTTCTAGTCTGTATTCTCATGGGTAGAGTCACAGTCAGGACTTCAAGAACAAAACAATTGGAAGGAATGCTTCAAAATGCCACACTGGGTGAAAAGAATCATTTATAATATATTTAAGTAAAATCAAGGAATATAGCTAGAGAGGCCTGTGCATAGTTAAGGTACTTGTGTACCAAAAATCTTAAGGAGATAAGAAACACATGAGTCCTCCTCCACCATTTTCTGCCTTCAGAAAACTTGGAGAACAAATGGCACATTCATTGTTCATGTACTCTGTTAAGGGTATATAAATAAAATACCTGTAGACACTGTAGCAATTGGTGAAGTAGATGTCTGTGTAAACAGAAAGGAAAATGCAGAGTCTATCCAGGTTGTCTTAAAACTTGAAGAGATTAGTGAAGACCCAGTTGCTGTAGAAGGATGTGTCATCTCAGTAGACATCAGTGGAAATGAGGCCCCTAGAGCTGTGGTTGTAGTAGTGGCTATATCAGATTCCAGTGTGGATTGAGGAGGAATCAAAGTGTGGGATTCTTGTGTTGCTGGGACTTTACTCCACACAGATGTTTTTGTAAGGCCAGATACTGGCAGAGAACCAGTAGGTAGGTTGTGATTAGTTATAGAATGTGTTATACTTGTTCTACTAAAGGACATGGGTTCAGACACAGTCCTGGAGTTGTCCACAGTATTCCTGGGGGATGATTCAAGAGATGTAGAAGTATGTGGACTGTCACCTTTGGATTTTGTAGATATGGGCAGAGAAGTAAAATAGTCAGCAGTGATGATGCCCAGTGTAGCTACAGGAGTGCTTGGAGTGGGTATAGTGCTTCCATCAGAAAAAGGTAGTGCTGTAAAGTTAGGAGATGTTGCTATAGTGTCAGAAGCTGGAAATGTGGATTCTGCTATTTCTTCAACAGGTGAAATTAGAAGCTGTGGGGGATTAGATACAGATGTCAGAGAATCTGAAGAGAGACTAGATAAGCTCCAAGTTGGTGAGATAGCCCTGGAAATGGCAGCCACTGTGGTAGGGAGAACTATGGATGATATCGATAATGAAATATTTTCAGAAAGTCCAAAAGTAGGAAGGCTTTTTGATGTCAAAATCGATGGCATCACTGTAATATCTCTAGAGACCAGACCAATCTGAGATGTTGACAAAGTCCCAGAACTAAGGTGAGTATTGTCTGTTTCCATTCTGTTTTGTGTCCTTACATGAGTTGTGAAAACTGGAAACTGAGAGTCTTCACCTACGGGTGTGTTTTTGGAAGTTGTAAGTAGAGACTGGGTAATACTAGGTGTGACTCTTGTTCCCTGTGCTAGAAATTCAGCCATTTGTGATGTAAGAGGAAATGTGGCCTCAGTACTATGAGGTGAGTAAAGAAATGATGTCAAAGAAGGTGGAGGTGCAGTGGGTTGGGTCCATGAAGGGCGTGAAACAGGAGTATTCACACATGCACTGCTCTTTGTTGGTTCACTGGTTAGCAAAATATTCTGTGACAAGGAAGTCATCTTTACTATATCATGGGAAAGGTGTGTCAGTGTGGATTTTACACTGTCTGTAGGTCTAAGGGTACCTTTAAAGTTAGTCAAATATGGGGAAACCTGAATGTTCAAGGAAGTATAAAAACTATCTGAGTGAGTAGATGAACGCCCACTTGCAGGGATGGTAGTTCTAGGATAGGTATTAATGAGTTCTGTCACTCCATCACTGCTCTCAGTAGGTAGATAATTGTTGGTAATCCCAGGCAATATGTCCAGAGTGGTAGCCTCGTTTTCTTCTGATGATTGCTGTGTTGTTGAAAGTAACGAAGAAAATGTGGTCTTTGGGATGAAGGAAACAGCTTCAGTATTCTTAGAACTGAGCAGAGAGGAGGGAGTGGCACTTATAACTGACGTCAATGTCCTAGCCATAATAATGGTTGGAATGGTTTTCATAGATGAAAAATCTAGCTCTGTTGGAGAGGAAACAGGTGCAGTTGTATTCTTGAATGGCACCTCTACCGCTTCTGAATTAGTGAAAGTAGAGGAAACCACTGTACTTTGTGAAGTATGTCCAGCATATGACACCGGTGTCATATCCAATGTTGATGCTTGGGTGGTTTTAGTAGGCGTAGGGGGAAGTGAAGGCAATGAAGTAAAGGATGCCTTATGTCTTGTGGACGTGTCAGAAGAAACCACTGTAGTTGAGAAATCAGAATTATTAACTGGCATTGAAGACTTCTCAGATTTAAGTCCAGAAGTACCTATAGAGACACTTTTCAAATAGCCTGAGTTTATTGTTCTGGAAGACTTAGTCGTTAGTGTTGTAGGGGTGTCAGAAAACTTTTTAGAGGTGAAAGCAGTGACATTGAGTGGCAATGAAGACATCTGGTAAATACGAGTAGATGTTTCCATAGAGGTCTCCCTAGGAAAGTTTGTAAACTCATTTGGAACAGGAAAGACCATACTGCTCCCATCAAGAGTGATCACTGTAAAATTGGTGTTGAGTAGTCCAGTTGTGAAAGGAGGAAAGGACTTAGGGAAAGTTTGTGTGCTTTCAGAAGGAGAAGAAGCAATCCATGTTGACTCAGGTTGTGTCTTAAGTGAAAGCAGGTGTGAAAGAGTTGTGTTGATGAACATAGGATGTGATGTTCTAGCTGTCCTGGAAGTTGTCGTATCTACAGATGAAGTGGCCTGGTAACCTGTGTCTGGATGAGTCACAGGAATGGAGGTCACTATCTTTTCCACAGTCCTTGGAGGATATTCTGAAAGGGCACTTGTCCCTTCTTTATCAGGAGACAAAGATTTGGTTATTGTCTGAACTTGTGATGGGAGTGCTGTTTCCTCAAGACTAGATGACCCTTCTGAAACATGAACACCTATTATGGTACTTGAAGTCAAAGTCTGTGTTCTCTGTGTGCTCCGAAATGTAGATGAGGCTAAATTCCCAGAAGGTAGATTCCCAGGTGGAATCTCTGAAGGCAAATGTGATTGGTGGCTGGAGATTTCTGTGGTCTCAGAAAATCCTGTGTCTGTTATTTCCCAAGAGAAAGTTCTCTGGGACTCCAAAATAAAGTAATTCTTGGATGGGGAAATTTCTGCCAGCATTGTAGTTTTAGGGGTTTTATCTTTCTCAGAAGATAACATGGAGGTTACAACTGGCAATTGGGTGGAGATGGGTGTGTTCACAAAATATGTGTTAGGTTTAGTATCTCCTGAAGTAGTAAGCTCATTAACAGAGGTGTCAGGGAACAAGGTCTCACCATTAGCAGAAGTCTCTGTGGATCCAAAAGTCATGCCAACATCTCCACTACTATTAAAAGTAAAGGGGATGCTAAAAACTTCCGTTGAATCTTCAACTTGAGATACAGATGGTTTTGCTACTGATGTAGATGTATTAGAGCTAACATAAGTAGAGGACACAAGGGTAATGTTGTTAGGGGGAGGCCTTGAGCAGACAAAAGTGTGTATGGATGAACTTACTAAGTCAACTGAGGGAGGGCTGGTTATAGCCTTAGTTATCACAGGAGTGGAAGGTCTCAGTGAGGGCACCAAAGTCTCTCTCAGAGAAGAAACTGCCATGAGTGTTGTTGTGGAAGAGATTGGTGTGACCTCTGAAGTGGTATGAAGTGAGTCTTTGTGGGTAGGCATGATATCACTGGTTGTGGAAGCTGTTGGACTCACTGTGGGCACCACTGTCACTGTTGGTAGAGATGAGCCAATGGAGAGCACAGATGTAGTGAAATCCTTGGCCAAAGTAGAAGGCTGAGACAGGGTCACCTGGGTCTCATCAAAAACCACCACAGTGGTGGCAGGAGAGGTGACAGTAGAGACAGCAGAGAACGTATGGGTAGTAGGCTGAGGAGTTGCTGAGGAATGAGTAGCTGTAGTCTGTGGAGGCAAGATGCAAGCTGTCTTCTGTGAAGGAGTAGTAGAGAAAGTAGCTCTCATTATCCCTGTTGAAGAACCCACAAGTTCAGGCAGTGTCTGGGTGCTCACAGAAATGAGTGATGAAACTGAATTGTCCTCAGATGTCTCTGAAGTCCAGGGTATTGTATAGGTATGGGCCGAGTTAAAGGTTTCTGTTGTTTCATTGTATGAACTCTTAGGTGTGCTTTTCATCCATTCTGTTGAAAGCCAACTCACTCCCACCCCGGTAGTTGCAGTTTCATTATCCAATGCAGTAGTCAATTTTTCTGTATCTGAGAAAGGGGAAACAGTGACAGAAGCTGTCACCATTTGTACTGATTCATCTGGTGCTTCCAGCATTGCTGAAAATGGAGAAACCTCAGCTACTGCTGCTATAGTTGATTTTACCTTAGGATGATGGGAAGTAGTTTCCTTTGTCATGGTGGCATAGACTCTCTGTGTTGTTGCAGACATTGGTAGAGGGGCCATAGTATCACCAAATGCACTCATACCATTTGTGTCTATTTGTGTTGTCTCAGATATGTTCTTCATAGTAGAAAAAATTGTTTTAATTTCAGCGAGGCTAGACATATCCACTGATGGAACAACTGTCTCCCTTGATATTGAGGGAAGTTCATTTGCAGCTACTGTGGGCACAGTGTTGCTTTTCACTAATAAGGTGGTGAGTTTAGACTTGGGCTGACTTGTTATAGATGTGATTCCAGCAACACTGGAGAAATTATTAAGACACTGGGATGTTAGTTTGAAAAGACTTGTTGTATAGGTAGTAGTATCAGAGCTGCTGGTATCTATGTTGTCTGTGGATGCTTCAAGCGCGGTGATATTAGTAGTCATGGATGAATTATCAATATTAGTAGTATTATCTTGGAATGATGATGTGAGATTTTCATTAAGCATAAATGTAGGTATAGTTGTTGCATTCATAGAGGTCAACAGGGTCTTATCTGGCTTAGAAGTCCAAGTGGTCTCATAGGTGAAGAACTGAAAGCCAACTTTATCAGTTACAGATGTGATACCTGAGTCATATGCATTATACATAGAAGGTGACTTAGTAGAAATCAAAGGGGTCATGTGATCATCAGTTATGGGTGTATTCTTGGTGTATATTAGCCCTTCCATGTTAGGAAAGAGTGAGGTTTCAGCCAATGTAGTGACAAGTTCGGATTTTGGAGTAAAGGGTATATGTGTACTGTCAATATCTATAACTGTCTGTTCACCCTGAGTTCCATTTACTACAGAGGATGTAATAGAAGAAAAGTCTATAAAAGAGGTCTTCTTAGGCATGAGGGTAGGTATAGCATCCTCAATGCTTGGTGAAAAGACATCTTGGAAATTTGTTGATACTGACTCAGTTTTCACTGTTGTTAGGGAAGATGTGGTCTTCATAGGCAATACTGAATGGACTGTGAATGCCATTTTCACATCAGTTGTTGACATGGTAGATGCCACCTGATTTCCAGGAAACACAGAATTCATGGGAGCAGCTGTAGAGGTGAGCAAAGGCTCTGATGGGAAGGTTGATGCAATCACAGTGTCAGTAGTAACAGTTGAAGTCTTTTCTAGTGTTGGCCAAGACACAGTTCCAGCAGCTGAAGATACAATAAATTCTGGCTCAGATTTAGAGGTAAGGAGTGCATCAACATCTGTGGATGATTTGTGTTTGGGGCAAGATGTTGGAGATGTGGATGTTGGCTCAGTCATTAAGAATAGAGTTGTCTTCCCAACAGCTGATTGGGATTTAGTTGTTAAAGTTGCAGATACAGTAGAAATCTTGGTGATTCCAGATATGTCAAAGAAATCAGTAGCTGAGGTTGGATAAAAGGTTTTGGTACCCATGGCCTCCACCATTGTCATTGTCCTTGTTTTTCCTAAATGTGAGTGTTGAGTTACTTTCATGGAGTCAGTAGCAGTATGAATGTGAGTACTTTGGGTAGGCAGAGGGATGGCTGTTGAAGTAAGCCAGTCATCTGCTGAAAATGTAGCTTTCTGGGCTGGAAATGTCTTTAAATCTTTTGATGCATTCACTGTTGATAGAGGTGAGGATGTTGTATTAAAATATGATATGGCTACATGATTGATTGTAGAAACAGGCGTGCTTTCTGGTGACACTGTGGATGGATGCACAGTCTTCTGTGAGTTTAGCCCAGTAATTTGGGAAGGAGTTGTTAAATCTATTTGCTGTGAAACAGTTGTACTTCTTTCTTGAATTGTCATATTTTCAGAATCAACTAAAAAATCAGAAAGCATGTGTTACTTTAAATTCAGCTTTAGAAATTAGAGACAATTCTTTAAGAAAGAGCTCTATAATTTCTTTTCATTTTAAAGAGAGATAAGTATCAGATATAATCATGTTGTTTGATTACTTAATTTTTCTGAAGATGATTTTCTACTTTGTAAATCTCTATCTGATTTTCATAATACCCTGGGTAAATAACTAGTAGGAAGACATCCATTACATAGTATCTGCATAAAAGATACGGGCACTTGTACAAAACTGTACACTGATTGAGGTGATTCACCTCTGGAAAGGGACCTATCAAAACTCATGGAAAAAGAAATCAATAGCCTGATTAGTTCACATCCATTACTGAAACTCAATTGTAAAGTTAAAAATCTTCCCCAAAACTTCATCTTTGGATTCAGTTGGATGCTGTTTTATATCCTGGCTTCACAACTTGCATTAGAGCCTTAGTCTACCTCTCTATGCTTCAGTACCTTCCTCTATGATATGAGAATGATAATCCTACCTTATAAAACTATCCCGACACTTGGGTGACTTAATGTGTGTAAACTAGCAAGCTTAGTATGTGGTGCATAAAAAGTATTTTTAAAACACCAGTTTCTTTGATTTTTAGGTTGATTAAATCTCTTTTTCTTTCTTTTTCCCCCCACAAGGCGGGGGTCTTGCTATGGAGACTACATTGATCTCATTTCCTCACCTTCCTGGTTCAATGTATTACGGGTTCACAGTTCTCTGGCAAACTGCCTTGATCAAATTTCTATCAGTCATTAGAACACTGAAGATTGAATACATTTTATCTGGTACCTCAGGATCAAAAAGTGTTGAATTTATGTTTGTGCATATGAATACATATTTTTGATTGTGCATATGAATATATATTTTTGATAATGTCCTTGTCTATGCTGTACATTTGTATTATAGACATTATAAATATATGTAATATGAATTTCAAAGACTATGATAAAATACATACAAATTATAACACTTTCTAACAGCCGATCATAGTGTCTATTCACCTCATATGACAATACAATCCAGCTTTGAAGACCATAGAAGCATTGTTTATGCTTCTTTTCAAGTCAGTTAAACTTCACAAGTGTGGTGAATACCATTAGAAGTCCAGAGAGGAAGAGAAAGCTGTCTACTGTTTCCTTCCCTTAAAGAACTCACACTCATATTGGAAATTTCATATTATTGAGATACTTTGCTCAGCTATTTTATTTTTGTTTGTTTGTTGTTTGTTTGCTTGTTTGGAAGAAGACATGCTCTCACTATTTAGTTCAGTGCTAAGACTCACTGTGTAACATAGGCTAGCTTAACTCAGGATCCACACATCATAGCTTCCCAAGCACTAGGAAGCAGGGGCATGTGCTATCACACCTGTCTTGAAATGTTTCCTTCCTTCCTTCCTTCCTTCCTTCCTTCCTTCCTTCCTTCCTGCCTGCCTGCCTGCCTTCCCTCCTTTCTTCCTTCCTTTCTTTCTTTCATTTGTTCTTAAAGATAACATAGTGTGTTAAACAAAACAGTAAAGTGATATGATTTATAACAAAGCCAACAACTAAATATATTCAGGCTCCAAATATCTTTGAAGTATAGTAGAAACTTAGTGCAGCAAAATAGCAAAACTGGCTTGAAGATGATGAAATGCTAAATTAAAACAGTGCTTTTCAACCTGTGGGTCATGACCCCTTTAAGAGTTCAATCTTTTCACAGGAATTGCATATCAGATATCCTGCCCATGTGCTATTTACATTAGGATTCATTACAGTATCAAAATTACACTTATGAAGTATCAATGAAAATAACTATGGTTGGGGGTCACCACAATACAAGGAATTGTCTTAAAGGGTCGCAGCATTAGGAAGGGTGAGAACCACTGTCTAGACCATCAACATGAGGAACTGTATTAAAGGTCACAGCATTAGGAAGGGTGAGAACCACTGTCTAGACCATCAACATGAGGAACTGTATTAAAGGTCCCAGCATTAGGAAGGGTGAGAACCACTGTCTAGACCATCAACATGAGGAACTGTATTAAAGGTCGCAGCATTAGGAAGGGTGAGAACCACTGTCTAGACCATCAACATGAGGAACTGTATTAAAGGTGCCAGCATTAGGAAGGGTGAGAACCACTGTCTAGACCATCAACATGAGGAACTGTATTAAAGGTCCCAGCATTAGGAAGGGTGAGAATCACTGTCTAGATCATCAACATGAGGAACTGTATTAAAGGTCCCAGCATTAGGAAGGGTGAGAACCACTGTCTAGACCATCAACATGAGGAACTGTATTAAGGTCACAGCATTATGAAGGGTGAGAACCACTGTCTAGACCATCAACATGAGGAACTGTATTAAAGGTCCCAGCATTAGGAAGGGTGAGAACCACTGTCTAGACCATCAACATGAGGAACGGTATTAAAGGTCCCAGCATTAGGAAGGGTGAGAACCACTGTCTAGACCATCAACATGAGGAACTGTATTAAAGGTGCCAGCATTAGGAAGGGTGAGAACCACTGTCTAGACCATCAACATGAGGAACTGTATTAAAGGTCCCAGCATTAGGAAGGGTGAGAATCACTGTCTAGATCATCAACATGAGGAACTGTATTAAAGGTCCCAGCATTAGGAAGTGTGAGAACCACTGTCTAGACCATCAACATGAGGAACTGTATTAAAGGGTCACAGCATTAGGAAGGGTGAGAACCACTGTCTAGACCATCAACATGAGGAACTGTATTAAAGGTCCCAGCATTAGGAAGGGTGAGAACCACTGTCTAGACCATCAACATGAGGAACTGTATTAAAGGTCACAGCATTAGGAAGGGTGAGAACCACTGTCTTACAAGATGGCTACATTTGAGCAATGATGGGGTTTGAGGGGGTAAGACAAAGGCACATGGCAGCAAGTGTGGATGTAAGAAAATGTCATTTTAGCTAGGAGTGAGAGGCAGTATGTCGTGAGTACCAGTGATAAAGTATACAGATGAGGCTGGGACCTGAAGAGGATGTAACATGATATATATATAATACATCCCAAGCCGAGTGCTGTGCCACATACTATCATATTTAATAAACTAAACTACTTTTTGGAAAATATTATAATTATCACCATTTCAAAGTTGAAGAAATGGAGCAACAGAAAGTTCCCACAACTGGCTCAAGTTCACCTTGAAAATTCCAAGTTTTTCATCTGTTCATCTCCTCTATACCTTCACTTGAACAATCAAGCATCGATGGATCCAGTCACAAGAAACTCGTGATCGCCAATCTCAAATGAGCCTTCCACGCCGCCTCCTACTACTTCTCTCTGTTCAGTTTATGCTCCTATTCTACAATAACCCTTTCAAACATGCCCCATTGTCAAACACCACCTCCACATGTTTATCAGATAATCATGCCTCCTGCTTCAAAGGAAAAAGTAATTGAGATCATCAGACAGAAGTTCAACTGTAATTTAGATCTTGTCATCCGCTATTTCACAAACTTTGCCTCTCTGTTCCTTAATGAGCCTTTCCTGCCTGGTTTAAAACTTATTCTCCTCTCTTGCATTGAAAAAATGAAAATGCCACCTTCCTCTGTCCCATCTCTCCCCTCCCCATCACATCTAAAATTATTTAAAGTTATTTATGCTTGATACCTTTCACTAGTCTGGCTCCTTGCCTGGACCAAGCATTGTCCTACCCCTCCTCTCCTTTTACTTTATGGTATTTCCCCATCTACACTATCAGTTTATATCAATACACAAATGAATCTCATCTCTCTCTAGGTTAGATCTTTATTCTGAGCACAACATTTTAAGAACAAATTATTTACTTTGTATTGTCTTTAGCTAGTTCATTAGTAACTCATATTGAACACATTATCTTCTCTCCTTATTGGGTCTTGTAGTATTTCATTAAGTTATGCCAGCCCAAACCTACTCTGGATGCGTCTTCCATTCTCTCCCTCCCTCGCCATAACCAATTTCATCATGTTGTCCTAGAGGTCATACCCATTAAACATTCCTTGACTCCATTAATTTCTTTCAATCTCCATTGCTTACCTACCAACAGGTCCTACCCTCTTTTGGTTTGATTTTCTATTATCTTTGAGAATATAATGATTTCTACCTTTCCTTTATTCCTTCCCAGCTCTCCCATATACTCCTCCTTGCTCTCAAACTTGTGGCCTCTTTTTTTTTTTTTTACTAATTGTTTATGTATATGTACGCGTGTGCGTGTGTGTGTGTGTGTGTGCGCGCGCGCGCGTGTGTGTGTGCGCGTGTGTGTGTGCACGCGCGCGCACGCGTGTGTATATGTGTGTGCGTGTGTGTGTGTGTGTGTGTGTGTGATGCTCAGTCTGTGTAATTTCACTTGTACGTTACGTATGTCTTCAGAGATGACCATTTGGCATTGGGTAACTAATTAGTGTGCTCTTTCCCCGGAGAAGAGAGTTTCCCCCACCCTCAGCACTCCTTCCTTACCTGAGAAGTCTAAGCCACTACTCTTGGGTGCCTTCCAATCCATCTCAGATGCAACAAGAATGAACATTTGAAAATGGAAGTCTGATTATGTCTCACATATACAATTGCATTCTCTCTCTCTCTCTCTCTCCCTCTCTCTCTCTCTCTCTCTTTCTCTCTCTCTCTCTCTCTCCCTCCCTCCCTCCCTCCCGCCCTCCCTCCCTCCCTCCCTCTCTCTCTCTCTCTCTCTCTCTCTCTCTCTGAGGTCCCTTTAACATTTTCCATTACTCACAGGGTAAAAATAATATATTACTTAGTAGAGTCTAACTGTGCATGATTTATTTCCTGCCTATCTGGCTAGTGTACATTTGGGCTAAGTCCTACCATTTCTTATGAGCCTCCCCCCCACCACAACTTAGCGTTTAACATTTAATTCCACCAGAGAGCTTTGCTTGTACTGTTGCCACTATTTACAGCTTCCCCCAGATTTCCTCATGTCATTAACACCTACTCAGCTTTCAGGTATCAACTCAGATGTCACTTCTTCAAAGAAGCCTCCTTTTCCCAAATGCACATGATGAACTCAAACTAATCTGCTGAGGACCATTGAGATATATCACATACCTCTTCTTTACAGCATTTATCACAGCTTCATTTTTCCATGTGTTTCTACTTGTCTGCCTTCCTCAGTAAGACATACAGATATAAACATAATATTCCACTGCTCACCATTGTAAACTAAGTTTCTAGTGAGTGCCTAGACCATGATAGATGTTCAGTACAGAATTTTTGGCTTACTGAATAACTTGAAAAGATGAGGTCAAAATAATATGAGATCTCCACGCCTACAGCTACTGGAGAGGAATTGCTGGCGTGGTTTGGTAACAAAGAAGACTATGAGGCAAAGAAGACAGAGAACCCTCAGAGGTCACACATTTTGCTTTTGGGAAAAAAAAAATCACAGAGGACTGATAATGCTCACAGAAATAGGAAAATATCCTGTAAGGCCTGGATATGTGTGACTTGAGGTAAGGACAGAACATCCAAGTGAAAGCGGCACTCAGTAAAAGTCACAAGTGAGTCACAGTCTTTCTTCAAAATAAAATCACACATATTTATCTTAGAGAAATTGGCATTTTAAATTTACCTTCCTGAGAAGCATATTATCTGTGAGGTAGAAATAATTATGGCAGTAGACAACTACTGGCTTATGTCACAGCCTTGATCATAATGAATTCTATTTGTATATACAAAAAAAAATCTGAAACTTGTATAGGATTCTTTTACGATTTTGTGGCCATAAAAAAGTAAAAGAAATAACAATCAGTAAAAGTAAAAGAAATAATCATATAGATGAGTTGAATAAAGTGCATGTATGAATAAAGAGGAAAGTCAAAATTATATAAGAAGTACAACTTATTTTAAACTAATGAAACATTGTTTTCACTATCAGAGTTGCATTCTCTTAAGCCTTGTGAAAAGGTCATTTTGTTTCATTAACAGATGATAAATTTTAAGATTTCTGCTTTTAAATTTGACTATAGCCATAACGCATCTAACACACATGAGGAGAGCAGCCACATAGAGCTTGACTTGCTCTACAGACATGCTAACTGCTGGTATGAATAGTTTACAAGGCCTAACTCTTTAGTAACTGAGCTGAAGTCAGATTTGGGCGTTTTATTTTTGGTTTTTGTTTGTGGGGAGAGACCTTAAATATCACACACACAAAAAAGCCTGTCTCCTGCTTCGATGAAACATTCAGAGCACCATTAGAGGAACCTGTAATATATAACGGGAAACGTTTTTGATTTTTACCAAGCAGGGGAAAGAACTCAGAAATAATTTTATCAGACAGAGCTGAGCCATAGATACAACTAGCTTTATTACTTCCAGTAAGTATACCAAAAAGGAAATCAAGATTTAGGAAAAGAAGATTTAGAAAAAGAGGGCCATGTGGGGCAATGTGTCTTTAATCCCAATATTCCAGAGAGAGGGAGATGAACTCTGAGTTCAAGATTAGTCTGCTCTATATAGTGAATTCTAAGACAGCCATGGCTGTTGTAATTTAAGAAAAGCAACACAAGAGAGAAAAACTCCATGTGGCAGAGTTCAAGCAGAGGTATTTCTTGTTTGTTTGTTTGTTTGTTTTGTTTTTAATAAGGGAAAATGATCATAAAAAAGGAAAGAGGATGGCAGACACTGGCCTCAGGGGACAGAAGTACTGGGAGAGAGAGAGAGAGACAGAGAGAGGGGGGAAGAGACAGAGAGAAAGAGGGACAGAGAGACAGAGGCAGACAGAGACAGAGAGAAAGAGAGACAGAGACAGAGAGAGAGAGAAACAGACAGACAAAGGGAACATGGTGAGTGTCCACAGATAGTGCTCTCAATGGCTGCAACTGAGGGTATATCATGTTAGAATCACAAGGACATGATAGTACAGATGCCTGGATACTAACAATGGCTACATAGAGAGACCCTGTTTCAAAAAAACCAAACAAAATGAAACCAAGATTTAGAAAAATAAAAACAAGTGAATTCAACAAAACTGTAAGCAGGTGTCATTTTAAATATCAGCGCTGGCTTAAGAAAATATGCATCTTGTATTGATCCATGTTAACCTGAAGCTTGGGTTTGCATATCTCAGAAAACTTCCCATTAAATCTTTCATATGCATATATATATATATATTCTCTTTTATTTTTCATATTTTACATATCGAACCAAGTCCCCTCTCCCTGACTCTTTCCCTCTCTCCCTCCCATGCCCCCCAACCACCCTCCCATCCCTTCCCTCCTCCCTCTCCACAGGGAAGGTAATGACTTCCAGGAGGGGTCAACAAAATCTGTCAAATCATTTGGAGTAGGGACTAGGACTTCTCTCTTGCCTCCTCCACCCACTTCTAGGCTAAGGGAGTGTCCCTCCATGGGGAATGTGCTCCCAAAGTCCTTTTGTGCACCAGGAATACATCCTGGTTCCACTATCAGAGATCCCTTAGACTGTCCAGGCCTTCTAACAGACACATGTTCAGTCAGTCCAGTGCTGGTTTCTCAGCTGTCAGTCTGGGGTCCATTAGCTTCCTCTTGTTCAGGTCAGCTGTCTCTGTGGATTTCTGAAGCCTGGTCTTGTTCCCATTTTCTTATCAAAGACTTTTTCTATCAGTTTTCTCTATAAAATAGTTATTACTAAAGATTCAAATCTTCACTCATTGAAAATGACAGAATTATTGAGTTGTTTGTCTTTTTATTATTTAGGTTTTTTTTTAATGTTCGAGAATTCTAGATATTAAGTCTATTGGGTGTATAAGGATGATTTTCTCCCATTCTACAAGTTATCTTATCTTGACTGTTTTCTTTGCTTTGCAAAATCTTTTCATTTCAAACTACATAACTTGTTATAAATTATATTTCCTGAACTATTGGAGTCTTTTTCATAAAGTTCTACCCTTTACCTAGAATCTTGAAGCATTTTCACTAGGCTTTCCTTTAGCAGCCCTTGAGCATATGAAAGCCTGCTCATCGCTGGGCATCTGTCAGAGTTGAGTCTGGGAGCAGTTCAGGCCAAATACCCCCCCACACACACACACCCTTCCCTAGGAGCTCCCTGGGTTAGTCCCAAATCTCACTTCCCCCTATATCCTCTACCTAGATAGTACAGTCCTAGTATGCTGATCCACAAACCACTCCACCAAGAACCTGCCCTCCCTGCACCCTGTGTCCTACTGGTTAAGCACTGGGCAAGAGCATGGGTCCAACAACCCCTTCACCTCTGGGGAACTTCCTGGATCTGCTCTGAGCACACTAGACCCTCCTATCCACACAGGACCACCCTGAGTCCCTGCCTGCCTGACCTTTGACACCCATCACCGAGCCTCTGCTGGAAAACATGCCCTCCCCCCACCTTGTGTCCTACTGGGCACACTGCTCCACTGCTCTGGAGGAACACTGGGCCAGAGTGCGAGTCCAACTACCCCGTCACCTCTGGGGAAATTCCTGGATCTGCCCAGAGCACACTGAATCTGCCTATCCAAACAGGACCACCCTGAGTCCCCGTCTGCTTGATCTTCAACCCTCACTGCTGGGCCTCTGCAGGAGGAGAGACCTCCTAGAGAACTAGGACCATTCAGAGTTACAGACATCAAACTCATGACCCACCTACGTTAGAGTAGCGGGGAGAGAGAGAGAGAGAGAGAGAGAGAGAGAGAGAGAGAGAGAGAGAGAGAGAGAGAGAGAGAGAGAGACTCCACCTGCACCCACTGGAAGAAGCTATGGGAAGACAGCAATACAAGAAAACACCCAACAATAGAAAGACAAGCATGACACCATCAGAATCTAGGGACTCTACACCAAATAGACCTGAACACACCAAAGCAGATGAAGCAGAAGGGAACAACTTAAAAACTAACATCATAAAAATGATAGAGGCCCTCAAAGATGCTATGAGAAAATCCCTTAAAGAAATGGAAGAAAAAACAAACAAAAAAAATAGAAAAAATAAAGGAAAAGACCAAGCAAAAAAAATGAACAAATCTCTCAAAGAAAGAAAGGAAAGACAAGGAAAATAAAAAACCCAATCAAACAGATGAAGGAAACAACTCAAACAGTTCAAGACTTGAAAACTAAAATAGAGGCAATAAAGAAAACACAAACTGAAGGAATGCTGGAAATAGAAAAACTGGGCAAATGATCAGGAACTACAGATACAAGCATAACCACCAGAATACAAGAGATGGAAGAGAGAATCTCAGGCACTGTAGATAGACTAGAGGAAATAGATTCATTGACCAAAGAAAATCGTAAATCCAACAAACCCTTAACACAAAACATCCAGGAAATGTGGGACGCCCTGAAAAGGCCAAAATCTGAGAATAACAAGCATAGAAGAAGGCAAAGAAGCTCAACTCAAAGGTACAGAAAACATATTCAATAAAATCATTGAAGAAAATTTTCCCAATCTGAAGAAGGACATGTCTATGAAAGTACAAGAAGCATACTGAACACCAAATAGACTGAACCAAAGAAAAAAGACCCCTCAACACATAATAATCAAAACACCTAACATACAGAATAAAGAAAGAATATTAAGTGCAGCAAAGGAAAAAGGACAGGTCACAAATAAAGGCAGACCTATCAAAATTACACCTGCCTTCTCCATGGAAACCCTCAAGGCCAGAAGGTCCTGGATAGCTGTTCTACAAGTACTAAGAGTCCACGGATGCCAGACCAGGCTACTATACCCAGTAAAACTCTCAATCACTATAGAAGCAGAAAACAAGATATTTAATGACAAAGCCAGATTTTCACAATACATATCTATAAATCCAGCCCTACAGAAAGTTCTGGAAGGAAAACTCCAACCCAAGGAAGTTAACTATGCTCACAAAGGCAAAAGATAACCCCACTTCACCAGAACCCAAAGGATAAAGCAGGGCAAATATATTCACAATACCACCACAACTACAAATCTAAAACAAACAGGAATTAACAATCAATGGTCCTTACTTTCCCTCAACATTAATGATCTTAACTCACTTATAAAAAGACACAGACTAAAGTAATGGATACGAAGATAGAATCCATCCTTCTGCTGCATACAACAAACACATCTAAGCTTCAAAGATAGACATTATCTCAGGGTAAAGGGCTGGGGAAAGATCTTCCAATCAAATGGATACAAGAAGCAAGCAAGTTTGGCTATTCTAGCATCTAACATGTTAGACTTCAAACCAAAATCAATCAAAAGAGATGAAGACAATCATTTTGTATTCATCACATGAGAAATCCATCTCAATTCTGAACATCTATGCCCCAAATACAAAGGCACCCAGATTCATAAAAGAAATGCTACTAAAACTCAAAGCTCACATAAAACCACAAACACTCATAGTGGGACACTTCAACACTCCATTCTCACCATGAGATAGGAACACCAGTCAGAAATATAATAAAGAAATAAAAGAACTAACAGAACTATGTCCCAATTAGTTTTAACCCACATCTAAAGAACATTCCATTCAAACACAAAAGAATTTAATTTCTTTTCTGCTCCATATGGAACCTTCTCTAAAATCGACCACATACTAGGCAACATAACAAACCTCAACAGATACAAAATATTGGAATATTCCCCTGTATCTTATCAGACCACCTTGCTTTAAAGTTGAATTCAGCAACAACAAAAATTGCAAAAAAAAAAAAGTACAAACATATGTAAACTGAACAATGCGCAATTGCACCATACCTAGATCAAAGAAAAAAATAAAGAAAGAAATTAAAGACTTCCTAGAATTCAACGAGAATGAAGACACAACATACTCGAACTTATAGAACACTTTAAAAAGCAGTGCTATGAGGAAAGTTCATTGCACTAAGTGCCCATATGAAGAAAACGGAGGATAGTCACATTAAAGAATTAACAGCACAACTGAAAGCCCTAGTACAAAAAGAAGCAAACTAACCCTGGAGGAGTAGATTCCAGGAAATATTCAATTTTGAGGGTTGAAATCAATAAAGTAGAAATCAGGGAAAAATATAAAAGAAGCAATGTAAATAAGAGTTGGGTTTTCGAGAAAATCAATGAGATAGACAAACTTTTATCCAAACTAACCTAAAAGCAGAGAGAGAACATGCAAATTAACAAAATTAGAAACGAAAAGGGGGATATAACAATGGACACTGAGGAAATCCAGACAATTTTCAGGTCATACTTTGAAAACCTGTACTCCAAAAAATGTGAAAATTCAAAGGAAAAGAACAAATTTCTGGAAACTATCAATTGCCAAAATTAAATCAAGAACATATAAGTAGCTTAAGTAGATCTATAACCCCTAATGAAATAGAAGCAGTCATCAAAAGCCTTCCAACCAAAAAAAAAAAAAAAAAAAAAAAAAAAAGCCCAGGGCCAGATGGCTTCAGTAGAATTCTACTAGAAATTCAAAGAAGAGCTAATACCAATACTTCTCAAATTATTACACACAATAAAAGCAGAAGGTTCATGACCAAACTCTTTTTAAGAGGCTGCAATTACCTTGGTAACCAAGCCACACAAAGACACAACTAAGAAAGAGAACTACAGACCAATCTATCTCATGAACATTGATGCAAAAAAAAAAAACTCAACAAAATACTGGCAAATCGAATCCAATGAAATATCAGAGAAATAATCCACCATGACCAAGTAGGCATCCCTGCAACCCAGGGATGGTTCAACATACAAAAATCTATCAGTGTGATCCACAATATAAACAAACTGAAAAAGAAAAAAACACATGATCATCTCACTAGATGCTGAAAAAGCCTTTGACACAATTTAACACCTTTGCATGATAAAGGAGCAATATACAGTAAACCAACAGCCAACATCAAACTGAATGGAGAGAAGCTTAAGGCGATTCCTCTAAAATCAGGAACAAGACAAGGCTGTCTTCTCTCTCCGTATCTCTTCAATATTGTACTCGAAGTTCTAGCTAAAGACAACAAAAGGAGATCAAGGGGATATAAATTAGAAAGGAAGTAGTCAAACTGTCACTATTTACAGATGATATGATAGTTTACATAAGTGACCCTAAAAACTTTACCGTGGAACTCCTACAGCTGATAAATACCTTCAGCAAACTAGCAGGATACAAGACAAACTCAAAAAAATCAGTAGCCCTACTATATACAGACGCAAAGGGGCTGAGAAAGAAATCAGAGAAACATCACCCTTTACAATAGCCACAAAAACAAACAAAACAAAAAAAAACCATAAAGTATCTTGGGGTAATACTTACCAAACAAATGAAAGACAAATATAAGAAGAACTTTGTGTCTTTGAAGAAAGAAATTAAAGAAGACACCAGAAAATGGAAAGATCTCCCATGCTCTTGGATAGGTAGGATAACATAGTAAAAATGTCAGTCTTGCCAAAAGCAATCTACAGATTTAATGCAATCCTCCATCAAAATCCCAGCACAATTCTTCACTGACCTTGAAAGGATAATACTCAACTTTATATGGAAAAACGAAATACCCAGGACAGCCACAACAACCCTGTACAATAAAGGAACTTCAGAAGGCAACACCATCCCCGACTTCAAGCTTTACTATAGAGCTATAGTCTTGAAAACAGCCTGGTATCGGCACAAAAATAGACAGGTAGACCAATGGAATCAAATAGAAAATCCTGATATTAACCCGTACACTTATGAACACTTAATTTTTAACAAAACAGTTGAAAGTATACAATGGAAGGAGGAAAGCATCTTCAACAAATGGTGCTGGCACAACTGGAGGATGGTGTGTGGAAGACAGCAGATAGACCCATGTCTATCACCATACACAAAACTCAAGTTCAAATGGATCAAAGACCTCAACATAAATCCAGCCACACCGAACCTCTTAGAAGAGAAAGTGGGAGGCACCCTTGAACAAATTGGTAGAGGAGACTGCTTCCTGAACATAACACCACTAGCGCATACACTACGATCAACAATTAATAAATGGGACCTCCTTAAATTGAAAAGCTTCTGTAAGGTAAAGGACACAGTTGACAAGACCAGACAGCAGCCCACAGACTGGGAAAAGATCTTCACCAACCCTATATTAGACTGAGGGCTGATCTCCAAAATATACAAAGAACTCAAGAAACTAGTCACCAAAATACCAAATAACCCTATTAAAAAATGGGGTACAGAACTGAAGAGAGAATTCTCAATAGAGGAAATTAAAAGGGCTGAAAGACACTTAAGAAAGTGCTATCAGAGAAATGCAAATCAAAACAACTCAGAGATACCACCTTACTCCTGCCAGAATGGCTAAAATTAGAAACACTAATGACAACTTATGCTGGAGAGGATGTGGAGAAAGGGGAACACTCCTCCACTGCTGATGGGAGTACAAACTTGAACATCCACTTTTGAAATCAGTATGGTGGTTCCTCAGGAAAATGGGAATTAGTTTACCACAGGACCCGGCAATCCCCCTCTTAGGCATATAACCCAAATGATCCACATCTTTGCAACAAAGACATGCGCTCAACTATATTTATAGCAGCATTATTTGTAATAGCAAGAACCTGGAAGCAACCTAGATGCCCCTCAACTGAAGAATGGATGAAGAAGATGTGGCACTTTTACAGAATGGAATACTATTCAGTAGAAAAAATGGAATCTTGAAATTCACAGGCAAATGGATGGAACTTGAAGAAACCATCCTGAATAAGGTAACCCAGTCACCAAAATAGGAACATGATGTGTCATCACCCATGTATCAATTTTAGACATAGAGCAAAGGATCACCAGCCTATAATTCACACTGCCAGAGAAACTAAGATACAAGGAGGAATCTAAGAGATTCATACAAGGTCCCTCACAGAAGGGGAAAGGGACAAGATCTACTGAGCATATTGGGAGTGGGGGCCAGTGAGTGGAGAGGGAGCTAGGAGAAAGAGAAGGGGAAGAGAGGAAAGTACGTGGGACTAGGGAGATTAAGTCAGGGGAGGAATAGAAGAGAGGAAAAAAAGAGATAAAGAGATGCCATAAAAGAGGAAGCCATTATAGGTTTGAAAACTGAACCTAGAAAAATGTCCAGAGACCTACAAGACTGACTACAGCTAACAATCTGAGCAACAGTAGAAAGGCTGCCATAAATGCCCTTCCCTGATAATGAGATTGATGACTAACTTATCCACCATCATAGAGCCCTCATCTAGTAGCTGATGGAAACAGAAGCAGACACCCACAGGTAAACACTGAGCCGAACTAGAATCCAGATGCAGAAAGGGAGGACAAGACCAGGCTACCTAAACCCACACAGACAGCTGACCTTAACACAGGGGAGCTAATTGACCATCAGACTGATAGCTGGGAATCCAGCATTAGACTGACTCAGACCCAGGTAAAAGGCCTGGGCAGTCTAAGGGACCTCTGACAGTGGAACCAGGTTGTATCCCTGCTGCACAAAAGGACTTTGGGAGCACATTCCCCATGGAGGGATACTCCCTTAACCTAGAAGAGGGGAGGGAGGACCTAGTCCCTACACCAAATGACTTGACAGATTTTGGTGATCCCTCCTGGAAGGCATCCACCTTCCCTTTGGAGTGTGTTGCAGGGAGGGAATGGGATGGGAGGGTGATCAGGAGGCATGGGAGGGAGGGAGGGAGGGAGGGAGGGAAGAAGGAGAGAGGGAGGAGGGAGAAAGAGGAACTGGGATTGATATGTAAACTAAGAAAAATAAATAAATAATAATAATAAAAAAAAACCTGCTAACATCTTCAGGGAAGTGAATTAAAACCACACAGATTCTATGTCATCCCAGTCTCAATTTCTATCATTAAGAAAACAAGTATCAACTAATGTTGGCAAGGGTATGGAGGAAAAGGATAACTTACAGACTGTTGGTTAAAATAACAACTGGTCCAGGCACTATGACACCTGTTGGTTAAAATAACAAGTAGTCCATGCACTATGACAACCAATATTGAGGAATGGAAGTTTCTCAAAAAACTAAATATGTAACTACCGTATAACCCAGCTATACCATACCATACTACAGACATCTCTGCATCTGCATATTGATGGGAGAGGTCATTCTGTATGTTTCTCATACTGGTTAATAATAAAGCACTGTTGGCCAATGGGAAAGGAAGATAGGAGGGACTAGGAGACAAGGAGGAAATAGGAAGTAGGAAGGAGGAGTCAAGATGGAGAGTCTGAAGAAAGCAGTATGCCGCCGGCTCCCCGGTAAGAGAAATACATAGATCAGCGGAAATGGGTTAATAATTAAGGCAGAGCTAGCCGATAAGAAACAAGTAACAGGGCCAACAGCATTGTATCAAATACAGAGTCTCTGTGTATTATTTGGGGCTGGCGGCGCGGCTGCCGGACAAGACTGGCAGCAGGAGGAAAAACTGTAACTGTACTTGTTACAAATGGCGCCCACGTGGCTAATAAGAACTTACACTTAAATTTTAACAAAAGCTTAAGAAAGGGTTTTACAAACAAAAGAACAGAGACAAGCAAGGTTTCTTGGTAACAGCATTTTTCTCGGTTGGACTCTGACTTGCTAGAGACAAGCAGATATTCGCGCGGCTCCTTTAAGGGAAGGTTCCTGACTCAGCATAAACGGCAAAAAACCGCACAGCTTTTAAATAACTCTGCTAACAATTTATTGGTGTGTATGAGAGATGGCAATGGCAGTGACCACATCTCCAAGCCGGCAGCATGCTTTCTGGGTGGCAGCGCAGACCAAAGCGGTGAGCACAGCTTTCCGTGCTGGCAGTAAAAGTACCCACCACCATCTTTGGTAAACCGCGGCTGACACAGCTATGACTTTCATTTTAGCAAAGTTGTTGTTTACCAGATAAAAGACTTGTGGCCAGACAAAGATAAAGATTTACAGTAAAGAAAGATTCATATTAAGAAAAACCTCTAAAGGTTTACAGTGTGTTTTAAAATATACGTAGACATGAAAAGAAAAATGGTTTTAAAGAGACAAAGAGGAACTGGGTGTTGTAGCACACACCTTTAATCCCAGTGCTCAGGAGACAGAGGCAAGCAGATCTCTTGTGATTTCAAAGTAAACCTGGTATGCAGAGTAAATTCCAGGACAGATAAGAGTTACACAGTGAAACCCTATGTTAAAAAATAAAAAAATAAAAGTAAAATAAACAGAGTAATAAAGGCACGTAAAGATGAAAAGCTCAGAGAGAATCTGGTTACTGTATGCTATTGTGTTGTCTCTACATTGCTTGACTGCTGAGAAAATAACAACTGATAAAGGAAATGCTGCTGGATTAATTAAATTTATATATTTTAAAAATGCTTTGACTCCAACATTTAAGTTTAAGGACAAGTTACTGGGGAAAAGGATTTCTATTTTTGTTTCCACAGAAAATAAAAAGCTGTGGATTCCTTCCAGACTTGTGTGGTTTGATCAAGCCAGACCCCCTGAAACAGAGGACCAGGTGATCCTACATTCAAAATAGCTGAACAAAGCAGACTTGCAGACTACAGCCAGGATTTTTGCATCTTCTTAGGATCCCCATGACAGCGCCCCCTATCAGCAGGAAGTAGTTTGGAAAGAACGACGCCCAAATTCCCAAACATTGTTTATAAATGTTTATTTTCATTTAAATGGACTTGGTTATAAATGGGTAATGATCACAGCCAAATTATTTTTAAAGGTAAAAAGGGAATTATGGTATTGATATGATTACTTTTGGAATGGATTTTCATTTATTGATACAATTTAAGGTCAATTTTGTCATATGTATATTTCTCCTCTTGTTTGTATAGCTCATTTAGAAATGTAATGTATAATGTAGTACAGATTATAGATAATTACCTATGATAGTCAAAGCTTAGAGTTTAGTTAGGGTTTTCAAGATACACAGAGATGTATTTAAGATAGATAGGAATTCTTCAAACCTTTCAAAGACCAACAGAATATGGCATTTAAAATGGTTTAGGGTTTTTCTTGACAATGAGACATAATTGTTCCTGGCAACACCACCTGCGTCAGAAAGGAAGATGAAGATGGACATTGAAGAAACTCATTATGGAGTTTACTTCCAATATGGCAAGACTAGCCATTTGGACAAAATACTGCTCTTGTCTGGACTGTTTGACTTTGTGCTATATAAACTGGACATGCAGGGCCCACAGAAAAGTGACTGATGATTCACGATGGACATTGCTACAGAAATCTGCTTCATGGAAGAGTCTGCAGGACACAGAGGAAAGTGACAGACAAACTGCCAATACAAGAAGACAGTTTAAAGTTTCCTGCTTTGCTGAAGAGTCTGCCAGACACACTATGGCCTATGGGCTGAAGATGGAAGATTACAAAAGAACTTCGGGTGACCAGGCAGTGAGTTGTCTCTGTCATTTCTAGAGTTTATATACTATCCTTCTGTGGTCTTTGAAGGAGTTGAAGACAGATAGTTACAGTTTTCCTTAGTATTAAAGATAAGTTACTTAGACTTTAGACACACAAAGATATGATAGATGATGGAATATTTTCTTCAAATCTTGCTAAATGTTAATGGACTAAATAGTGTTAACTGTGATTCTTATTTGATAACTGTTATGTGATATATTTTGCTATGTTAAGGTTAAAACCCTTCTTTTTATTTAGACAGAAAAGAGGAGATGATGGGAGAGGTCATTCTGTATGTTTCTCATACTGGTTAATAATAAAGCACTGTTGGCCAATGGGAAAGGAAGATAGGAGGGACTAGGAGACAAGGAGGAAATAGGAAGTAGGAAGGAGGAGTCAAGATGGAGAGTCTGAAGAAAGCAGTATGCCGCCGGCTCCCCGGTAAGAGAAATACATAGATCAGCGGAAATGGGTTAATAATTAAGGCAGAGCTAGCCGATAAGAAACAAGTAACAGGGCCAACAGCATTGTATCAAATACAGAGTCTCTGTGTATTATTTGGGGCTGGCGGCATGGCGGCGGGACAAGACCGGGCAGCGGCAGGCAGAAAAACCTGTACTCCTTACAGCATATCTATGTTATGGCAGCACTATTTACAACAACAAAGATTAGCCCGGGTACCTGTCAAGTGATCAATAAATAAAGAAAATATCTTATATGTACATAAATAGGGTTCTTTGCTGATAAATGAATGCAAACAGAGATCATCACATTAAGTAAAATAAGCAAGACAGAGAAAAACAAATATCACATATTTTCTCCCATTTGTGGGTCTTGTAATTCTTTATAGATACAAAAACTTTGTACATATATAATAAAAGGTGAAGAGAGAAAAGAAAGAAAGAGACTACATGGGAAGGAAAGAAGGAGGAGGAACTGGTAACCCCTAAATGCATGCTCCCCGAATACTCCAAATCCAAGCGAAAGAGGTGCAAAGACTTTACTCCATATAACTAAGGAGAAACAAACTTGATAATAAAAAGCTAAGTTCTACTACAGGCAAACAGCACAAAAACCAGCAATCATCCAAATAGTGTTCAAGGTATACATGGAGGGCATCATACTGCTAAACTTAAACACGACAATAAACTTGCTAGTCCAGTAATTGAAAACCAATAGGGATCTCAAATTACAGCCTGGAACAATATCAATCTTAAACTTGTGTATCTCAGACAGAAACCAATCAAATATCAATAGCTCTTTAAAACAGGAATCTATTAAGAATGGGGTATTGATATAGCAGTCACTCTGATGGAGAAATCTTTGCATCAGAAAGATTCAATGGGAGATTTTTCTGAAATAAAACCCCAGTTTTATGGTTAAAACAGAGCAATATAAGATACATTATCTCCTAGGCAATCTCTGGTGTTTTCAAATGCTAAGTCTAGCAATCCATGACAAAGGGCGAACAAATATGTTCAAGATCATTAGTGTGCAATGTAAGCTGATTATGAACATAAACTGCTTCAATAATTTCTTCATTGGTGCTCTTAATCCACATGCACTTTAGGTTTTATTAAATGGAGCAATGCAGACTTTCTATACACCCATCATTTCGGACAAGTTAAATTTACTGCACTTTGCCTCATCAGTCTGTCTCTTTTCTCCATGTGGTAGAGATTTTTTCTTATGGTCTCTAAATGGTATACTTATCTCCATTGAATATAATGACTGTCCTACTCAGAAATAAAATCTTGGAAGTGATTGAGGGAGCTACAATGCTAACCATGCCAGTTCTGTCATTTCGGTACATGTTATCTGTCTACACACACACACACACACACACACACACACACACACACGCACGCACGCACGCACGCACGCATGCACGCACACATGCATGCACACTTCCACTGCCTGAGAACTGATGTTAAAAGGAAAGGCACACTTCTCAACTGAACAAGGTGGCACAGATCCACTTGCTCTTGCCACTCCCCACTAAGTACAACTATAAGTCCAAGAAACAGTAGAAGACAATGGTTCTCAACCTGTGGCTCACAATCCCTTTCACAGAGGTCACAGATCAGATGTCCTGAATATCAGCTCTTTATATTACAATTCCTAACAGTAGCAAAATTACAGTTATGAAGTAGCAACAAAAATAATTCCATGGTTGAGGGTTACCAGATCATATCTTAAAAGGGCGTACAGCTCCAGGAAGAACCACTGGTAAGGGAACATAAAACTATGACTGGAATTATGAAGAATCTTGACTAAGACTCAAGAAATCAAGCTGGGTTAGTACCTACCACTTTGCCCCCCCCCAAGGCAAGCAGGTTGACTTTTTTTCTTGATACTGTTAAAAACTCCCTTGTATAATATTTTAAATAGTTAATGAGGTCATGTGGTTCAAACAAGTTTTTAAATTAACAGTGAATAAGTGTGACCCCATCTGCTCTTCCATATCTCCAAGTCAGCTCACTCCAGAGGAGTCTCTGTTCTTCATTCTTTTTAAACTTAATTTTAATTTTTATTATTATGGTATGATTTGTTATGCAGATAGTTTTCTATTTTCACAGCTTAACTGAAAACGTCCCTTCTTACCCCACCTCTCCCCTCCAAAATGATTTCTTTGTTAGTAATGAGGGGGAAATCTTCCTTGGCATGCACCTAGAAAACACTGACATATAACACCATGATCTCCTAGTAACAAAAGAGTCTACTTTTATCTGTCTGGCCATGTCATGCCAGGCTGAGCAACCACCATTAGAGGGCAGGCAAGAGGTCTCATCATTAGAGACTTGGGCATAATGGACACGTGGCCTTCCATTTGTGGCTTCATTCCAGGAACAGGTCCCATGGGCATCATCCCAGAAAGAGGAGGGCCCATCCTTGCCATCATAGGAGGGCTTCAAAATGCTGGCATCATTCCAAGATGAGGAGGATCAGGAAGCCTAGGAAAAGCGGGGTCATGGCCTTTACAGGAGCAAAAACAGAGAATGGAGCTAGAGATATCTATTTTTTGTTAAAATGTAACCATTACATTGTCAATCAGGTTCTGGGCCTTCTCTCCCACTCATTTCTGGGAGTAGTCTTTCACAGTCTCTTTGTATTTTCTATACTACAGTGGGTCTTTCTCACAGATGGGGAGTCATGGGTAACAATAGTCAAAATAAAACTTAGACATGTTTCTCCACAGGCCATTGGATACCTAGTTCCCAGTGTTGTGTTATTGTTATCATTATTAGTATTATTCCCAGGAGTAAAGGAATGACATAAGCTAAAAGCCTTCCCCAAACAAACATCAAAAATAACCAAAGACCTGTGTTCCCAGCAGCAGAATATAGTCGAAGTGGGCTTACTCTCCTTCTGGATCCCATAGGAGATTCCATATGTCTGACAGCATCACGAGGGAGACTGACTGGGAGTCCTGCTACCAATAAGTGGCCAAATGAAGCACATCTATATTCCTGACAGGCTCAGACACCTGTTTAATAGTACCTGGACTAGTAAGGCTATTTTTTTCTATTGCCCCAATTGTGTCTGGACCCACACAGAAACACAAATCCAAAAAAGGAAGAATGATGGAGCCAGTAACAGCAAGTGGTCTGTTCTGGGCAGTCCCTTTGTCTCTGCAGCCCTGAGATTTTTCTCCCCATTCAGAGACAACAAAGAAACCAATGGATGCCCAGCACACCCCAACCCCACATGAGAAAATGTGGGTAGCAAGAGTGAAGAGAACGTTCATGTTTCTCACATGGACAGCACCACTGGGGACCAGTGGGAGCCACAGAGTCATGAAGTAAAGCACATAACACCAAAGGAACTCTAAAATCTAGTCTGCATTTAGAAGCATAGCTCACAAAGATAGTGTAAGACTTTTGTGCTAAACCTAAACATGATGGCTCCCTGCTGAAATAAAAAAATTGTGCACCCGTTTTCTCCTCACATTGTCAAAACTTTCAGGACACAAACATGATTTGAATGAAATGAGACAACTCATAGTAACACCAAGATATTAAGACTTTGGAATTATATGACAAGAATGTTTGTTGAACTGTATTGCCAAAAGTTTATTGTTCAAAGTAATGGGTTTCATTGTGACGTTTTCATGCATGCATATAATATATTTTAATCATATTTATCTTTTCTGGCACTCCTTATCCAACTCCTCTTTCTGAGTCTGCTCCTCTTATCTAATTGTCCATTCTATTTTTACGTATTCCAACTTCTAGGTTCCACTCATGAGAGAAAACTATGCTACACACAAATTTGTGAATCTGGCTTAATCTGTCTAATGTGACAAATACAAAAATCTTCAACAAAATATTAGCAGCCTGAATGCAGCTCTCTATAGAAGTCCTATACCCTGATCAAATGGTGCTAGATCCATTTGGGAAATCAATCAACATAATATAAAATAAGAAAAAAATAAATTAAATTAAAAATTAAAAAATAATCCAATACATCAACAAGTTACAGAAGGAAAATGATATGCTCTTATCAATTGAAGCATTAAAAAGCACTTGACAAAATCTCACATCCACTCTTAATAACTTTTCTCTGTTATCAGAGGGATTTGCAACAATGTGAAAAGAGAATTATCAAGAAACCCACAGCAGTAGCTAGAGAGATAGCTCAGTGGTTAGGAATACTAGCTGCTCTTCCATAGAAGCTGGGTTCCATTCCCAGCAGACACATGCTGCTCACAACCATCTGTAACTCCAGTCTAAAGGATGTGACACTCTGTTCTGATCTATGTGAATATTGAGCATGTAACTGGTGCACAGACATATACATGGGCAAAACACCCATGCACTTCTCAGTAAAAAATAAATACTAAAAAGAAAAGAAACCTAAAACAACCATCAACTATAATGGTGAAACACTGAAAACTTTCCTACTAAAACTCGGAATACAGCAAAAGCTATAAACTCTAGCTACATTTACTCAATATAATACAAGAGAAATAAATAAAAGACATTAGAGTCTAAGGCTAAGAGTCCTTGGATTTAACCCCAAAACCATCACCTACAAAAAAATAGACTTTTTCACAACCCAAAGCTTCTGCCCTGTGAAACACAAATGAAAGATATATTTCTTTAACTCAGTGGAGCAGGAAAGGCAAAGTCGTTATCAAGTATTTTCAAAGTATGTACCAACAATGATTATACTGTATGAAGAACTTTTGAAACTAAGTTGAGTGGATGGGGAAGAGGAATGGAGCTGTTGGGAAGAGTTGAGGGATGGGGTGAATATGATCAAAACACATTGTATGATATTTTCAAAGAATTAATGAAACTTAATAAATACAAATGTTAACACCTAATCAGTAATACAAACAAATGCCCTAATTCCATTTACAAAACAGAAAGAAAGAAATAGGAACAGGAGGGTGATGGTGAAGCATGCCTTTTATCCTTTCAGAAGCAGACAGATGTCTGTGACTTTGAGGCCAGCCTGGTCTACAGAGCAAGTTCCAGGATAGCCATGATGTCCATGACTGTTACACAGAGAAACTCTTTCTCGAAAAACTCGAGTTGGGGGAGACAAACATATGTTAAGTAAGCAGAGAGGAAAAGTGATGAACATTGAGCATCAAGGAAATGCAAACTAAAACCACCATGAAGCATCACTACACATTGACAAGCATGATGTAAATACCACCAAGGAAGCGGAGAAACTGGATTACCCTGACATTGTGATTAGGGATGGATGTCTTCCTGTGCAGCAATTCCTAAACCTGCAACTAAACCTGCAACTGCCACAGGGTCCAGAAATTAAACTAAGCACTGACCAAAGAGGTAAACAACCTCTGCTTACGTGAAACCATTCACAACGTTTTTCTAATAGCCTCTCGTTGGAATCAGTCCATGTACTCTCCACAGGTTAAAAGAAAATGTGTGAAACAACCTCATCCTCCACAATGAAACGAAACAAAAACTGTGCTCCACGTAACTACCTACTCTCCAAGGAGTTAGGCTGAGCAAAAGAAAGTCACACTTTAAAGGCCACATGCTGCAGAATTGCATTCATATAGTTTTTAAATTTTAATTTATTTATTAATTTATTTCTGTGTCTGGGGGTTTTGTCTGCCTGCATGTCTATGTACCATATACATACCCAGTACCCTTAGAGGCCAAAAGAGGGCATGTGGGAATCAAACCAAGATCTTATGGAAGATTAGCCAGCAATCTTAAAAAATAAACCATCTCTCAAGCAACATATTTCTAAGATGACAAAATTTTAGAAATGGAGGACATATTCACCATCATGAAGGGACAGAAACTTGAGAAAAAAATATGTGTGAAGGCCAAGGATGGATAGGAGCTGGGTATGGTTATAAAAGTTCAGCCTGAGGGCAGTCTATGGTATAAAAACTATTCAAAATTGACTCTTATGGTAGATATTCCAATGAAAATACATGATAAAAATTTATATACAGAATTTAATATACACACAAAAATGTGTACCAGTATAAGAGAATTCTGAAAAATAAAAATGTGTTATGGCAACATTAGTATCATTTTCCTTATGCTAAAGTCTTACATAAGTTGCCATTGAGGTAAACTATGTGAGGTACACAAGGGATCTCCTGCTGCCCTGGAATCTACATTTATTTCGTTAAAAGTGATGGTTAAAAACAAAGCATGTGGTGGGGGATGGGAAGATGGCTCAGTGGTTAAGAGCACAGGCTGCTCTTCCAGAGGGCCCAGGCTCAACTCTCAGACACATGGCTGCTCACAACCATCTGTAAACCTAATCTCAGGGGATCCATTGTCCTCCTCTGCCCTCTCTGGGCACAAGGGTCACACATGGCACACATGGCATACATTCAGGTAAAACAGCATTTGCATAAAATAGATAAATTGAAAATAACAAAGCAAATATGAAAATCTCCCATTGTTCAGGTAGTAAAGCAATATCAAATATCCATTTATACTGCAGGGCCCCCCACATCACTGGAATCTAGCCTCCCTATTTTGCCACACTCATTCTGTTTCTGTTTCTAAACAAGTGATCACTTCAGAAATTATATATGAGTCTCACTGTCTGTATGTTAAAGTGGGGAAAATCCATGCAAATGCACAGGGGCCTATGGGCTTAATTGCCATTTGCTCTTTCACTCTAGATTAAATTGTGTTAGTGTAATCATTTGGAGCTGGAGATCAGAGGTATAGAGTAGCTGAATATTTATGAGGCATGTGGTGCCAGATGTACCTGCCAACAGAATATTAAGCAGAACATTTAGTAAGATACCAAATTCTGGTTGTGATTTGGATATATCAACTCATATTAAATCTGTGTGTTGTTCTACCGCACATATTGCATCTGGCTTTTCTTTCAATCACGACCTCTGTAAATATAATTCAATGTGTTGATTAGATTTGTGAGGACTAATGGTGACCAGAAACTGCCACAAACAGATTTGCCCATGGGGTATGAAAATCCAAAATAAGTATCTTTGAATAATAAATAAAACCTCCTTTGCCAAAATGGTGCCTGATTTCAGTTTTCAGCAAAGAAATGAAAAATGAATCTTGTGAGAGAGAGACAGGCTACAAACCCCATCTATGAATCTACAGAATGTCACCCTGTGCAGGAGAATACCAATAAGGGAGGTCGAAGTGAACTACAAACTGTTCATGCTTATCTTCCCTGATGAAAAACGAGGATACAGGAAGAATTGATGTACAAGGGCAAGACCAAATTGCCTGTAAGCTGTAGAGCCCATCACCACAGAATTGTCCACAGGAGAACTGATAATTGGATAGAGGGATTAATAGTGAGCCAAACAAAGGCCTTTAGAAAGTACACCGACAATACAATCCATCTCTGCATATTTCATAAAGTAATCCAAGGCAGCTGGAGCATTTTATCAATTAATAAAGTTCAACAAATCAATGCCTCCACAGATGGAGGACGGCTATGCTTTTAATAGTCTGTAGATGGACTCAATTCATATCATTTCGTTCTTTTCAATAGAGGGGATTTCTCCGATACGTAACTAAGAGGAATTTTCTTTCTGTCTTTGGAAGATTCACTGTCTTCATACATTCACACATTAAAACTAATTCTTCATTGCATCATGCATCTGAACGGAAATTAAGAGAAGACCCAAAGTCTGTATTGGTGTTAAATGGTTGCTTCAAGGATTTCTGTCACCACTTATGATTTTTAAAAATAATGGGGGCTTTTTTCATAGGCAAAATCATGAAACAAAAAGTCCTTCAAATCGCTTGAACTTATGGACACCCTCACTCTACTATAGCATTTATTAGCCTATATCCCCCAATAATCAGGGAGCTCTACATTTTTTTTAAATTGAAATATCAACAATGTATACTGATAAGCTGAAAAAATATGCAGTAGACTAATGAGCCCAACAGTGAAACAATAAAATATTCATGTTTAAACCAAATTTCCTTTTCTGCATGTGTATCTAATTGTTGTTTTTGAAAAGAATCCCTTGGTGTAAGGGATTGCAGGGAAAGGAGATTATACTTAGGACTTACACCTTTTATGTATTTTTTTATTGTATGTATGGAGAGGTATATTAATTTTTGCAAACATTGCTAAAATAACTGGCAAAGTGCTAATATCAATAAAACTACAAAAGTTCGCTGCCTTTTCTTGAGAAATAGTATTCTTAGTAATGAATTCTACAAAGTATATTGAGATGCGTACCCACATGAGGAAATTTGTTGTGGCATTGTCTGTGGCTGGAACCCTGAAGCAATTTAAATATCCATCAATTGTAAGTCAAGTAAATAAATTGTAAGATATATATATATATATATATATATATAATGAAATAGGTTCTTTTATACCATAATAATAATGCTGTTAAGTCAAGTTGTAGGTAATATATAGCTATGCATATGCTTTATTTACTACATTGTACATACCATAAATACACATGTATACATACATATGTACTTATATACATAATAAAATATATTGTTAAAGATAGATATCTCTATGGAAAAACTGAGCAGTAAGTTTTGCTTTGCTCACTTTTGCATTGTTAAAAATCCATTTTATTCACAACCATGTATATTGCATTGTGAAATTTTCAAAAATAACGAAAAGAAGCTTTAATATCCTCAGAAATAAACTCATAATGACTAGCACCTTTACTGTTATTATTCATCACCATGCTATTTAAATATTCCTGTTATCTTCAATTGTCATGAATACATGTTCATTAAACCCAGATAGGGTTCATGACTTTCTGCTACATGTTCAGCTAAAGCCTTTTTCTCATGAATATAAATATATAGGCATATATATTTTATGTGTAAATAGATTTATTGAGATTTGTAACCTAGTAACGTGCTCATTAAAATTTAATTTAAGGGTCATAATACTTCTATGGACCAGACCATGAAAACGAATTTGTTGGACAAAAGCTAAAGCTAGGCATGTTATAGTCACTCATATTTATCTACCATTTCCCTAGCTGTCACATGACGAAGACAGAAACGAAAGAAATTTTATGCTGTTACCCTTCCTTTAGTGGTAAGGATGCTTTAGCTAATTCCTGCTAGTACGTTATCAGCACCAGAAATTGCTGCAAAAGAAGTCCCTAAGACACCATAAGCTCACAGGGAGCACAGAGTCTCCATAGACAAGTGGTTCTCAATTGTGGATCAGGACCACTGTGGGGGTTAAATGACCCTTTCATGAGTGACTCAGATCAGATATCCTACATATCAGATACTTACATTGTGATTCATAACAGTAGCAAAATTACAGTTATGAAGTAACAACAAAAATAATTTTCTGGTTAGGGGTTACCACAACATGAGGAACTGTATTAAAGGGTCCCAGCATTAGGAAGGGTGAGAACCACTGTCTAGACCATCAACATGAGGAACTGTATTAAAGGTCCCAGCATTAGGAAGGGTGAGAACCACTGTCTAGACCATCAACATGAGGAACTGTATTAAAGATCACAGCATTAGGAAGGGTGAGAACCACTGTCTAGACCATCAACATGAGGAACTGTATTAAAGGTCCCAGCATTAGGAAGGGTGAGAACCACTGTCTAGACCATCAACACGAGGAACTGTATTAAAGGTCACAGCATTAGGAAGGGTGAGAACCACTGTCTAGACCATCAACACGAGGAACTGTATTAAAGGTCACAGCATTAGGAAGGGTGAGAACCACTGTCTAGACCATCAACATGAGGAACTGTATTAAGGTCACAGCATTATGAAGGGTGAGAACCACTGTCTAGACCATCAACATGAGGAACTGTATTAAAGGTCCCAGCATTAGGAAGGGTGAGAACCACTGTCTAGACCATCAACATGAGGAACTGTATTAAAGGTCACAGCATTAGGAAGGGTGAGAACCACTGTCTAGACCATCAACACGAGGAACTGTATTAAAGGTCACAGCATTAGGAAGGGTGAGAACCACTGTCTAGACCATCAACATGAGGAACTGTATTAAGGTCACAGCATTAGGAAGGGTGAGAACCACTGCCTTACATAATCTTGCATGGTGTAGGAGTGAAAGGAACATGGACTTTGTAACACATATGTGCTCAAATGCCAGCTGCACAACTTACTTGACTGGCAACCTCAGAAAATGTGTATCACTGTAGATGGTTTTGAACCACAATGTGGGTGCTGGGAATTGAACTTAGGACCTCTGGAAGAGTGGCCAGTGCTCTTAACCTCTGAGCCATCTCTCTGTGGAGTGGAGGGAGGGGCAGGATGGGAGGAGGTTGGAAGGGAGGGAGAGGTAACTGGGATCTATAAAATGCCTAGACCGGGGGGGGGGGACCTTAGTAAAAAACAGCAACAATATTATTAGAATATGCTGGAAGCTAGAGCCTCTATCTTCAGAGGAAAAACCTACTTGGCTGCTTTAGACAATTTCCTCCTCTGGCCCTCAGTTTAGGACCTCCTATGCAAAGATTTAGAATGAACACTTGAAGAAACATGAAGAGTAGAGAGAACATTGTCTACTCTTTTGGTTAATTGTCACTTTTGGTCATGATGTTTTTCCTTTGTTAAGTTATGTATGTATTATATCCACAAAGACTCAGCTCAAGACAATGGATCATATATTAGAAAGAACACAAGGGATAAAAATAAATGGGGGTTGTACAGCACCTTAATATTAGTTAAACTTGGTTATTTATCAGCCATATAATGGGGGAGGGGGATAAGGCTTCATTGTGTTCTGGATCCTTGGAACAAGGTAAAGTTCCTTTATACCTTGTACAAACCATTTTGTCTTGATTTCTAATCTCTAACAGTTTTGTAATTAGAGTCAGCTAGAACCAGTCTCCTTTATTTGGAAGACCTCAAAAAGAAAGGAACCCAACAACAGCAAAAACAGTGTCTTCAGCTAAAATCATAAAGAGTAACTTTTATATTTTTCCATAGTAATCACAAAGCAACAGAAACCCAGTGCAATGTGTCACTGTCTTTAACCCAGTCAGTACCCAGACTAATGGGTAAGGCATATCCCCACACCCTATGTGACCATTCCTGGGCTTAGACCTAGGCACCATTCTTTGCTTAACTTGATTTTGTTCCCAAATTTAAAAGGACAGAACACATCCACTTCTAGAAACGTGAAAAATCCTATTGTCACTGACCACATGTACTTCAGAGCTGCTGCTATTGGTCATGATGAACTTGAAAGGAAAATGGCATTGTATCAAGAGAAATCACCCTCTATTTCCTTCTCAAAGCCAGAGAAAATGATAAATATACATATATAATTCCAAGAAGACTTTGATTAACATCATTATGCTAACAACAAAAGTAAATTATAGTGTATATGTGTGTTGTAACATATATGAATTACCATATAATATAAGTAGTGTGTGTGTTTATGTGTGCACGTGTGTGTTCAGTAAAAAGAACAAGGTCTCCTTAGCAAAATGGCCTATTCTTAGGTTGAACAGAAAAAGGTATGAAGTGAGTCTGGAGTATTCTTCTTTACCAGAAAGCCAGGACAGATTGAAGGGCTCCCATTGGCCAAATATGTCATATCAAAATAAACAACAGCAACAACTGGAAACCTAGTGAATAAAATTAGAATACATGCACAAATAAACATGAATTAATTAATTAATTTGGAAGAATGGAAAAGTCTTCCTTAAAATAGAATAAATACAAGCTAGCAAATGTGGGTCTTTAACACCATCATTGTTGTGAGCGATCTAAGCAAGAGCCATGAGTATATGCAAAACTATTGGATAAAAGTTAGGAGAATATTTACATTGTGTCCACAAATCTCCTAGAAAGTAATTGCAAAATGACAAAGTAATTGCCAGTGACAAAATCTGGTAGACATTAAAATTAACTGATCAATTTTATCATTATGAATATGGGGACAATTTGGCCCTATGTTTCTACTGATATAAGAAAACACAGCATCACTTTTGCAGTATTCTTACCAAAAACTGAACAGCTACCAAAAATGTAGAGAAATACAAACTAAGGGATAGTCCACAAAACAATTGGACTATATACTAGGAATGTCTAGGGGGTGGGGAACAAAGGAAAGACTGGGGTTGTAAAGAGACTTGGCAGCCAGATGCAATGCATGATTGTGAAACAGATCTAAAGTCAAACAAAAATGGTTACCAAGGCAATTATTAGTATGATTAGCTAAATTTTAAGATCAGCAAGGAATCAGATGTTAATGTTGTATCCATGTTTTGAAAAGTTTCATTTTGATCGCTCTGATACAATTAAGATAATTTCTAGTCCTTAGGGAACTACGCTGAGACAAATAGTAATAAATAAGAATCATGCCATCTTCAGATGTGATGTGGGTGTGTGTGTGTGTGTGTGTGAGTGAGACAGACAGACAGACAGACTGGAGGATGCACAACAGGAAGAGAAAAGAGATGAAAATGGGAAAAATGATAAAGCATGTGGATGGAAAGGAGTTAACCATTGACAGTTGTGAATAAATCTATAGATTTGTTGTTCTCATATGCTTTCTGTGAGTTTGAAGTTATATTAAAATAAAGGGGGAAAGAAAATAGTGTTTTCTCTACATCAAAAAGCAGGTGACAAAATTGTGGGAGGCTTGGGCTCCTTGGAGGAAGACAGAGCCTTGATCTAGGAATGGATAATTTCAGTCTCATTTGTGAACAGAGCAGTGTTGTACCAATTCTACACTTGCTGAGAAAAAAAATTGCATAAGTTACTCACAGCAGCGCAGTCTCCTGTCAACAGTTGGGCTTATCTTGTAGATGAGCCAAACATCATCTTCCCAACTAACCACATTTCCATATAAACATGTCATAAACTCCTCATTTTCCAGGATGCGGTCCCAGAGCTGAAAGTAATACAAGCTGCCGGTGAAGCAAGGTACCACAGTTTTAATCTGGTCCTCTCCATTCCTGGGAAAGTGTCCTAAGACCACAGTCCCATCAGGAGGCAGGCTATGTGGCTGATCCATTATTGCAAGTATCCTTTCTTTGTTCCAGAAAAGCTCTAATCTACCCTTCACACCATCCCATATCAAACATATGGTATGCCAGTGAAACGGAATCAGGTAATAGCTGATATAAAAGGTCTTGCCAAAGTTGTACAGGATCAGCTGCTGATGGTCTCCTGCAAGCCCAAGTTCTATATCTTCTCTGCCCAGAAGAGTGTTATTAGTAATATAGGAGAAGGCCATCCAGTGATGTGAGCCATTAGTCGTGGATATCAGATCAATGCATGCAGTGAGTTGGCTGAGTTCAGGCATTGTGTTGGTCAGACTGACATATGTCTCTCCTTCTCCATAAAAATCCAGCCTTTTTCCTTTCAGTGAAAGTGAATCTGCCCAAATTTGGAGAAAAAGAAAAAAGAAAACAAATGAAATTTCAGTTATTTTTTTGTAGCATCTTTGGCAGTATAGTCAAATTGTACAATATAATTATGAGACAATCGATGCAAATAAGGAAATAATAGGTATACAAAAACCATCTCTATTTGACATTGATGTGAGATTCATTTAGCAGAAGAGTTTCTCCATTATTCTATTTTACCTGAGTTAATATGAAAAGGTAGGTTAGTGTTCCCAAACACACACCAGCTGGACATTTTGGAGACGTAGTTAGAAGTGTGGCTAGTAGGAGGAGAAGGCCAAAGAAAAGCTGCCTGAACTACAAATTTTTTACACAGTCCTCATGCGTATAATCAAAAGAGAATGATTTCCACCCACCTAACTGCCTTATGACATTCATGATGCAACAGCAATTTGTTTCTCCGATGCCTCTTTCTAAGCAAAATTACTGATCTGCCTCTTGAGACTGTTTCTCACTGAAAGGCCCTGACAAAGGCTTGAGGCCTGTATAGCTGGACAGCATAAAAGCTCTAGGGTCTACGTGGCCTCAGAAATGGTAGACATGACTCTACACAAGGGTATCTCCCCACTTTCTTCCTAGGACCCACAATGACTTAAAGACCTCAAGGCATCCATGCACTGTCTAAAGTCAGACAGTTTGGAAGCCCTAGCTCTGGCACTCATCAGCTATCCAGCCTTGAACAAGAAACAGACCTCCCCCAACCTCAGTGTTTGCTTCAGATAAATGGGGATTTGAAGACAAAGGGGTAAACATCTTTCCACACAAGGAGCCATCAATTACATTAGAGTCTATGCCAGATAACCCCTATCTTCAAGGGTTTTTTTTTATTATTATTTGAAGATTAAATGAAATGGTATTCACAAAGTCTTTTCAAACATCACTGAAAGACAACTCACCAATATGCTTTTCTTATTTATTCTTCTACAATTATATATATATATATATATATATATATATATATATATATATATATATTATATATATTGTTCTTTGAGCAAAGCTTCCATTATCTTCTCTAATCCATTTCCCCTTCCCATCAAATGCCTTCTTCCACACTTCCTTTCCTGCTTTCATGTCTATTTTTGTGAACACATTACACTGAATTAGAGTTGCATGCATCAGTATGTTGGATGTATTTGCTTGAGTGAGGACAATGTACCAGTGGCTACACCATTAAAAATATGACTTCCCTTCTCTCTATAACTTTTAACAGACTATAACTGCTCTGGGAGGCAGAAGGCCCCTGCTAAATCCATGATGGAATGTTGATGGGTCCATTCTTGTATAGTCTCGCCACCACTGCACCTAGAGTTCATAGGCGTGACATTCATACCACATCTAAAAGACAATATTTCACAGCACTCATCCCCATAATCCATCTCTTACATTCTTTCTGCCTTCTCTTCCAAAATGTTCCCTGAGCCTGTTTCAAGCTATAGTGTGGGCAACTTTATAATATCTATGAAATTTTAAATTAGGCATGCTCCATGTCATAAGACACTATTGAGTGAGAGTACAGTCACCAACCACTACAAACCTTGGAGCCCCAAACTAGCCTACAAATATCTGAAGAGCTTCCAAAATCAACGTAATTCCAGTCCCCATACAGCCCAAGCCAAACCCAAAAGCTTCATGGCAGAATGAAGTTATAACTCACAACCCCCAGTTTATGGGGGGGGGATATCAGGGCTACCAGTCTGAAACAGTGATAGCTGTGAGCTCAGTTGTAGTGAGATAGTCCTTCTGTGGCACTGACCACGCCCATTGGGGGGTGGAGCGATGGGCAGAAGTGACCTGTGGAAGGAAGTCGGAGGAAGAGCTGGGAAAAGCTCTCTTTCTGGCGTGACTCGGACAGGAGAGCATCGGGTTGAATTTCTTGGTGTTCATCTGTCTAGGTTGTAAGTTATTTCTCCCTGAATAAACATCTATTCGGCCTATTTGTTTATCCTGATCCTCATTTAACTGCGATACACATTACAGAGGCTGACAGAAGTACCCACTTTCTTGCTTCTGAGGATGCTGAGGATGGTAGCAAACAAGAGTCTCCAGACAATCTCTGGCCATGTGATGCTCTCTCTCTCTCTCTCTCTCACCATTCCCATAATTAACAGCCTCTAATGCAGCGACTCATATGTACATTACTTTCCACACACTTCCATGCATCCTCAGCTTGTATGTGCGCGCATGCACACACACACACACACACACACACACACACACAAAGACACACACACAGAGTGCACCAACATGTAAGAATGCCTACTGTTGCCAACTTGTGTGATTATATTATCATATTATGATGTGGCTAGTAAATCATTAAACCTACAAGATAATAATCACCAGGAAGTGCAGGTATCAGTGATTGGTATTGTTGATTAACACTGTTTTCCTGTTAGCTCAATAAAATAACATCAAACACAACATTTAAGAACGCAGTTTATGGTGGGCATAAATCTCTAGGGTTTACTTATCCCTTTAAAAAGAATACATCATAATCTTATGCAGTCTCTGAGGGCCTCTTCTCTCTTCAATTCACATATACAAAACCAGTTATCAGATGAAAGGAATGATCCATTCATAAAATCAGAAATAGGAAGATTAACAATATATAAGAATATGCCATTTCTTTATTTTCAAACATATTAGAAGAGTGGTGTGCTCTTTCTTTCTACTAGACAAGTTTTTAAAAACTATTTTCTTCTGAGGTATGGTCTTGGTATATATCCCAAGCTGGAACTTACTATGTTGCCCAGGCTGACCTCAAACTCATGAACCTCCTGGTTCTACCTTAACCCTCACTGTGCTGGGAATATAAGTGTGTGTTACAATGCCCTGCTCTAGACTGCTAAAAATGTTCACAAATTGAGAGCACCTAGTATTGACAAGCCTTCAGGGAAATGAGTCATTCTTACATGCTGCTAGTGGGAGGGCCAATTAAGAAGCATTTTTGAAGAGCAATTTGTGAATGTCTGTAACAATTGTTACTGTGTATAATTGTACATATACTTTTGACCTTGCAATTCCAGTTCCACCAGTTTATTCTAGACAAATATACATATACACCGAGATAGACTTACAGAGATGCAGGAACAAGGTTATGTTAGGAGTAGGTTTTCCGCCAGCCTGGTCACACTGCCATGCCTGCCCCAAATAACACACAGAGATATATTGATATAATTCTGTTGGCCAGTTACTAGTTTCTTATCACCTAGCTCTCCCTTAATTATTAACCCATTTCTATTAATCTAAATATTTCCACATGGCCTCATCTTTCCGGAGAGAGGAGCCGGTGGTTCTGCTCTCTCCAGTCTCTACATGTTGACCCCTTCTTTCCACTTCCTTTCTCCTACTAGTCCCTCCTATCTTGCTTTCCTGTTGGCCAACAGTGTTTTATTCATTAACTAATAAGAGAAACATATTTACAGAATGACATCTCCCATCAAGGTTATGTTGCGGTAGTGTTGGGATTTATTAGTTTGTATATAGTGCACGGTGATCACATTCACCCTCAGGATCCTATCTCAACCCCTCCACACTCTTGTCACCCCCTTCTTTCCCACTAGTCGTCTTCCTACCCTCATGTTTCTCTTTTCTTCCTCCCTTTTTTTGTATAGGCTTAACGCAGGTAATCATTGATGTGATGGTGTTTGTTCATGATTGCATGGTTCATATAATATCCAGAGGACACAGCTTAACTTCAACCTCTAGCTCCCTTAGCACTTCCATCCTCTCATCCACAATGTTCCCTGGGACTTGAAGTGGGTGACACAGATATCCTGTTTAGTGCTGAGCACTCAGTGATCTTCTATTCTCAACAGTTACTCAGATCTGCAAGGAAGTCTACTGAAGCATTATTGCTAATGAAGAAAAATTTAAGTCTCTGAATGTATCAATAGATTACTACTAATGATTGGGAATATTGCTACTTCTCTACAACAGAATATGAAAGCACATAAGGTAGACTTATGTAGTCACACACTTTTCAAGGCTGAGTAGTTTGTGAAATGGGACTCAAATGTGTGTGTATACATACATACATACATACATATAATGGTGGCACATGCCTTTAATCACAGCACTTAAGAGGCAGAACCAATTCGTTCTCTGGCTTGATCTACATAGCAAGTGCCAAGCCATCTAGAGCCACAGAGTGAGACCCTGTACCCAAAAAATACTTTTAAAAATCTGAAAGAATATATATTAATTTGAAAATAAATGATTATCTAGCCAGGCGGTGGTAGCACACGCCTTTAATCCCAGTACTTGGGAGACAGAGGCAGGAGGATCTCTGTGAGTTCAAGGCCAGCCTGGTCTACAGAGCGAGTTCCAGGACAGGCTCCAAAGCTCCAGAGAAACCCTGTCTCAAGAACAAAACAAAACAAATGTTAAACAGTAAATTCCTATCACTTCTTCACGCCTCCTTTTTTTTAATTTTAAGATGGCAATACTAATTATCATGACATGAGAATGTTTGTTTATAAACAAATGCTATATAAATGTCAACTGCCAGTATCAATGTTTGCCAGTATCGTCAGTAGAAACCTCTTTCTTCTGCAACTTCATCTGGGTCCCTCTGAGCAGGGCTCTGAGGAGGTAGAACTATACCAAAATGAACAGGGCATTTGCCCTTCTGTTAGGCTAAGCAAGCCTTCTCCAGTGGGCCTCTCAAGGGCATGCTTAAAAGGCTACTGTGTCTTTGCATATGATTTTGCTTTCCATTGCAGATGTCTGCTTGGATGCTGCCATTTGCTCCCTGACAATCCTCAAGTCCACATTGCACGATTGCTCCCCCATATTGTGTTCTGTCTTGATTTGGGCTCCTCTGTATCTATTTACCTCTATGCACTCTTACCTTTTACTCAAAATTCCATTTGTTGTTTTTCCTACATAAAGGATGTAGTTTTTCCATCAAAATAGTGATATTTTGTGTGTGGTTTTTAAAAAGTTACGTATGTGAGTATTTGCCTGCATATTTACACACCAGATATGTACATGGTACCTTCAGAGATCAGAAGAGGGCATCCAACCCCCTTGGAACTGGAGTTACAGATGGTTGTAAGTCTCCATGTGGATGCTAGAAATGGAACCCAGGTCCTCTGCAAGAGCAGCAAGGACTCTTAACCACCGAGCCATCTTTCTAAGCCTGTAGGGTTGTTTTAAAGGAATAGCGAAAATCATCATAAAATGAAATGATACCAAATTCAGCTACAGAGTCCTGTCACCAAGAGACAGATGACGTTAAAGTGTTGATATATTTCCTCCAACTTCTTTCTTTATGTGTGGCTTTTCCTCGTCCCAGGCTCCTTGCTTTTTTCACTTTGAGAAAAACTCATCAAAAGCCTGATGAAAATACCTGTTTTCACCTCAAGGAGCACCAGGCATTTTCAATTATATAATTTCAGTGGCATTTGCATGTTCAACTCTGAATATAACTACAATCATTATCTAGTTTCAGAATACTTTCTACACCCCCAAAAGCAACTTTCATCCACCAAGAAGTGGGGTCTGTTGCCCTACCCCACCCCACCCCCAGTAACTAGTTTTAAACCTCAACTTGCCACAACCTAGAATCTCCTGGGAAGCCTCTCAATTGAGGAATTATCTAGTTTTTTGTTGATGCAGGAAGACCCAGTCAATTCTTGGCAGCACTACCCGCCAATCAGGAGAAAGCAAGCAGTTAAGAAGCAGGCAATCAGCATAGACACATTTGTTTCTGCTTTCCAACTGGATGTAATATGACTGGATGCTTGAGTTCCCGCCTTGACTGCCCCAAAATGATGAACAACTGTGGCTTGGAATTGTGAGCCAAACAAACTTTTTCCTCCATTAAGTTGTTTTTGTCAGAGTATTTTTTCACAGGAACAGAAATGACTTTAAGATACAGCTTATGGCTCATGTACAAACTGTAGTAAGTATGCAATTAAATATTTAGTGTTTTGTAGTAAAAATTAATACCATCTTTTAAATTCTTCAGTTGGAGAGATTAAAAACATAAGTATTTATCCTGATTTTTAAAAATGTATGCAATCACACAATATGTGGCTTTTTATATCTAGCTCTCTTTCTTAAACATATTGTACCATGGACTGGTACCCCCATTTTTTCCATGGCTAAATAGCACCCCATTATGTGGATATTAAATTTTCTTTATTAATTCATCTGTCAGCTTGTTTCATCTTTACCTGTTAAAAACAGTGTTTTAGGGTGGTTATCATTCATTTTGTTTCAAAACAATATTTTCAATTTTTTCTGTGTCACTCATTTTGCTTCAGTTCATTCCATGCTATTCATTATGGTTTTTCTTTTTGTCTTGAAAGAGTTATTGTTTGTTTGTTTGTTTGTTTGTTTTGAGACAGAGTCTCCACATGCAACCTAGACTGGCCTTGAACACATGATCCCCCTGCTTCAGCTTCTCATATGCTGGGATAACAGGCATACACCAGCATGAACATTTTTATTTCTTTTGGAATTATTGGGTATGTAATAAGATAAGTTAGTATATACAGTAATTATATTTAATATAAACAGCAAAACTGTTTTCCAAAATGTACCATTTTACATTCCTTGTAGCAATGTATAAGGGTTCAATACTTAACTACAAAGCACTAGAAACTAAGAGCGGGCAATGGGAAAGATTTCTCCTGGACACTCCTTAGATGGAACCACATTTGCCAGCACTTTGACTGCTAGTCCACAGTAAATGTACTACATTGTTTAAGCTGCCCAGTTTATAGTACATTATTATGGTAGCCTAGACAAATTAATAACACAGTAACTGGTGTTCTGTTGGACTGATTAACTTAGACATCTTCAGTCAAAAGAGGAAATCAGATACTCTGGTAACTGCATCCCAGGGAGCAAACAGATACAAAAGACCTATGTGCCAATGAAATGAGTCCCCAACACCTCATATTATATGTAAATTTTGACATAAAAATGAATGCAAGACTTAAAGGCAGGAACCATACACATAACACTTTTAGAGGAAAACACAGGATTAAATCTTCAGGGCCTGGGATTTGGTAATATATGCTTAAAATGACACCAAAATCCCAAACAATGACAAAAGCAAAATAGACAAGTTGGATTTAATCAACACTTAAAACTTACATGTCCGAAGACATTATTGTGATAACAATCAGAAATGAAAGACTATCTACAGATCACGTCTGATAAGGGTCTACTATCAATAAGACTAAAGAATGCTTAGTTTAATTTCAAGTATATAATCAATTATGAACAAAGGACTTAATAGATATTTCTCCAAAGACATGGAAGTAGCTGAGAATATGAAGAAATACTTCATGTCATTAATCATCAGGGAAGTGTAAATCAAAGCCACAATGAGATATTATTTTATGCTTCTGAAATTAATAATAGTAATAATTAATAATAATAACAGTTTTTAACAACTCAAATGCTAGTGGGGATGTGAAGAAATTTGAACCCTTATACATTGCTTATGGGGAGATGGTTGTCCTAGTGCACAAAAGGCCTTGTTTCCACACTAAGCAATGCAAAACAACAACAATCAAAACATTAATAGTTAGAGAATCTGACCACTCCTGGGTAAGCATTCTGCAAAGGGCACTTCATGCATCTCAAATGGCAAATACCACTACCCACTCAAGAAAGGGAGGGAAAGAGCTCTTACTATCACAATATTTTGCTAATTAATATTCTGAGCATTGAAGTCATTTGTAGACCAGGTCCTTGGTTAGCAAACCCATAACATTTTGAGCAGCTGCATATACAGATGCCTGAGTCATTGTGGCCACAGTGTGAATAGCCACATAGAATCAGAGTTGCTATCTGCCACCCACTAACAACACTTCCCACAGGTCATCCAACAAAATAATTCACCTTACTTATAAATACAGAAGCCCTTTGGAAAATTAATTTGTTATGTGTCAGTATTAGAGCTCAGTAATATAGTGAATATGACACAAAAGGTCTCTGACCTTGTTAGATTACATTGCAGGGATAGAGGTAGTCAATAAGCAAGTAAATAAAATAATTACAAATTGTGAGAAGTGCTCGGAAGGAAATTAACAGGCTGATGAGCTAGATAATGGGAAAATCAAAACTGAGAGGAATAAGAATGTCTACAGTTGACAAGCTAGTTAAAAGCTTCTCGGATGAAGAGCTGGTTTAGTCCTCGATGAAGTGGGTTACAAAGATGTGGGGTAAGTAGTAACTCAGGCATGCATAAAGTCATGCAGCAAAGCCTGCTAGTGGGCTGTACTTACCATTTTCAAGGAACACCAGGAAGCCTCCATATAAGACAGTGGGGAAGCATGGTGAAAAATGAGACTCAAGGCGCAGCAAAGTATCAGATCACGTCATGTCTTTTAGGGATTAGATTGTAGTCTGTGATAGGAAGTTCATGGAAAGTTTTGAGTAAAAGAATGGCGTGGTTTGAACTGATACATTGGAAGACCATTCTGGCTGCTGCAATGAAAACTGGCTGTAGTGGGAAAACATGTTCCACTTGGGAAGCTGTTGAAGTGATTTGAAAGGAGATAATGGTGGCTAGACCATGTCAGAGAAGGTCGAAACACACACACACACACACACACACACACACACACACGCACGCACGCACACACACACGTACATATATATATATATATATATATATATATATATATATATACATGCATAAAGAATGGCACAAACTAGACTCAGTGGATTGGATATGGATGGAGAAAGAGAAGGATGTAGCAGGGGTCAATGCTGTACATAGAAACTATGGGGAAAGAATAAAGATTACTACCTGACAGCAAAATTACTAGGACCTCTGCCTCTTCCTCCCCACCAAGGTTTTCATGATGTGTAGATAATAGTTCCCATAAATCCAGGCCTGACAGACTAACTCAGAAGTGCATATATAATAAAACTCTAGGCTAGGTATCTGCAAGGCAAACACGGAAAACCCAGCATTTGAGACCTTCTCTTCAAACTATACAATTATCCTATTGATATTTTCACTGCTGATGAATGAAAATTCTATTATCTATTAGCCTTGGGCAGTAAAGGGGGTTGACTTAAATGGAATACTCAGTCCCTCAAAAACATTCTACCATGTTAGCCATTCCTTTGTGTAATATGCTAGTTCCAAAAGCACTATGGCTGTGTCCATCCAAGAAAATATGTATTTGAAATTTCAAAATAAAAAAGTATACTCAGCAAAGTTTGAAAGGTGCAATTTTCAACCCAGGAGCTCTGAGTATTGTCAGGTGAAATATCTGGGGAAGGTATGCAGCTCAGTGATAAAACATTACCTAATATGCAGAAGGCCCTGGGTTCAATTCCAGAATCACAAAACAAATAAGCAAGCTAGCAAAAACTTCTGGTTCAGCAAAGGGGTATAATGTGATATTTCCAGAACTCTGGAGGCTGGAACAGTAAGATCATGATTCCTGTATCAGCCTGGGCTACACAGTGATTTACAGGCTAGCCTATACCATAAAGCAAGACCCTTCCTAAATAAAAAATACCATATATTAGAACACATGAAAGATGATCTACATCATAGGAAAACACAAAACCATGGTAATATATCACTTCATGCCACTAGGGTGGCTATAATAAAAGATAGACAACAACAAGAATAGACAAATGTATAGAGAAATCAGACCCCTCACATACTGCTATCAGGAATGTAAAACGAAGCAGCGTCTTTGAAAAATAGCCCGGAAGCTTCTCAAAATATTAGTCATAATGTTACCATATGAGTCAGCAATTTCACTCCAGAACACACTCCCAAAAGAAATGAAAGCGTATGTCCAATTTAAAACCTGCACACAAATGTTCACAGCAGTACTATGCACACCAATCAGAAAGGGAAAACAAACTTAAATATGTATCAACTGATGAATGGGAAACTCTAAGGCATATCCGTAAAAGTAAATATTTCTCATTCAACAATAAAAAGAAATGGATACATGGCATATGGGTGAACCCTGAAAAAATACACTTAGTGAAGGAAGGCAAAGGTCAAATATTGTATGACTCTCAAATGAAATTCTCCTAAGAGTCAAACTCACAGAGACAGAAGGCAGGCCAGTGCTTGCCACGGTGTAACTTGGGGAAAAGGAGATGAATATAGTTTGTGCTTCCTTTTGAGGATGATGAAATGTCTCTGTAATTGGATAATAGTGATGAGTTCACAACTTCATAATTACAATACAAATAATTAAATTGTACTTTTAAATCAGTAGACTTTATGGGATGGAAATTGCATTTCTGTAAGTTTGTGTTTTCTGTCATTTTCAACGAACCAATTCCCGCAAACTTCCAAAACAGTGGAGTCCCTTTTTGTGATGTCAGAAGTGTTATTTATTGGCACTTGTATATATAGTAGCAACCAGTCACCTGTAGGAGTTGAGTACTCAACATGGGACTTGTGTTACTTTTATTTTAATTCATTGGAAGTCTTAACCACATTGTACAGGCCAGCTGTGGAGTTTACAAAGAAATTTGTAATGCTTACTCAAACTTCATCCTCCACTTCACCTTTCTCAGCAAATGAGCATTTCCAAAAAATGGAGAAGGTAACCTTATCAGGATTACACAAATACCTTTCAGATGAAGTTTTCTTAACTGACTCTTACCACATCCTGGCATTCTCTGACCAATTAAGGCTTGGCCAAATTTTTTTGACATAGTTCTAGGGCCTTCTTGTATCAAAGGACCCCTGGTCAAGTTGTCTCTATATATGGGAGAACTTATTAATAAAGTTGATTCCAGCTCAAATTAACTATTCAGTATAAGAATAAAAGATTCAAAGGTACCAAACATTGAGCTTCAGTGCCTCAGTCATTCTTCCACGCATCAAGGATGCTCTGAAACACATTACAAGGAAAGCATAGTGCTACATGCCTATAGTGCCAGTACTTGAGTGGCTGAGGCAGGGCCAGATCATAAGTTTGAGGCCAATGCGGGCTACAATAACAAGACCCTGTCTCTAAATTAACAAGAAAACAAATCGTAAAATATTCTTGTTGTTGCTTTGTTTGTTTTTGATGGTTTTGTGGTTTTTGTTTTTTGTAATTTGTTTGTTTTTGAGACAGGGTCTCTCTATGTAGCCCTGGTTGTGCCAGAGCTCACTCTGTAGACCAGGCTGTCCTCAAACTCACAGAGATCCTCCTGCCTCTGCCTCCTGAGTGCTGGGATTAAAGATGTGCACAACCAACCCTGGCCTCTACCACATTCTATATAGCAAAGCCTGTCCCTTTAACACTTGGCCTGCCTTCTTTCTCCATTTCTTTTTCTCCCTTTCTCAGCCTTGTGAGGACTTTGGGAGAAGGTCCATCTGAAAGTCAGGAGGAGAGCCTTTACTAGTAGTAAAATTGACGGATATCTTGACCTTGAATCTCCCACTCTCTACAACAATGAAAAATAACAATGTGTTGTTGAAGACATCCAGTCACTGGGTTTGTGGACTATAGGCTGATTATCCTTTGCTTTACACGTAATATACACTTATGAGTGAGTACATACCATGTTTGTCTCTTTGGGTCTGGGTTACCTCACTCAGGATTTTTTTCCTTCCTAGTTCCATCCATTTGCCTGCAAATTTCAAGATGTCATTGTTTTTTACTGCTGAGTAGTACTCCATTGTGTAAATGTACCACATTTTCCTTGTCCATTCTTCAGTCGAAGGGCATCTAGGTTGTTTCCAGGTTCTGGCTACTATGACTAATGATGCTATGGACATAGTTGAGCAAATGTCCTTGTGATATCATTGTGCATCCTTTGGGTATATGCCCAAAAGTGGTGTTGCTAGGTCTTGAGGTAGACTGATTTCCAATTTTCTTAGAAACCATGACACTGATTTCCAAAATGGATGTACAAGTTTACACTCCCACCAGCAGTGGAGGAGTGTTCCCCTTACTCCAGATCCTCTCTAGCATAAGCTATCATAGGTGTAAAATGGTATCTTAGAGTCATTTTGATTTGCATTTGCCTGATGTTTAAGGATGTTGAACAATTCCTTCAGTGTCTTTCAGCCATTTTAGATTCCTCTAATGAGAATTCTCTGTTAATATTTGTACCCTTATTTTGATTAGATTATTTGGTATTTTTACCCCCAGAGAAGCTAGGTAACAAAGAGAACCCTAAGAGAGACATACATGAATGCCCCTGAAAAGGGGAAATAGGCAAGATCTCCTGAGAAAATTGGGAGTGGGTGGAGAAAAGAGGACAAAAGGGGGAGAGGGAGGGGAGGAGGAGAGAAAATAAGGGAACAGGATGGTCAAGATGAGGGCAGGACAGAGAGGGAGAACAATGAAAGAGATATCTTAGAGAGTCATTATGAGGCTAGCAAGAAACCTGGCCCTAGAGAAATCTCTGGGGATCCACAAGGATGACCCCAGCTAAGAATCTAAGCAATAGTGGAGAGGCTACCTTAAATGCCCTTCCCATATAATGAGACTGATGACTGATGTCATGATAAACTCTTCATCCAGTATCTTATGGAAGCATATGCAGAGATCCACAGCCAGGCAATGAGCCGAGCTCCCAGAGACCACTTGAAGAGAGGGAGGAGCAATAACATGAGCAAATCTGTCAAGACCAGTTTGGGGATACCCACAGAAACAGCTGACCCGAGCTAGTGGTAGCTCACTAACCCTGGACTGACAGTGGGGGGAACCTGTATGGAACTGAACTAGGCCCCCTGAATGTGGGTGACAGTTGTGTGGATTGGGCAATGTGGGGGCCACTAGCAGTGGGACCAGGATTTATCTCTAGTGCTTGAACTGTCTTTTTGGAGCCATTCTCTTTGGAGGGATACCTTGCTCAGCCTAGATATAGGAGAGAGGATATTGGTCATGCCTCAAAGTAAGGTGCCAGAGTTCTTTGACTCCTCATGGGAAGCCTTACCCTGTGTGAGGAGTGGATGGGGCTGGAGGGTGGGGAAGATGGCAGTCACAGGAGGAGGGGAGGAAGTGGGAACTGGGATTGGTATATAAAATGAGAAAAGATTGTTTTTAAAATAAAAAAAATGATAAAATCCAATATTAATACAGCATGAACCATGTTATTAGCACTGATAATTTTCAGTAAATTACATATCTGCACCTTTTCTATGAAATCTCTAGTATATAGAATCTAAATAAAACTGTTTAAAAGTTTAAAAAATAATACAGTCACAGAAACCCAAGTCAACTAAAAGAGCACAGAGAAACTTAACTCCTAGGTCTTTCTATCCATTCTTGCCTTATACTTTACCTCATGCTACATCCTGTGACTACTTGACTCCCAAGCCTACTGTTTGTCCCTTGCTATTGTTCCTGCTCTTACCTCTTGGACTTTATGACAGATATTTTCTTCTTGCTGACCCTTGGTATTGTTCTATGAACACAGTTTGCTCCACTCTCAGCCCATCCAGTTGAAGCATTTCTGACTCACTCTCTGCTTGATCTGCCCGTAATCTCTCCCCCCATGATGGCCCTCACAGTTAGGAGGCTGGTGACTCGTCAAGAACCAGAAGGGAACTGAACCTTAGTTACATTATGATTTCAAGGACAAAATTTTTTCCAGGAAGAAAGTAATGCATTGCTCATCAGTTGAACAGTTGTATTTAATGATTTAATAATCTAAAAGAAGTATTGCCTAGATTCATGAATTTGAGATATAACCCTTCAAAACAAACTCATAACCCTAAAAGTAGACTCTATATGTTTAAAACCTTGTACACATGTCGTAATTTTGACAAAGGACATTACTCAAAAACTTGATACATGCTTTTCTATACCACATCTTCTCTATTTTTCACCATGCTCCTAGTTCATGCTATTCCATGTTCCATGTTCTATCACACAAAACTCACAAAGGATTGTATAATACATATCACCATCAAACAGAGATCTAAAGTTTTATAGCTTCAAACTGAGTTGATGTATAAAATAAGCACATATGTACCAAATGCCTAACTTATGTAACAAGACCTGTGGTGTAGATTTTGGATGAGAAAATAGAAAAAAAAAGTTTCGTGCCTCAGGGAAGCAGGCTGGGGAAAGATAAATCAACATCTTAGCAGGTAGGTAATGCCAAGTGACAAAGTCACCACTGTGCCCTGCAGGTCCCATTTCAACCTTTATTATAAGAAATGTGCTTTCCCATCAGGCCCTGCATGCAGCAAAAGTCCAGTCAGTGTTCGCTATCGATGGTGATGATGATTTAGTTTTCCAGAAATTAGCTCTGAAATCCGAGCATTGTTCAGATTATACCCCAGGTTAATTTTATTAGGAATTGTCGGTCATTGCCATGTATAACTTTTCATCTAAGGGTTGATATGCTATGAGCAATGTTATCAACTGAACTTACTTCATATGGATGAAATTATTATATTTCAAGACAATCTTCTCCTTAATTCTTCAGATTACTGGGTACTTCAGTCAACTACCCATCACCTATTTAACTTCAAAGGAAAAACAGTTTCTATCCCCACTCTTCCTGTCACAACGTATAAGGTAAAACCCTTCTAGACATACACTCTATGTCACTGTCAATCTATTAATAGATTTGGCACACCTCAGTTTCCTCATCAGTATTACATTTTTATGTCTATAAACATATACAGGTACAGAAAGTTGACCTCATAATCCTCAGGGAGTTTTAAATAAAGCATTATGAATGAGAGGAAACAGTCTAAAAGAAAACCCAAATGTTCTATTAGGGATATATTGACTATCAAATGGCATTTCTGACAAACTTCAAAGACACTACTCCAAGCTAGTTTTTGCTTGAGGCCAGTTTGCCTTCATTCACATAAAATACTTAATGAATGCTTTTATACACTGAAACTCTAGCATGCCCTACAGCTATATTGACCAGTAGGAGGCAGCCAGTAAATCTTCAGTGGTAATATTTTTCTAATAGTTGATTTCTAGAATCTTCTGTATGTTGGGAAAGACAATAAAAAGCGTATTTTCTTACCTGAAAGGAAGATAAAACTTGAAACAAGAATCAACCCATAAAGTCTCTGATATAGTATGTGTTTTTTCATTGTCTGCCCTGTATCAAAGAGTCAAAATATGCCCAAATCAGATTCAAAACCAGCAATTTCTAAATGCCTATGAACACACTTCTTTGCATTCCACCTAAGCTCCCCACCCCATGAGTGGCTACAGCTGTACTGACTGGTTTTAATTATATCCTTAGTATGTGCCACTGTGTTACTTACTGTGAATATAGTGATAAAATAGAAATAGCTACCCTGAAGAGTTAGCTCAGTGGAAAGAGCCATATAAAAAAACACAATTAGACAGAAACTGTTTGTAGTTTTAATGATTCTTAGTTTCTGTGTGGGTTTTGTTTTCAGGGAGGGTTGTGATTTGTAGTTGACATACAGTTATCTGGTTTTGTGGACTATACTGTGTTGCTGTGATACATGTATACTTTATGTAATCAACATGTCAGGGTTGAAGGAGCACCATGCAAGATGGCCTTATTGACAGAAGTAACTCATCAAACAAGTCTTGTTCTCAAAGCAGATCTGTTTCTAGAAACCTGGCCACCATCTCATTATTTTCACCCAGCTCCTCTCTTTAATTAATTGCAACTGAGGTTTCTTATTTGGGAAATGTATTGAACGTCTACATCCCTTTTCCCTAAGCACAATCGTGGCTTAAATATAAACTGTGGCTAAAACCACAAATCCTATGGGAATTTATTACAGAAAGCTGGGACTAGGATGCTAACAGGCATTTTTTGATTCTGAAGGAAATACACTCCTGAATGATTTGCTACTGATTTAGGCATTTTTCCTCCTATAGGGTAATATAATATATTGGATTTCTTCCCACTTTTATGTGAGGTTTGGAGTTAATAGATTCACTTTTACATTTAATATCACAATAAAATCCAATTAGGAAATCTGATTAATCTTGAGGTTGCTATGAGCACTAGTCATTAATCAAGCTCTTCATATTTACTGCATTCTACTGCCATTCTCATTAGGATAATGAGAGAATTTGTATGACTTGGGTGGGTTTTCTAGTCTACAAGCTTAGATGTAAGGAGGTATCCAAATCTTTTATGAATTCTGAGATAAAATGCAGCTTAAATTTATAGTGTCATAAGATAACTCACCTGAAAATCTAGTAACTATCTGTGAGACCATACCTATTTCTGTTCCTTAATTTTCCTGGGCCTCAGTTTCCTTACCTATGAAATGTTGATAACAATCTACCTATTTCCCAGGGCTACTGTCAGAAAGAATCAATTAAGATGATATTTCAAAGGCAATTTTCAAAATATAAAGTGCTATAGAAACAGGTATGATGGAGTTCTATCTATAAAATGGAATTTTCAGCAGCAAACAAGCCAATTTATATCCATTTTCATTTCCTTGAAACTTTTGTAAAATGACATTGAGTAAACAAATCAATGGACAGTCACTACAGAATACTATGCAGCTGCTAAAAGGAATAGGAGAAGTCTACATGTCTGTCATGAAACAGTAGGCTGAGGAAGGGAGAGTGGCTTCAGAAGATTCTGCATATAGGTAATACAGTTTTACATGGATTAATTCTTTTATCATGTGAATATATAATTTTTAATGGAAGAAAAAAACAAGAGAAAAGAAATGGGAGGGAAAACGACAGTATTGATGCTGGAAGTATGAAAATAAATATATTTCATTTCCACTACTCATGATTCTGTGCTTTTTGGATTTTTGTTGTTGTCTGTATGTTTTTTATTTGTTTTTGTGAAGAACCCACATCATTTTCATAATTTTTAAAACTAGCATGAAGAATAAAAAGATGAAGAAAAGGAAAAGACACACAGAGAGGGGAACAGTGAAGATTGAGGATTTACATTTTATATATCATACAATGACATGCAATTTGGTATTTTTATGATTAATAATTATTAGGATCACAATTTTATTGTAAAAGAAGGGAGAAAACAAAGAAGACAGAGAAAATGAAGAAAGAGAGAGAGAGAGAGAGAGAAAGGAAGGAAGGAAGAAAGAAAGAGAGTGGGAGGAAGGAAGGAAGGAAGGAAGAAGATGAGGGAAGAGGGAGCACTTACCTGGGAATAGGGTCCCTCTAACTGCCCACCCTTGTCCCCGTAGTTCAAAAGAAGAGCTTGCCTCACAAATTGTGAGATCTGGACTCCAAATTCCTACTGCAGGCATAAAGTGGAATGAGCAGAATGAGGAGATTCATTCTCTGCTGCCCATGCTTTAATCCCCTTTTATTCTGGATCAAAACAGCCTTCCTGCTCCTAGCTTTATGAGGCATATTGACCAGGGCTGATCCCTTCTTTGTGGCCTATAGCATGTCACGAGGATGCTCTCCCATGCATAAAAATCACCCTGAACAAAGTTCTCAGGTTATTACATACCTGCAATAACCCATTAATTTCAGGCCTCTTTCCCAATTTTCATTAAGAATTATCATCTGTTCCTAGTTAATTATTGCAACAATTAAGTTAGAGATATTAAATGGGTGCTTGCTCATTTACTTAAGGCTCATTTCACTTTATTGAGAAAATAGGGCCTGAGAGGCATTCACAACTATGAATGAAAAGTAAAGGCCAAAAAGACAACAACACATTCACATATTCCTTGGCAATGAATGGGTTTACTGAACCAATTCCTGAGCCATTCTTGGCAGGCAGGGGAGTAGTTTTTGCTTCAGAGGGCAGAAATACAGCCTTAGGGCTATTATGAAAATATCATTGGTCATGTACATATTCCCAAATCCCATCAGAGATTCAGAAATGACCCACACCAATCTCTGTACTTCAAAGAGGCGGGCTCTAAGGTCCTTACAGATTGACTTGCCCAAGGTTACAGAGCTTGTGATATCAGAGCAAGAATTAGAACTAAGATCTGATGCTTCAGACCATGCATTTTCTTTTCTCATTCTTTAAGTGGACATTTTCAGTCTAATAGGAAATTCATTCAACCAATCTGAAAGCCAGGAGTCTCCATGAAGAAAAGAAATAAGAGATGTATAAAAAATGCCCATCACTGACTCCTGAGCACAAAAGTTAAGACTGATAAAACAGGGAAGAGCCAAGGCTTAGTATAAAGATAGATTCATGACTGGAACTTCAGTCATATGACTTAAGGCCAGCTTCTTGACATTTCTGAAACCCCAACTTCTCTCGTTTGTAAAATATAGATAGTGGAGCTCACCACATGTTATAGAGATTTCATGAGATAGAGTGTGTAAATGGAGCTTAGAGCATACTTCCAGTGCCACAGATCCTGTCTGGGACTCCAAGGCATCTCCCTTACACTAGCTATAATGTCTAGTTTTGGACCTACTCCCAGCCCATGGTGTACAAAAAGTGGTAGGGCAACTATCAAGGGATACCATGGTACTTCTCTGATGTTTGCTACTTCACACCATGCTTTTCCATTGGTCTCTCTATGTACTGAGGTGTGGAAGGGCATGAGCTCCATGTTATTCAGGGGTTCACACATAGCTTGGCACATAAAGGGTGCAAAATCAATACATGACACATGCATGACAACCTCTTTCTCCTCCTGCAGTGTAAATATCCTAAAAAGTAGAGAAACATGTCTTTTTATCCTTTTATCATGTCACAGGAGCTAACATAATGCCTGATATAAAACTGTCTAGTGAATATTTTCTGAACTGAAGACTTTTATGGTTTGTGTGTTAATAATAGTCTTTCCAAGGTCCATATGTAAAGACTTAAGCCCCAGAGTGGCCCTACTAGCTCCATGGACCTTTAAGAGGGAGGGCCCAGGATGAAATCCTTAGGTCACTGGGAATGGACCCTTGAAGGAGATTGTGGAAGCTCACTTCTCATTCTTTCGCTTTTGCCTTCCTCAAAATCAAAGTGCTTGCTATGACATGTGCTGCTACTAAGAAGCACTGCCTTATCAGAGCCTCAATTAAATAAGCCCAATATTGGATGTAAATCTCCAAAACTGTAAACCAAAATAATTTTCTTTACTTCGTAAGTAGCCTATATCCAGTATTTTATTATAGTATTAGAAAACTTACTAATAGAAAGAGGAAGATAATTAAGAGAAAATATATTTGCATATACTTAGATAGATCAGTCAGAATTGTCTGGAGGAAAACCCTGGTGAGAATAGCTGATCCCAGAGAGACAGACTTGGGGATCTTAGGTGGAAAGGAAGCTTAATTCCCATGGCACATGCTTTTTATAATGTTTGAATTTTAATCATCTGTTTGTGTGATTTTCAAAGAAAAACACTAATTTTTCAAAGAAAATCCAATGCAGTTCAATGAAATAACTAACTAGAAAATGAAACTTGTGCAAAAAAATTGGAACTAGAACTCTTTTTGCCAGGAAAATCTGTGCCACCTGCCACCTGGGAGGGCTTCAGTGGGTAGCTTCCATTCTGTAGAAGGTCTTAAGGAGAATGTTGACCATCTGTTATCCATATCTACGGAGTAATAGGAAATAGACTGAAATTGCAGTGGGAGATGGGGTTAGACATAAATAAGTCATTATTGACAATGGGAGTTGATAAATACCAGAAAAGGCTATCACAGGATGTTATGAGCTACCCATCCCTAGAAACTCAAAGGTCTAGAAATCCATATGGCTTCTACTGGTTTATTTGCCTTCTCACAGACAAGGCTGAGCTGAATGACTTGAGACTGCCCCATTGCTGACACTAGAAAATGTTTTAATCTGTTGGAGGTCTAAGCTGTCATCATTCCCCTTTCCTTTTCTAGGTGTGATCATCCTAGCAAGGCATTTGGGAGAATGGTGATTTCTACCATACAAGTCTGCTCCCACTATAAGTCAGCTGTTGAGTATGGGCTCAGCCATAGAAGCAGCCAAAGGATCCATGCTGGAGGAAAAATTATGTGATCAAGTGTGTTGGTGATTTCATAAGAGAATTTTAAAAACAGTTTTGATTATATTAGACCTTAAACACTATCATTAATCTAATTAATCTAATTGTCCTTGTCATTCTGATGTGTTCTGTCATATTTCTATTCTCTATGCTGCCATCCCTTAACGATCCATTCTATTCCTTTATATAATACTGCTGAATGTTTTTAACTATGACATAAATTTGTGTGCTTTTAATAAGCATGACGTAAAATGTACTATACCCCAAAAGAGGCACTACAGCATAGGAACTCATACAATGTCACCCTACTCCCTCAGTGCAGCATAGAAATAATTATGATGATGACATAATTGTGATAATAATGAGATCCCCTTGTAGTGTTTTCATGTTGTAAGTGAGATACTATACATTAAGTACTTAGAATACTAGCTAGTAAATCATAGACTTTTTATAAGCATTGACTATTACTGTATATTCTTCTGCAGCTTATTTCTGGAGACCAACTGTGTTTGTTTAATCAGTATTTGAGTGATCGCTATTATAAGGCATAATAAAGAGATCTAGGAATTTTGCAGCAAGAAAAGCAGGGAAACTTTTGTCTTGTCTTATAAATTTTGAGATGTTATGGAGTTAGACGACACTAAAGAAGACAAATGAATAAAACATACAGATATCAGATGAAGATAAACACCATAGATCAACAAAACTTTCTAAAATGAAGGTGGAAAGTGCTATTCCAAATAGAGAAATCAGAGGCATCCTTAAAAATACAGTGACCTTTGAACAGATGCCATGAAGGAAGTAAAGGAGTGTTTTGTGGGTGCACAAGGAAAGAGGGTTGCCAGTCATAAGAAAAGAATAATGCAGCCTTTCCAGGAGCCTTATTGAGCTCAATGTGCCCAACTCCAAAGAATAAAGGGAAAACAGTGGGAAGACGTTAGAGAAGCCACCACGTAGGTCTGGATCACATGGGGTCTTGTGAGCCATTTTTTAGGAACTTTGTTTTTGCTCTGGAAAAATGGAGAGGCCATGCTGGATTTGAAAAATACATTTTACTTTGAAATAGTATCAAACTTACAGAAAAGTTAATAGTAGATCACAAAGAACACCCCTATAGCCTTCATCAAGAAACCCTGAGTTGTGATATTTTGTCCCTATTCCCTTATCTCTCTTAATGTGTATTTTTATAGCACTTGAGAATAAAGTGGACACATCATGTCCTTTCACTCAAAATACTTCAGCAGGCAACTTCCTAACAACAGGAACAGTTCTTTACATAACAATTATCTAGGAGAAGAGAGTGACGTTGATATAACGCTATCTTATATACAGTCTATGTTCGTGTTTAGCCAACTGTCTCACTAATGTTCTTTATTTCATTTCCCCCTTCTGATCCTGAATCCAGTCTAAGATCACACATTGCTTTTAGTTGTCACGATTTTTCAGTCTCCTTTAATCTGGAAATGTTCCACAGTTTTCTTTGGCTTTGATGGCATTGACATTTTAGAAGCATACAGACCAGCTATTTTATAGAATATTCCTCAATTTGGGCTTGTCTAATGTTCTTCATGATTCAGGTTGGGAATTTTCAACAGGAACATCACAGAAGTGATGTGGTATCTTTCTCAGTGGACCACATTGTCACACATGTGATGTCAATTTATGCCAGGACTCAGGATGTTAACTTTGATTACTTAATTGAGGTATACTGTCTGTCAAATTCCTCTATTTTATTTATCATTTTTCTCATTTGTAATTTGTAAGTGAACTGTGAGAAAACACTTCAAGTCCATGAAAGTATCTTGTATATACAAAAGTCTTCGGTTAAGTTGTCCATTCTCGTCATTTTATTAGTCACCTTTCTACCAAAAGGAAGAAAAGTTTTCATTTCTCTCATATCCATTCATTCTTTTATATTAGTATGGGCTCATGAATTCCTATTGGAATCAGAGAGTTGCGGTCTATCATAAAATATTAGTGTTGTAATTTTTAAAAGCAGCTCAAAAGAGAAAGATGCCATGCAACAGAGTTCAAACGGAGGAGTTTTTTTTTTTTTTTTAATTAAGGGAAAATCATCATAAAAAAGGAGGAAGGGGAGAGGGAGACTGGACTTTGGGGACAGGAGCAGTGGGAAAGAGGAAAGAAAGGCAGAGACAGAGGGGAGAGAGAGAGAGAGAGAGAGAGGATGGGAGGTGGGCAGGGCCCTTTTTTATATCCCTTTGATCTCTCGTTTTATTTATTCATCTTTTTATTATTTTTTTCTTATTTTACATATCAATCCCAGTTCCCTCTCCCTCCCTTTCTCCCTCCCATGCCCCCCAACCTCACTACCATCCCAGGAGAGATCAACAAAATCAGGCAGGGCCCTTTTAAAAGGGAACATATTGAATAGGCACAGGTGGTGCTCTTAATGGCAGCAGCTGAGCAGGATATCTTGTCAGAACTCCAAAGGCAGACCAGTACAGATGCCTGACTACTAACAATTAGGCTGTGGCCTGGAGAGATGGTTCAATGTTTGGGACTTAAGTTCTTTTGCAGAGTACCTGGGTTTGATCCCTAGCATGCAAGTGACAGCTTACAACCATCTGTAATTCCAGTTCCAGAGGATCTGGTGCCTACTTCTGACCTCCACAGTCATTACTCACATGTGGTCCACAGACACCCGTACACATACAATAAAATAAAAAAAAAATTAAATGTTATGCTGGTACTCAGATTGCCACAGATTCATTTAGTGAATCCCCCATTGTATTTTATTTCATTTTATTTTATGTTAATTTTATGGGTATTTTGCCTGCCTGTGTATCTGTGTACCACTTGAATACCTGGTCCCTGAAGAAGCTAAAAAGGCTGCATGGAACCTCCTAGAACCTTCTGTAAGCCTCAATGTAGATCCTGAGAATTGAACACTTGTCCTCCGGAAGAACAACAAATGACCTATTTGTTTAACCAGGAAACATTTATAACTGATTTACATGTCCTTTTGACATGGTCTCCATGTCATTGGAGCATTTCCTTGCCTTCCTGCACAAGATATTCCAAGTTTATCTTGCATTTATCCTAGACTTGTACCTAGAACTCACTGTTTCTCTAAGGACCCCTTCTTTTTCTTTTAGAGAAGAATGGTGTCTAGAAACTAAGTTCTTCTCTGTACCCACATGAAGGCTCACCCAAGTGCTTAAGAGCAATCACTCCTCTTGCAAAGGATTGAAATTTGGTTCCCAGTGCCCACCGTTCACAACTGCCCAACTGCCTTAAACAACAGATTCAGGAGACCCGATGGCCTTTTCTGTCTTCTATGGGCACGTATATACCATGGCATACACACATAAAGGCACATACATATAAACAAAAATAAAAATATAAAATTTTTCTGGGATAAGGTTTTCATTGGCTAAGGGGATATGTGTGTGTGTGTGTGTGTGTATAAAGTATGCTACTTAGTCACTATGTGTGTGTGTGTGTGTGTGTGTGTGTGTGTGTGTGTGTGTGTGTGTGTGTGTGAAGTTATGCTATTTAGGCTAGTAATGCTACCTACAAGAACCGTCGGTTATCTAACAAAAAAACCCCAGTACCAAGCATGAGAAATTTCCTTTGGAACTATTGGTCAGGGTAGTCCAAGAGACTCCCAAAACAATATAAACTATTGTTATTTCCCTTGTTTGCCTCTTATAGGTTGTAAGTAACCCCCACTGCTGAAGACACCACACACTTGGACATAAGACTTGAAAGACTGAGCTGGATTTGACCTGAAAGCCAACTCCCTGTGATCTGTGTTCATACTACTAGAAGATACTATAAAAGCTACCAAGTGAGTGAAGCAATCTGAAATTCTATGCAATTATGATGTCTATGAACCACAACAATGGCCATCATAGGACCATATCCCTAAAGGCGCAATAGTGTCACTCGTATCTTCATGATAACCAACAACTCTCTAAATGAATGTAAGGAATACTCAACAGAAGTAAAGGTGTGCCTCATAGAAACTTAGCCAACTTCCTGGGACTAGTAAGTTGATGGATCTTAGAGGTGAACTTACTATCCCACTTTACCAGAGCAGCATAATTCCTATCAGCATTCTAAAACTTGTCTTTACACCCACAGGTAAGTGTAGCTCTCACCCTTCATCAAAGAAGCTTCTCTGTGCAGAAAGAGAGACCATTCCAGAAAACCATAACTGGTCAAAATCAGAAAGCAACTGACAGTGGGGTGCCTTCACCAATAGGTACATTTCCAATACAATTCCTGCACCTAAAGCTCAGGGAACAGCATAAAAAATGGGACAAAAGACCATAAAACCCAGAGGACCAGGAAGTCTGCTGTAAGGTTGTGTCTCCATTCAAGTAAGCTACACCCACCTCAACAACATGGCTACCTAAGCAAGGCCTGAGCATATACAATACCAACAGTCATGCTAATGTAGACATAGGAAATCTCAGAGGACTCCCCACCATTAAAGAACTATAGGCAAGCAGTGATGGCTGAGAGAGGGAAAATTAGTCTTTCTTAGGGGTGAGCGTCATATTTGATTATCCAATAATAATTGATCATCCCTTTATCATATACATACAAGTAATACTAAATGAACTCAGTAGATTTTATATATATATATACACATATACATATATATGTATACACACACAATCTGCTGTATATATTAAAAATGAGAGTATGAATTTGAGATGAACTTGGAGAGAGACATGGGAAGGGTTGGAGGGAAGAAAGGGGAGGGGGTAATACAATATTATTTTAATTTAAAAACAAGGGTGGCATCAATGAATATCCCAAAATGAATGGGGAAACGCTCATGAGGCCTCAAACCTACACAGAGGCAAGAAAGGGAAGCTGGGAGTGACAGAGGTGACCTTCCCTGAAAAGTCCTCACAAGGCTGAAAAGGAGAAAAAGAGAAAGGGAGAGGGAAGAAGAATAAAGGCTAACTGTAACGAGACAGGCTTTGCTATATAGAGTGTGTTAGAAGCCAGGCTTGGTTGTGCACACCTTTAATTCCAGCACTCAGGAAACAGAGGCAAGAGGATTTCTGTGAGTTTGAAGCCAGTCTGATTGCCCAATGTCAAATGGCCAGCCCTGAAAACATGCATACAGGTAATATCATAAAAACTGAACAATTTATATTTAGTAATATATGTGTACATATACATATATGCATGCAATGACAATTAGTGAAAAAGGAGGCCATTAATTTGAAATAGCATGAGAAGGGTATACAGGAAGATTTGGAGGGAGGAAAGAGAAAGGAGAAATATTGAAATTAAACTATAATCTCAAAAATTAAAATAATAATAATAAGTAGAATGCATGTCCTCCCTAGTGCCCTTCAAATCTCATCAGAGTCTAATAATAAGCTTTCTTCCTCCTAGTCTGTGATTGGGAGATAAGGTTATCCACAAAAGTCATATCCTTTAAGCCAGCTGGGAAACTGTATGATGCCTTAAGTTAGTTTACTAGAAAAGATCTTTCTTCCCAAAATGTTTCCTTTATGGTCTTGGACACAGGGCTCATTACCAAGCCTTAGCAACAATCGAAGCTTTAAAGTCTTCCATTCAATTCTAAGCTGGCTAGCACCATAGTGCTGGAAGGTGCTATGCAGGCTCCTGGACAAGAAAAATTATCAATGATCTTAACCAACATTAGATCCTGCATGCTATGATACTGACCTGTCAGACAAAGTGTCCCCATTGATGCAATAGTGTCAAGGCTATTTATGGGAGTAGCTAACTATTCACTTATTTGATTTGAGGCTCACACCACAGGAGAGAACTCATACCTAGTTCTACAAACATGGCCAAAACCCATGGCTGGGAAGGCATAAGCCCAAGATGAGAACCTATTGATGTTTTTCTAAATGGCCATGTTATCAAACTGCCTTCTATTTATTTATGTGTACATCCATACATCTATGCCGTTCTCACCGTGGTCAGAGAAGCTTCTTATCACAGTGGGTAGTGGTTAACATACAGAACAGTACTGTTCAAAGTGCTGCAAATAAGCAATCCTGAATAGTAAGTCATAAATGGAACATCTATAACAAAAGCCCTCTATCAAGACTTCGGGAACATTTAGGAACAGGTGGAAGATGAGAGTTGTAAAATGTTGTTCAATGGACACGATGTGGCAGCTGGACACATGAATTCACAGTAGTTGTTTTTACCTGCACAAGATCAAGCCAGTTAATATTTCAGCATGATGGGGGGGGGATCACAATGTCTCACATCTAGCTGGGGACCTGCTGGCAGTTGATGTTTGTTGGGAAAGGAGTCACTATTCTTTAGGAGGATGGCCACTGTAATGTTGTCTGTGCACCAATTGATGAAATTGATGAACATAGGCCCATATGCGTATCGGCATCACTAATTGAACTCAGTGGATAAAAATTAATCAATCAAAAGTAAATTTTAAAAATTATAAAAAGAGCACACGAAGTTGGGAGGAAGATTGATGGGGATTCTGAAGAGAAGTGGAGAAGATAATTCAGGGATGGGTATGATCAAGACACATTATAGCCATGTAAGAAACTTTTATGCACCAGGGATACATCCTGGTTCCACTGTCAGAGGTCCCTTACCTTCTAGCTACCCAGGCCTTCTAGCTGAGATCCATGTTCAGGGGCTCTGAGTCAGTCCCATGCTGGATTCCCATCTATCAGTCTGGGGGCCCATTAGCTCCCCCTTGTTCAGATCAGATGTCTCTGTGGGTTTCTGTAGCATGGTCTTGTCTTCCCTTTCTGAATCTGGACTCCAGTTTGGCTCAGTGTTTACCTGTGGGTGTCTGCTTCTGTTTCCATCAGCTACTAGATGAGGGCTCCATGATGGTGGATAAGTTAGTCATCAATCTCATTATCAGGGAAGGGCATTTATGGTAGCCTTTCCACTGTTGCTCAAATTGTTAGTTGGGATCACTCTTGTAGGTCTCTTGGACATTTCTCTAGGTTCAGTTTTCTCTTCAAACCTATAATGGCTTCCTCTTTCATTCTCTCTCTCTCTCTCTCTCTCTCTCTCTCTCTCTCTCTCTCTCTCTCTCTCTCTCTCTCTCTCTCTCTCCCTATTCTTCCCCTGACTCAATCTTCCTAGTCCCACGTGCTTTCCTCTCCTCCCCTTCTCTTTCTCCTAGTTCCCTCTCCACTCACTGCCCCCCTCTCCCCATATGCTCAGGAGATCTTGTCCCTTTCCCCTTCTATGAGGGACCTTATATGAATCTCTTAGAATCCTCCTTGTATCCTAGTTTCTCTGGCAATGTGAATTCATCCCCCATGAAGGAATACTCCCTTAACATAGAGACAAGAGAGAAGGCCTAGTATCTACTCCAAATGACTTGACAGATTTAGATGACCCCTCCTGGAAGGCATCACCCTATATGTGGAGTGTCGGGGGGCATAAGAGGGTGGGAGAGAGGGAAAGAGGGAGGCAGGGAGGGAGAGGGAAGTGGGATCAATATATAAAATACAAATTTTAAAAAAATCCATAAAAAAGAAATGTTTAAAGAGTAAATGCTTTGACATTTATTTAAAAATATAATTAAATTTTTTGAAGAGTTATTACTGGATTCGGGGCTTCATTGAATGAGTTGAAAAGCATTCATGGGAGAACTTACTCTAAATTAGGCACCTTGAGTGAGAACAAAGCTCTAACTGGTACACAAGTAGCAGTCACTGAAATAATCAGTAAGAGAAGATGGTAGGCATTTTATAATCTACACAGTGGCTCTTCTGCTGCCTATGCTCAGACAAAATTATAAAACTGTTTTACTGTAGCATAATAGTGAAGTGCCTGGCAAAACTAATACAATTCTGTGAGATTGCTTACATCCTACAGGTAAATTACATGTGGCAGTTAGGACTGCAAAGCTAGCTCCCATCAACACTGAGGCCTAATTCCATCAGACTAATTCCAAGATGTGAAACATGGCTTCTTTCTGTCTCTTGCCAAGGCAGAGGAAGTCATATGGCAGGATGTTGTTCCACAGTATCCCCGTCCTCCCCGTGGCTGGTCATGAGATGGTTATATGGTCTGTGTATGGTCTGTGATTAGAGTGCAATAAACCTCTCCGGTTTGTTGCAAAAATAGTTGTGTCATTCTCTGGTATAAAACTGTTTGCATGGTAAGAGTTCAATATAAAAAGGACCCTGCAAGATTGTATAAAACAGCTATAAGAACAACTATCAGAAATGGGTATCAATAATGGGTCTCAAAGTCAAAAGACTAGATTATGAAATCTAAAATGATGAAAATACATCCCCAAATTCAGTGGAAACTTTAAGGCGAGTAGGTGCCTTTTTCTTTTAGCTGAATCCCAAATTAGTAAGCTTTTACTGTAATCTTTTTACAGATATAACAAATGCTATTTATTCCTGTACAGTCCCCTTTAGCTGGATAGGGAGCAATCAATGGTCATGATAATGAGTCTATGTTAATTTTTGAACTTCAAAAGTAGACACGTTATCATTTATGACTTATACTGGCATTAGGAGCAAGTTTCAGACTGTCTTAGTTGTATTATAGCCACTATGGAAATTATAGCAAAGCATAAAGAATAACCTGTATTTGCCTCATTCTAGAGGCTTCAGAGTATCCATCTTAGAGGAATGGTAGATTTAAATTCCTAAAATGAATTCCAAGTGGGTTGGTAAGACGGCTCAGCAGATAAAAGTGCTTCCACTAAGCATGGTGGCCTGAGTTCAATCCCTAGAATCCACATGATGGAAAGTGTAATGACTCCAGCAAGTTGTCCTCTAATGTCTGTACATATGCTGTGGCACTTGTGCACCCACAAACACACACACACGCACACACATAAATGTAATACTTTTTAATTACAGCTATTCAAGATATGGTAGGACATGGCAGGAGGCAAATAATGCCCTATCTAAAAAGCAGTACCATCGTATAGATAGCAATAGGAAGGCAGCTGTCATTCACTACATTAAGAATGAGCCAATTAGTGTCTCACTAGATGGACAAGTCCCTGTAGTGGAGTTAAACTGTTCCTGCAAAGGTTAAAGAGAAACCTGATCTCATAATCAAGCTATCTTTCAAATGAGTGTCCACTCCCAATCGACTGGATCTTTGTGATACGATGCTAAAGACTTCAAGTACAAGCATTTTGTTGATGTGAGGTCAAGCCTGAAGTTTGACCAGATAAAAGGTTGGGTGGGCTGAGTGCTGTGAGGGAAACAAGTATCAGAAGAAAGCTGTAAAAAGGGAATCTACCTCCTGAAGTGTTTAAGGGAACAGCTATTACATTTCTGTCAGCGATGTTAGGCGGGGGGTGACATATGCCGCGCTCAGTTAACTGCAGAGCTGCAGTTATGGGAAAAACACGTTAAGTGTTCTGTTTTGGATTTTTTTCCTTAACTGGTAACGTAGCAAAGCAAAAATAACAAACAGGATGGTGATAAAGAGTGTCACATTCGTATTCCAGAAAAGCATCTAAGTAGAATAATAGGCAAGATTGGTGAAAGTGTAAAGACAGAAAAGGGTGTTACAGAATCCAAAAATTAATCTCCTTCAATCAACTCAAGTGGGAACTGTCCATCTCTGAAGCTTATGGATGATCCCTCCGAATACAAAGCTAAGGTCATCAGCTAGAACTGATGTGCATAGTGAAGATGAATTCGTGTCTTTCTTTTGAATTGGGAAACAGGAATCCAGGTATCAGTACTTGGCACTGTAAAATTCTGTCAGCTGATAGTAGTATCTGATAAGGTCCTTTCCAACTAGGCTTGATGACTGTGTTTTTCCTTGGTGTCTTATCCACAAGACTAAATGTGCAAGCTAAAAATCATCCAGAAGCTATTAGGATAGGCATCTTTGAAATGTAGTTTGTATCTGCTGATGACTAAAGCTAGAGGTGCTGATGAGCCTCCTGCATTAATTAGGTAGACACTAAGAGTGAGGGTGAAATTCCCAGGCTTTACTACTAACTCACAAGCTAATTTGAGACTCCCACCGGGAATGGGTTTTGTAGATAATAAAGCTACTAGTAATATTTTAGAGCATGAAACTTCCTGAGGACAAACGTAAACTGCCACATACTCTTTGCCATGATAAACCACAGCCCCAAAGTGAGCCAAAATAAACACTTTCTCCTTTAAGTTAGTATTCCTCATTTATTTTGTTGAAGCAACAAGAAGAATAATGAAGGTCTGTGGCTGTAGCCCATCAGTGGAGTGCCTGCCTAACATGTCTGGAGCCCTAAATTCAACCCCCGATATTGGGAAGGGGTGAAACATTGACTTGAGGTCATCTTGATAATACTTCATTTTGCAAGTAAAAGAAAGAAAAGTAACCAATCTGCTATCTCAGAAAAACAAACAACAACAAAGGCCAAGAGACTATAGCCATTTCAAAACAATAAGGGAGGGTCTAGAGCAGACCCTTAATTCCATGGACCTCAGGAAGGGCCAGCTCTGCTGGCAGCACTATTTAAGATTGTGAGGCAATAAATGTTTACTACTTGACCCCTATTTGTGAAACTAAATTACAGCCTCCAAAACAAACGAAGGCAGGGCAATGGCCATCTAACAGAATGTTTTAAGTCATCCTGAAAACAAACAATCATAACATGTATTTATAGCCTATTGGAAAGGCACTTGCATGAAGCACATTTGGAAGTGTTTGAAGGACCCTCTGGTATGTAAGCCACCTTTCCAGTTCACCAGGATTATGTTGTTAGCAGGTACAATGGGTTTTGGAAACATGCCTGGCAATACCTTTACAAGTGCTCCCATCGATATTCATTTAAGATCTTGGCCAATCTATCACCTTTCTTGTGGATGATATCACAAAGAATTTTTTAATTTCATTATAAAGATTTGACACTTTCAGTCAGCCATCCTGGCCATGGTGTTATTTTTATGCAACTATCTTGAAATTTTTCCCAGAATATTTTTCCCAATTAGAGGCTTATCTTTGATGGCAAGTAACAGTATCATTTAATTCCTCTAAGGCTTTCCCTTTGTAAATGATTACAGAAGCAATTGTGTTGGTTGAAGCTGCTTAATTTTTTTTTTTTTTTTTTTTTATGGTCCGGTTGTTAGTCAAGTTACGTGATTCTAGTTCCTTTTTCTTTGGATGATGCTTGCATACATATACGAGTTCTTTACATTGTCTGTTTCTACAGGTATTTCTGTTGAGGTCAGAAAATCTCTATTTCAACATAGTTTGACGTCAACTAACTTAACAACATATGACAATCACTATAAATACTACTGTACTTTGTGTCAGTTGGTAATTCTCCACCACAGCAATCAATGAAGCTGTCTAAGTAGATTTGATAATTTTATCTAGTGTAAATGTTTGTGGTGGTATACCCTATGTGCCATTAGTTTTACTCCTTTTTTTGTTGTTGTTTTTGTTTTTTTTTTTTTTTTTTTTGCTTTTTGTTTGTTTGGTTTTTTGTTTGTTTGTTTTTTTGGTTTTTTTGTTTTTGGGTTTTTTTTTTTTTTTTTTTTTTTGAGGCAGGAACTTGTCACATATCCCTGACTGGCCTAGAATTAGCTACATAGATCAGGCTGGCCTTGAACTCACAGAAATCCACCTGCCTCTGGGTCCCAACTGCTGAGATGAAAGGCATGTACCATCATGCCTGGCTTAATTCACTATTTATAAGCAATTAAGACACTCAAAAAGTTTATACAGCATATAGATCTTTTTGTTTTCATAGCTGTAACCAAGGAAAGATTAAAAAGTAGCAATTGACATTATATCCCATAACTAACAAAAGACAGAATAACAGTGCTTTACAGACAGCCAGAGAGCAAACTAAAGAATAATCAAGCATGTTTTCGTATGGTTTGTACTTCTGTTTGGTGATAGAACTTGATCCCAGGGCCTGGTATATATCCACCCCATGTTCTATCATTAAGCTATACTCCCATTGAGTGCTTTTTTAATACAATGTTTTCTTGTTTTGTGTGTGTGTTTTCTTTACTGTATGGAGAACTATTAAGTTAAAGTACTCACATATCCTGCTATTACAACGTTTTAGATTTATTTTTATTATTTTTTTTAATTTTTAATTTTAATTTTTATTTTATATATGGATCTGTTCCCTCTCCCTCCCTCCCTCTTTCCCTCTCTCCTACCCTCTCATGCCCCCAACCACCCTCCCCTCCTCTCTCTTCCCCTCCCCCACTCCACATGTAGGGTGATGCTCTCCAGGTGGGGTCATCTAAATCTATCAAGTCATTTGGAGTAGGGACTAGGGCTTCTCTCCTGTCTCTAGGTTAAGGCAGTTATCCCTCCATGGGGATGTGACTCCAAAGTTCTTTTGTGCACCAGGGATACATCCTGGTTCCACTGTCAGAGGCCCCTAAGACTGCCCAGGCCTTCTAACTGATACCCTTGTTCAGGGGGTCTGAGTCAGTCCAATGCTGGTTTCCCGGCTATCAGTCTGGGGGCCCATTAGCTCCTCCTTGTTCAGGTCAGCTGTCTCTATGTGTTTCTGCAGCCTGGTCTTGTCGTCCCTCTGTGCCTCTGGATTCGAGTTCGGCTCAGGGTTTAGTTGTGGGTGTCTGCTTCTGTTTCCATCAGCTACTAGATGAGGGCTCCATGATGGTGGATAAGTTAGTCATCAATCTCATTATCAGGGAAGGGCATTTATGGTAGCCTTTCCACTGTTGCTCAAATTGTTAGTTGGGGTCAGTCTTGTAGATCTCTGGACATTTCTCTAAGTCATTTTTATTATTCTTATTATGACTATGTACATTTGTCTATGTGGGTATGTACACATGAATGCCAGGTGCCCACAGAGACAAGAGGCATTGGATCCACTGGAGAGGAGTTACAGGTGATTGTGAGCTACTGAATGAGGTCATCTGGAAGAGATGTATGTGCTCTAAACCACTGAGCCATCTCTCCAGCCTTGCTATTACTATTGCAGCCCTTAAATAAAGGGATATGTCTTGGCTGTTGGTCTAATAAGACTCAGTAAACAAGCAGCTGATGATGTCCATGTCATTGTACCAGTCTTACCATTCAGAACAAAATGGTCAGTGAGATTCTGGATACACAATTTTAGAAAATGTTTGTGATAAATAACTATTACCCCAGTCTTTGTGCTTATACATAAATATGATTCTTCTACTTTGAAAAGTATGTAGATATTGATATATACTCATATATAAACTAGCCCTGGCCTGCTTACATCCTACCTCAAGCCATGTCATAATAGCTTGCTTAGGTCACAATTCGCAGAGTGGGTGTGGCCAGAGTATAAATACAGGTGGGTTCCCTGGGGCAGCTCAGTCCCGAGAGAAGAGCCAGAAAGAACACATCAAGACACATCTTTGTAGAGAGGCTCATTTGAGAGAATTAACAGCACTCTTCTACTAAGCAAGTAAGCAGCTACATTTTTGCTTCAGTTAAGGACCACAGAAAGAAGCAGACAGAGCTGACAGGGCATAGGAGAGAATGGGAGGTTCCGTGGCTGGGATCCATAAAACAGGCAGTAAAGTGAAGTCACCAATCTGGGACTTAGGGGTGGACTTTCCAAAATAATTCTTTACATATTATTCATATTTTGGGTGACTATTTTCCTCCAAACAGAATTGGAAGCAACTGGAAAGGATTCATTCAATATAAACACATTTTTAAATAAGGGAAGAAATAGATAAAGGGATAAAGGGACTAAGCCGGTGTTATAGTCCATACATAAGACAAAGATTCAGTTTTAGGATCTTAATTCACTCTAGAAACAAATGGAAGAATTTAAACTAGGGACAGAATGACGGCTTCAAAGGGGATCAGGGACTTTGAAAGGGTAAGTTCCTTGGGTGAAGATGAAATAACTATCATTTCTGGTAGAGGAAGGTTAATAATTCCTACAGTGGGGACTAAGTACCTGCAACAGAGATGGTAGGGAAGAACCATGGGAGATGATTAAGACCGAGGGTGGGGCAGACAAGAAATAGATGATACCAGATGCTGAATGGATGCCAAAGTACTGTAAGTGAGTGCCTTTCCAATCATTCAGCACTTCCCCAATGGCTCAAAAGAACACAAAATTTAATTTGAGAGGATATTTAGAGAAAATGTTGGCTAATAGGGCAAATGTTCTGTTTTAATGTAAACATGCACTGACAAGAGCTGATAGGTTACTAGGACATGTGTCTATGACATCATAATATTAGCAGGGAGTCTGAGTGGAGGCAGTTGAGGGTGAGAGATAAATGGGACCAAGAGATAGTTCAGGGACTTCCTAGTTAGTCCTCTACAGAGAACATTCCTTCCCTAAGGGAAACAGTTCTACAGGGAACATTCCTTCCCTAAGGGAAACAATTCGAGAGGTGGGACACACATTACAACACATGTCACCAGAAGGTTCTTTTAACTGGATGAAGGGATCACACAGCAGAAGAGCCAGGATGTCTCTGGGACTGTGATGGCCCTTGTTGCAAAAGATTCTTATTAGTGGAAGGGAAAGCAGGTTAACAGACACCTCAAGCCAATATGCTTAATTACCATGGCAGTATCTAATATTTTGGAATTTGGTCATTAAAATAAAGGTGAGTTTCCCAAAAAATTAATTTTCCCTCCAAAACACCACAGCCACCACATGTACACCATACTCTAGAAAGAAGAATGAATTGTGTCTGATGCTATTATACATGCTGTCAACAAATGTTTATTCACATTTTAGAAAAAGATACCCCTAAATTGCCTGGAAAAAAAGGCATAGGAAGGAGGAGTTCTGAGCCTCCAAAGGGAAGTGTTGAAAGCTTCTCTACTAAGGTATCTCAATGGAGGAATGAGCCAGTGGCAGTCTTCCCCCTTAATCCAAACACACTATAAGTAGCCAGTATTGTCACTGTTTATCACAAAATGCCAAATCACAGGGTGACAAAAGAGAAAGAGATAACATAAAACTTCCTCACTGAAATTTGAACTTCCACAGGCACTAAAAGATTTGCCATCATCCATAAGTCACCATTTCAAAATTAATATTACATGTAGTAAATAAGCTACATATTACTATTGACATTGCAGCTCAAGTTTTATCACAGGAACATTTGGAAGGGAGTGTTCATGAAGCTTGAGTTTAGGGAAATATCATGCCCCCATTGACCAAGTAGTCTTATTGGTGGAAGGTGAGCCAATAGCTATCTAGCTTCAAAATGACATCACTTGTTACCACCAATAGCTGTTTATCTTTATAATGACATCACGTGTTACCATCAATAGCTGTCTAATTTCATAATGCCATCACTTAGCTTCCTACCACAGAACCACAGATTATAATGTCTTCATGAAGACTCTGCTGGCATGCTTTGAAAATATAGTATTTGCAGTACTATATCTCTATAAAAAGCACCCAGTTTTCTATGAGACAATTGGAGGTTTGATGAATTCATCTTTTACATTACTCTTCACACACATCTGTACAAGATGCCCTGTGAATAGCTGGAGACACACTTGGAGAAAAAACAGAGAACTTCCATTGTGAATCATATGTGGCCTCTATACTAAGGCTTCCTACTAGAGGAATGTGGCCCAATAGCTGTCTTCCTGCTTAACCAAAACCATTGATTCAAAGGCCAGTCACTGTATTCATTTCTCATAAAAAAAAACAGACTTATGTTCAAGCATCAAGTAGGAAAATGTAAGTAATAGACCTTCCCTCAATGTCAACTACATTCCACACAAGATATACACTAATCTGTGGTACAAAATTCTGAGTGTTGCAGATGTCATCAATCCTATACAAAATCCAATGTGAAGATAGTGCCTGCATATTAGAATTCACTTTTCAAAATACGGATATCTCAGAAGGAGAATATCTTAGATGCTGAAAGAAACTATGGAAAGGGGGTGTCACAATGCTTTCTTTGGCATCATAACCTTTTTATCCAAGACTTCTTATTGGTGGAAGTTGGGCAAATGGCTCTCTTCCTCCATAATAGCAACAGCCACTGCTGCAGTCAACAGGAATGTTTAGCAAAACACAACTTCAGTTCCCAAGGACTAGGATTAAGACTCACAGGTGAGTCAAAGGTAGAGACCTTCCAAAATTACAACTCCATGTCCACACTCTATACTTTACCCAAGAAACAAAAATTGAAGATTTCTGGTGACATCTGACAACTTTTCACATATCAGTGCAAGAGGCTCTCTGATTTGCTGAAGGGATTCCAAAGAGACAAAGGGATAGATATGATGCCTCCATTGTGATGTATAGATGGCCTCTCTGGTAACATTGCCCACTGGAAGAAATTGGCCAAAGGCCATACTGCTCCCTAATCCAAGTCACTCTGATCCTCGCCAGTATGCTATACCCTTCTCAATATAAGATATCCAACCATAGGGTTAGTAAAGTAAATATTGGTGGGAACACATCAGAAATTAATGTTCCCTTTAGAACATCTATACTTAAGCTGGGCAGTGGTAGCACACACCTTTAATCCTAGCACTTAGGAGGCAGAGCCAGGCAGATCTCTGTAAGTTCAAGACCAGCCTGGTCTACAAGCTAGTTCCTGGACAGCCTCCAAAGCTACACAGGGAAACCCTGTCTCAAAAACCAAAAAGAACATCTATACTTATATACTTACAAACATGCCACAACACCTAAGGACATTAGTTGAAGGTTTTATTTTACCATTTTATTATTTCTGTAACTAATTCAATGAAAATTCAAGCATGAGTTATTTGAGGAGATTGAGGGACTCCATGGGAGAGGAGGGAAGGAGGGGTAATGGAGGTCCCCTGGTTGTAGTTTTCTCATTGGTGGACCAGTAGATGCCCTTCTTTGTCATGATATCATCTGTCACCATGATAAATACTGTAGGGTCTATGGTCTATTAAGGCTAATAGGTATGGTCCTAAAACATAGTATTTTTCCACTTAAAACACAATACCCATACCATGTACTTTATCACAGGAAATAAGAAAGGAAGATTACAGGCATAATCTATGGCATTACTTTGCGGATGTTGGCAGAGCATGCTCTCATAGTGCCTGAAAGGACCCCCAACAAGAAGACCTGATACCACCATTGTGAGGCATTGATGGTCTCTTACTGGGACTTGCCTTCTGCTCTCCTCAATCAGGATCATTCTTTGACTAACCATTGTGTTTACTTCTCAGAACAGAACACAAAATCATAAGATAAAACGATGAAGAGTCATCAGATTAGTCCCACTGGGTAATGGTCCCATGACCTTGGTATCTCACTAGAACATTGTTAATTGCAAATGGTAATACCCAATGTTTAAAAACTGCTCACATTACAACCTACTTTTCAACACAAGGGATGCTGAGGGCACATATGGAAGACAGAAACCACTGAAGACACCTTTGGGAGCAATAACTTTTAAAACATTCCCATTGGTGGAAAGTTGACCAATAGCTAGCTAGCTATACTCCTTTGTGATGACATCATCTGTTGCCACAGGCAGCCAGGTTAACAGTATAGCACATAAGGCTGCAGGCATTTAATTCCAGTGCTCAAGAGGCAGAGGCAGGATGATATCTGTAAGTTCAAGGCCAGCCTTGTCTACAAAGTGAGTTCCAGAGCAGCCAAAGCTGTTCCACAGAGGAACCCTGTCCCCTTCACAAAAGGAATTACCAATACTAGCCAAGCAGTGGAGTTGCATGCCTTTAATACCAGCTCCAGGAGGCAGAGACAGGCAGATCTCTTTGAGTTCCAAGTCAACCTGGTCTGCAAAGTGAGTTCCAGGATAGGCAGAGCTACAGAGAAAACCTGACTCTGAAAAACAAAAGGAAAAAAATGAAAAAAAAGATGGGGTGGATGGAAAGATGGTAAGAGCCAGAGGACCAGGAAGTCTGCTGTGAGAGTCTCCCTCCTAGAAATGACAGGGAAGCTTCAACAATGATACCCTAACAATATGGCTACCTAAACAAGGATACCACAAGACATGCTAATTTGGAAGGGGTAAACCTAACAGGTCCCTACCAGTAGTTAAAATATCTAAAAGCACCTAAGGAATGCTGGGAATGGATGAATTGTCTTTCCCAGGGATGAGCTCTCTAATTGGTTACCTAAAATCAAATGGTCAACCATGAAATCATACACATACTAGCAACATTAAAAGTATCTAGCAGGTTGTATTTATGTATTTTATGCATCTCTCTCTCTCTCTCTCTCTCTCTCTCTCTCTCTCTCTCTCTGTTAAGAGTAGGTTTTTCCACCAGCCTGATCCCACAGCTGCGCCAGTCCCAAATAACACACAGAGACTCTGTATTAGATATAAAGCTGTTGGCCAGTTACTAATTTCTTATGGGCTAGCTCTGTCTTAAATATTAACCCATTTCTATTAACCTAATTTCCATGTGGTCTCATCTTATCAGAGAGAGGGGCTGGCATTCTTCTCTCTCCATCCTCCATCTTGGAACTCCTCCCTACTACTTCCTCTCTCTTCCTTGTCTCCTAGTCCTGCCTATCTTGCTTTCCTATTGGTCAACAGTGCTTTATTCATTAACCAATAAGAGAAACATATTTACAGAATGACATCTCCCATCATCTCCTCTTTTCTGTCTAAAATAAAAAGAAGGGTTTTAGCCTTAACATAGTAAAATATATAACAAAACAGTTATCAAATAAGAACCATAGTTAACAATATTTAGTCCATTAACATTTAATAAGACTTAAACCCTATCTTGGTCTAAAGTCTTATATGTAACTTACCTTTAATCCTAACTAAGGAAAACTACAACCATAACTATTTGTCTTCAACTCTTTCAAAGGCCACAGAAGGATAATATATAAACTCTAGAATTGACAGAGACAACTCACTGCCTGGTCACCCGAAGTTCTTCTGTAATGTTCCATCTTCAGCCCATAGGCCATAGTGTGTCTGGAAGATTCCTCAGCAAAGCAGAAAACTTTAAACTGTCCCCCTGTATTGACAGTTTGTCAGTCACTTTTCTCTGTGTCCTGCAGACTGTCTGCCAGACTCTTCCATGAAGCAGGAATCCTGTAGCAATGTCAAAGATTATTCATTGGTGGAAGATCCTCCTTCATAATGACATTACATATCACCACATATTACATACCTGTAATAGCACATTACTGTATCATAGAATCTGCTACTAAGTTTGATAAGGTTTGGTCCAGGCATGGTGGCACAAGTCTTTAATCCCAGCACTTTGGAGGCAGAAGCAGGTGGACCTCTGTGAGTTCGAGGCTACTCTAGTCGACATAGTGAATTCCAGGACAACGTAGAGAGACACTGTCTCAAAAACAAAGATTCATAGGCTTTGATATTTTCTATTAGTCTTAATGTTAATAAAAGAAGCTTTGGCCATCTATGACAACTGTACCTTCACAGAGATCACTTGGCCACGAATAATGATTTAGGAAGTACAAAATGTTATTACATCCACAAATAATATGAATATTCAAACTACCTATATAATAAAATAGAGAATATAGCACAGTTTAAATCTAGAGGTTATGAGAACCCAGTGAGATGGGTATGGTGGTAGAAGCCTTTACTCCTACCACTTGGGAGAAGAGGCAGGTGGATCTCTGTGAGTTTGAGGCCAGCCTAGTCTACATAGTGAGCTTCACAACAGCCAATACTACACAGAGAGATTTTGCCTCAAAAATAAAATTTAAATTTTAAAAACATGGGGGGGGACAACATGAGCTCATCTGCCAGTATTCCATAGTGGTATAATGTGAGTCAATGGCTGCCATCTTTCCTGATGGCATCACATGTTGCTACCCTCCTTGTATTAGCTTAATAGTTGTAAAGTCCAAATCATGGGTTATGCATTAAGATTGAGAATGGATAGTTGTAGAAATTAGTGACTTCAAGATTATACCTCCATTCCAATACCCTGCAGTCCACCCAGGAAAAAGAGATCACAGGTTTGGAGTAGCCATCCCTACTCTTCATGCATCTATGCAATGTGTTCTGTAATTGAAGGCACTCTTATGCAACCTCCACTTAGAGATATGGATGGCCTCTGCACTAAGGACATCCATCAGGGGACAGTAGTCAATAGCTTTTCTCCTACTTAATCAAAGCCACTGATTCTGAGGACAACCATTGTGTTCCCTCAGAACCACAGAATTCAGAATCATAGGTCTTTCTTGAAAGAAAAAAAGGAAAACTTAATTTTCCCTACATTGTTATACCTCCCTACCTTTACCCCCACCCTCAGCTACGAAAATGTCATTATAGAGTTTCAGAAGCCAAATCTGACCTTCTTGTTCATACTCCTACAAAAGGTATTCTCTGAATTAATGGATTCTTAGTAGGAAGAAGCTGGGATATCTCTATTGTGAGGCTTGGTGGTTAGCCTCATATTTGATAGGAACCGTATTTGATTCCTATCCCAGTACCTCTTTATCATAGACTTAGGTAACCCTGCATGCTTTAATACTCCCCTTATCAATTTTCCTTTAAGTGAAGTGCTCCCTACAAGAGGAAAGAGTTCATTGGATTGCAAAAGCCACCTCTGAGCAAACTACCAACATATCTGACCAACACTCTGGTTAATTGATCCATAGATTAGAAAAGCCATAATGTGTACATGGCATTGAGGGGCATGTGGATCTACAGATTCCCATTGATGGAATATGAGCCAATGGGTATCGTTTTATCTAATAACAGCCTTCTCTTTCTGCCAACCACAGGTAGATTTGTGTCAGATGTAAAGGTAAAAAGGTCTCTCTCCCATTACCACTCTCCTGAGTATAGAAAAAGCATATAAGGATTTTTTTTGGAAGAAATCATTTAAAAGCTCATAGCCTTGAGACATTAAGTGCAAAATGTCACTGAGAGTTTGTAGAATGAGATACTTATTGTGAAAAATGGGAAAGATATTAAAAATCTCTTGGTATAATTATATAAATATATGTAATATATTACCTATATAATTTGCATATTTCACAACTACATAATATTAGTAGTGGCATTGCTGATCAGAGTATGTCTGGACCCTTTTCTGACCCATCAGGATCTTTTGAAACTGATTTTAATTTGCTTTTGAAATTATATATATATATATATATATATATATATATATATATATATTGCCATGGTTGCTATGGAAATCTTAAAGCTCATCCAAACTTATGTGTGGTTATGTCTGAAATTACGTCTTTGGGGAAATTCACATTATGAGAATAAGGCCTATGAGTGTCTGCTTCTCAAGGTTCCACTTGTTACCAGCTACCATCATCTACTAAACTAGAAAGACTCATAGATTCCCAAGCTTAATAGATGATTCTATTTCATAGTAGATCTTTTATCCTGTCAACCATCCTGAATAACATACCAAATTAATTTGGGGGCATAAATGGATGTGCTTTTTAGGAGAATTTGGCTCTATTTTCAGCCGTGAATTATGCATTAGTAAGAATTATTTGGACAGCATTCATCATCATTTCCGAAGTTAATGAAATTCCATTACACTTTGGTACATTTTCATTTCACCCTGTGGTAAATTAATTCTCCCTCATTCTTCCTATCTGTCTCTGTCTCCAGTTCTCCTTTTGCATCATTTACAACGGTTACAAACTGAAAACATGGAGAGGCTTCATAATTCAGATAAGTTAAATAAGAGCCAGGAAAGACAGATGTTACTGATTGTGTCTATAATGATGGATTCTGTAACCTAGTGCTGAGATGTACATGGCAGGCTGCTTGTTTCTCAGATGCTGCTGGTGTGTGTGCTACTCTAGAATTCAGAGCTGGGCAAGACTAAGGCTGAAGGATTTACCTTAAAAGTCTAAACCCATACTTTGACTATGGTCACACTTGGTAACTGTCAGCTGCCACCTCAGCAGCAGCAATAGCAGCTCATGCCCCCAGGTGGGATGCTGAAAGGACTTGGTGTGGCAAGAAAGCTCCTGAACAAATAAAAGGGCCATCTATATGAGAAGCAAGCCTGGAGCTGTCCTTGGTGATGAGTGCCTGTGCTTATTATCAGCCTTGTCCTTCCTGGCCCCATTCTGTGTCCAAACCTAATATTGATTGTCTGGATCCTGCTCTTACGGATCCCCTGCCCAATAAGTAAACAAATGTCTTTTGTCTAGCTCCATAGGAACAGACCAAAGTGCATCCAGGAAACTGGTTTGGCGCTGCTCTGTATGATTCTAGACTCTTTTGCCAGCTAATAGGTTAGTGGTTGAAAAGGAGTTCTGCCTCTGAACACAAAAAGCACCAGTGTTTGAGTGCTTTGGAGTATATTTTGGGAACATTGCCGAGTTCTGTACCAAACTCCTCAGTAGTTTTTACAGCATCAATGGAGATAATGTCTTTCACACAGACATAGCACAGGGAAGAAATGAGATAAGGCATAGGGAAATATCAAGCACTGGGGCTAACACTTGGTAAATGGCAGTTATTATGACCATTACTAGCTCATTCTAATGTTTCCTGACCACCTCCTGATTCTGTTCCTTTTCTCCTCTGTTTGCTATTGTGCTTGCTTCCTGCTCATCCTCCACGGGGCTTAGAGAGGTAATGGTGGCCACTAAAGCATGACGCATCCAGCCCTAAATGCCATACAGAAAGTTCAAGAAACATGGAACTTCTTTCTGCAGTCTTTAACTACGTAACACTGAATTTCTGGGGTTGTGGATTGATGGATATGTGGAGAGACAGACAGAAAGACAGACAGACAGGCAGACAGAGATTACAGAGACAGAGAGGGAAAGAGAGAAGAGAGATGCTTGAAGTCATAAAATAGTATAGGTAGAGAAGAATAAAGATCTAAAGTTTCACCCAAGAAGAGTCAGAAACAGGTAAAAGAGGAAGATTATTTTCAGTAATAACTGACATAGCATACTTCTGCCATAGAAAAAAAATTATATGTTATTTAGTACACATCTCCCAAATTATTCCCTATCAAAGCCATACAAAAGCCATTTGATATCCACAGATGAAAAAGTATTCAATCAATTCCATTAGAACAATTAGAAATGACCAGTCACAAAGATTTCTGGTTAATGGTATTTAGCCAAACTTCCCAGAATGAAATCAATCAGATGGCAATGGCATTGATTATACAAGCACTGGTCATTTCCCAGTCTGAAAAAAAAAATGGCTTCCCAACAAACTATTCAGACAAGTAACAACAACGCAGGCTCCTTGTTGCATATAGTAGTCATCACTTTAGATCACTTTTCAGCTTAGTTCAGTTGCCTTGTGCAATGCATGTATGTTTGTTCAGACAGTCCAATGATCATTATTTCAATTAACTCAAGACAGATCCCATCCAAAGCAAAAAGTAGAAAGCATGGGTTTATTTTCCTATATCAATCAGTCTAACAGATACTCAGGTAAACATAGTCATAGCAACATCAGTGTAGTAAGCTGCCTGGAGCTCTTAAGCCAGGAGAGTGATTGGAGTCAGGTAAGATAAGAGGGGGCCTTGATGGTAATTTATAGTAGTTGGGGAAAGAACAGAGCTAGGGAGGAAACCTATCCTTGATGAGTGCAGAGGCCATTAATGAGGCGAAGGAATCAATATTGATTGTGAAGGGTACAGTAAATCCTGTGATCGTATGCCTTCCTTTATCAGCTGTTCTGCAAGAGCCACTGATCCCGGGAAGCTTTATAGAAACTTGCTAGCTAAAAATGGCAATGTGATATTGACACTGAATCCCTTTTTCCCAGAAGTATTTCATCTAAATAACAATCATGGCAGATAAACTCCTCTTGTTGACCAAATTTCAGGTTAAGATCAGGAACTTAAGTCTTCTCTTCACAGACCAAGTTATTACACATTCCAACCCATTTCCCTTGAAGATTTCAAATCTCACTAGCAGTATATAAGAAGTTCATGTTCTCTGAATCCTGCTTAGCTTTGGGTACCATCCATTTTATCTTTGTTTTAGCCATCCAAATAGATACACAATAGTATCTTACTGTGCGTTTAATCAGCATTTCTCTGATGACTAGCAGTTTTGAGAAACTTTTCATTTGCCTGTTTGTTAGCGCTCTACCCAATATATAAGGAGTGATCCTACCCAGGATTTCACATCGCTTCCATCTGCTCCTTTCCCAAACACATAATTTCAGCAGGGGCTACCTGTTTTAAATTTAAAGTAGCTGTCACAAGCTTGGAGAAAATGACACTGCAACAAGGGAAGAAAGGAAGTATTTTGGGGAACTGCTCACATACCATATCATAGAAATGACCACTGGTCTCTGGGAGTACGAAGTAGCTCCTGTGCATTACACACACACAAAGAGAGAGGAGCGGGGGGAGTTTCTTTTTTGTTTTGATTTTACAAAGTTTCTTAATGAAAATGTTTTAAGAGAGAAACGTACACTATCTAGATAGATTAGTGTTTTTAGATTTACCTGTTAAGTGTGCTTGAGATTTTTGCCTGCATGTACATATGTGCACAGTACATATGCCTTGTGCCTAAAGAGGTCAGAAGAGGGCATTGGATTCCCTGGAAGTGGAGCTTTGAGCCACCATGTAGCTACTGGGAAGTGAACCTAGGTCTTTTTCAAGCACAACAAGTGCTCTTAATTACTGCGCCATCTCTCCAGCCCTCAGTAGATAGATTGAAAGGGGCTTTAAGGAGTCACTAAGGAACTGTCCATGTGTGCTTCATTATTACACTTATAATTCATACAGAATGTAATGAAAACGTTTACTATCTTTGCGATCTTCCCTTGGCCCTCAGGAATGAAGTCTCTCAAGTTTACTCCTTTTGCTCTTTAAACACACACAAAACACACACACACACACACACACACACCTTGATTCTTGAAGCTTGAGATATGATTATAAAGTTTCATTTGCTTTACTAAATATTCCGTGGATGTCTAAAACATGTCAAGCAACAGACTATAGACAACACAGGAAAATCACTTAACTCCTGAAAAGGAACTTATGATCTTCTTGTCTTCTTGTATCTCAGGCTGAGTTTACAAACAGCTGAAAATTCTGCTTGTTTTCCTTAGTGCTCAGGGTCTAGATATGAGACTGGCTCATTATTCATCATTGTTTAATTTGTTAAATTTTTTATGTGAACAATTGTCTTTCCTTCACGTATGTATATGTACTCCATGTGTGTTTGGTACCTACAGAGGTCAGGGACAGCATCAGTTTCCCTGCAAAAGGAATTACAGTTGTTAATTGCCGTGTGACTATTGTCAATCAAACCCAGGTCCTTTGCATGAGCAATAAATGCCATTATCTACCGAGCCATCTCTCCTGCCCCTCTATTCTTCTCTCTTGATGACCCCCACTGAACACAAAGCTATCTTTAGTCCTAAACTCACTTACTTACTTATTATTTCTTCCTATTGTCTGTTCACATATTAGGTTCACATAATAAACACATACCTCTGTTTACTAGTCTGTGCCTTTGAAAAAGATTCAGAGAGACACTATAGAATGTTACATTTATGTTAACCTATATTCTTGTCCAAAGTACCAAAATATCCCAAAGGAGAGGTGGAGCAAGCAAGAAATTATTTTGGTGAATATTCTGTTTGTAGCACATAGATACATGCTAGATAGGGGATGGATGGATGGAAGAAGGATAAATACTTATGACCCTGTTCAGTTAATCACTAATTCAAGGAGAAAGGGGGCATGGTTAGCAACAAATACTAGTAGAAAGTGCATTCCTTTCTGTGCCTAATTCTGTAAACAATTGTTTATTTCTGAAGATATTTTTGCCTGTGCAAGAGAAAGATTTGAATTTCTTCATGACAATTAAGTCTTCAATTATCCATGTTCGTGGGCAGAAGCAGTTTCTCTGAAAATCTCAAGCATTAGTAGATACTCCAGTATTTTTCCCATCAGTCATATGTTTTCCTACGGCCAGTTTGCTTTTTGCACCACAGCTAACAAGCAATTGTTTATGCAGTAGGTAAAATATTTTTCTGGGGTAATCTCTCCCCCTACAGGCCAATTGATTATTTCCTGAGAAAGGGCTAGAATGATGTGTGCTAATTTATAGAAGGGACTAAGTATGCTGTGGAGGAAAGCTCCACAGAAGGACAAATACCTCCTAGGAGCTAGGAGCTAGGTTTTCACTCATCTCCTGTTTCCTAGTGTTGATGAATGGGAGGAGGCTGATTGGGAACTGAGATCATCAAGGAAAGCTGTGTGACTAAGTAAACTGCTCTCTGAGCCTCAGCTTCCTTGACTGTAAAATGGAACCATGAAACACCAGACACAGTGGACACCCGTGCTATCAGCAATTAGTACTACTGGTATTATTGCTATAGTTGTTAACTATACTGAGAGCACAGGAACAAGGGATTTCCTTAACTAAGGATGTGAATTCTTAACTGTGATTCTGATAAGGAGAGTGAGAGCTTCTGGGTTTTCAAAGAAACTACATCCTAAACTGGATCTTATGACACAGACCCATAATCACAGTGACTCTGGAGGCTGTGAGAAGAGAATCTCGAATTCAAGGCCTGCCTGCTCTACAGAGTGAGTTCAAAGATAGGCCGAGTGACTTAGTGAGACAATGTGTCAACATTGGGAAGAGTGGAGAAGAAAGGGACTGAAGATGGAGTTTGGCAGCAGCACCACTCTGGGCTGACAGGCTTGACAAGCCAGGACCAATCCCCAGCTCTTCAAACTGAGCAATGGTGCAAGAACTTCTGCTCTTTATTTTTACTTCCAATATTTTTTTTCTAATGGCAGGGACAAAGGTAAGGGTCTTTCTGATGTGCTGTTGAGTCCAGGACAGGACTTTGTCTAATGAAGTTTGTGATCCACTACCCTGGGGACCTTTCTGCAGCCCAGGCTTCCTTCTGTGAAAAATCCCAGTGACAGCTCCTTCTCCTCATCTTAGCAGAGAGTGCCTCCTGGTGCTTAAAGCTTCCCAGTTTCGGTTTGTTCAGAATTCCTCCCTGCTAGAATATGTCCCACTGATCCATTTCCTTAATCTTGTCCTAGATCCAGCAGCTCTATTCCCTTTCAACGGTGCTTTGGCACATATCCTAATACACAGTCAGACCAGCTTCACCTACATCAACCCTATGTGTGCCTCTGATCAAATTAGCGTTCCAGTTTCTATCCCACAGCCTAGAATGACAGAGCTCCCTTTTCAGATGTTCTAAGGGACTCTAGCTAGGAGATGGGGAGAATAGAGCCTAAGTGGATGTTTGCAGTAGGGCTTTCTTAACAACCTCTGAGAGCAACAGCTACAAGACAGGCAGACTACTTAGCTAATGACCAGAGTAGGTCTTCTCCCAGCCCATTTGTTCAGAGAAAAGATATTGGCTTAAAGATAATGAAGCAGGGTTGGAAAGAGGGCTCAGCAGTCGAGGGCACTGACACTCTTGTGCAAAGCCTGGGTTTGCTTCCAGCCCCTACATGTGCTGGCTGACAACCACCTAGAACTCCAATTCTAGGAGATGAGACATCCCCTTCTGACCTCTTCCAGCACTGGGCACATGTGCTGCACACACATATGTATACAGAGGCAAAGGAGTCACACACAAAAAATAAATGTATACACTTTTTGGAGACAGGCTTTCTCTGTAACAGCTCTGCCTGTCCTGGAACTAAGGAGTCACACATACAAAGGAACTAGCTCTGTAGACCAGGCTGGCCTCGAATTCATAGAAGTCCACCTGCCTCTGCCTCCTGAGTGCTGGGATTAGTCGTGTGCCACCAACATCCAACTGAATAAATCTTTTTGAAAAAAATTTTAAAAGTCTGGATCTTGTAGTACATGCCATTAATCCCAGCATTTGAGAGGCAGAAGCTGGCAAATATCTGAACTCAAGGCCAACCTGGCATACAGAGTGAATTCCAGGACAGTCAGGGCTACACAAAGACCCCCTGTCTTTTAAAAAAAAAAAAAAAAAAGCTATATAAAGAAATCCTGTCTCAACTGGGCAGTGGTGGCACAGGCCTTTAAACCCAGGCAGAGGCAGGCAGATCTCTGTGAGTTCAAGACCAGCCTGGTCTATAGAGTGAGTTCCAGGACAGCCAGAGCTGTTACACAGAGAAACCCTGTTAGGAAAAAAACAAGGAAATAACACCTTGATGTCAAATATACTAGTGATATGCCCGAGTTAAACTAAGCTCTCAACTGACTGCTGGTGTTTTCCATGGACCTACATGGGCTTGACTTTGCATCAATGCCATATTACTTTTACTCACTAGGTGGCAGCAAGAGTCAGCTTTACTGATAGAGCAGCACCAGCATTTTCAATTACCATTTCCATGAGGAACCTCTATTACACACTTTTATACTTTAATTCTCTATCTTTATTTTCTAAATATGTTTAATTCCAATGTAAAATAGTTACAAATAAATGTACATATTTCATAAAGGGACAACAAGTATAAAGTCTGGAAATAATGTAATTGTTGGGTGTGATCCTTTCCTGAGTTTACATAGGTGGAAGAGAGCAGGAATGACTCGCCCGATGTTGTACAGGTAGTTAGTTAATGGCTCAAATCTCTTTACTCTCGATGTCAGTCTCTTACCCTTTTCTTCTTTGGAATTGTTTTGTTTGGTAGCTGCATCCAGGTACCAGTTAGTGAATCCCTCTGGGCTTTCGATTCGTCAGTAATATAAGGATAGTAATAGAATCTGTGTGGGACGGTCCCATCAGAATTAAATGAAATAGGCACAGCATACTCAAGAAGAAGTTGCACACAGCAGGCATTTCACATACAAGGAAGGATATTTGGTGACATTTAATATCTTGTTTCCCTGTGGTACAATACTCCCTACAGCCTTCCAGTATTGGACATGGTATGCATTTTTAACAAAAAAAAGATGATTTCAGAAATGAGAAATTGAGAAGGGGGTGTGTCCAAGAAAAGGTTACCTACGGCCTCTCCCAGTGCCAATGGTATCTGATTGAGTGTGAAGGTCCCATGTGTCTAACTCTGGCTCTCTCCCTTAGGAGAGGGACTGAAAGAGGATCGTGTCCTACTTCCTCAGGGGATATCCCACCTCACCAATCACTCACAAGACCTGAGATACAAGAGACATCCCCTGGTAGTGTCTGGGAGCAACATCTAATCTCTTTGAAGATATGGAGAAGACTTCCGTGAATCTAAATGAGAACACCAGTACTGGTAAGTTCCATCCAGGTGAGTGTCGCAGTGAAAAATCACATCTTCTGGCAATCACCTGGGTCACCCTCCTCCAAACACACATTTTTAGGACAGAAATTACCAAGGCCCTCCAGCCACAGAACTGTTAAACCAGGTTATGTGGCTGATAGTAGCCGATAAAATCACTGTAGCTAAACTAGGGGCCGGAGAGAAGGCTCAGCAGTTAAGAACACTGGCTACTCTTTTTGAAAAGAACAAGGATTTGGTTCCTAGCACCCACATTGGGTGGCTTCCAACTGCCTAAGACCCCAGGTATAGGGGATTCAACGCCCTATTCTGGCCTCCACAAACACCAGGTATGCGCGTGGCACACATAAATACAAGCTCTCACACATACACACAAAATAAAATTCTTTTTAAAAGTTTGGGCCAGGTGTCATGGCACATGCCTTTAATCCCAGAAGTTGGGAGGCAGACACAGATAGATCTCTGTAAATTTGAAGCTAGCGTGGCCCTACAAGAGCTCCAGGCCAGCCAAGGTGACATAGTAAGACCCATTGTAAATTAAAAGCAAGTGAAGCTAGTACCTCACCTTTACAAAATGCTTACACATTTTTATGCAAGGCTTGGTTGCTTTACAAGGCACTTTGGTGGGTTTTTTTTTTTTTTTTTCTCATTTGATGGCTAACACTATGGAGTCAGTATGATGAGTCATCAGTCATCAAAAGGAAGGACAGTATACACCCGTCAGAACAAGATCAAGGACAAAATGGAGCTGGGTACAATGGCAACATGTCTGTAATCCCATCTCTCAGGAGGCTGAGACAGGATGATCATGTGATCCCAAGAGTTTGGAGCCAAGTGGAGCAACACAGTGGTACTGTGTCTCAAAAACAAAACAAGATCAAAACAGGGCAGAAGGACAAAGGCCCTAGATCAAAAATTTGATGCATTTATAGATCTGGCACAGCTGAGCTATGTGACTCTGGACAAGTTAATTTCCTTCTTTCCTCTCTCTTTTAATTCTTATTTTATTTAGTAGTATCACTGTGTGTGTGTGTGTGTGTGTGTGTGTGTGTGTGTGTGTGTGTGTGTGTCTATGTATCTGTGTGTTCATGATTACACACAGGTGGGTGAATGTCATGGCTTCAGCATGAAGGTCAGAGAATAATATTCAGGAGTCTGTTCTTTCCTTTCACTATAGATTCTGGAGACTGTACTCATTGTGAGGCTAGCATTGTAAGAACTTTTGCCAGTTAAGCTGGTTGAAGTGACATATCTTTCTAAGCCTCAGTTTCCTCCTCCATAAAATAAATACAACAAAAACATTCATCCCCAAAATTGTGATGAGGACCAAGAAGCCAGGGACTAGGCACTCAAACATATTACTTGTTATAGATCACTAATTTGTAAGTGGTCAAACAATACACTCAAGTCCAAGTGTACATAGATCCAGTCAGTCTTTTTTAAAGGGGATGGGGGAGTGTGCAGTGCAGGAGCATGACCACATATCTGTAATCCCAGCACTGAGGCAGCTGAAGCAGGAGGATTGACATGAGTTTGAGCAAGTGTGGGCTACACAGTGAGTGCCAAGCTAGCCATTGTTACATGGTAAGCCTATTTCTCCAAAGAACCAAACCAAAAAGTTTAATTACCAGCTGATATTTTGAGCCCAAATCACCAGTTTATACAAGTGAGTATATAAATATGTGTCTCAAGTATTTGATTCATCGAAGCACATTAGATGTTCACTCTCCTCTGTGTGTGGCTTTGGCTAGTATATTGATGCACACACTGTCCACCAGCAGCAACCAGGCTGTTTCTGTACAATGATTCTGCACAGAAAAGAAGAAGTTGCAAAAGGGCCAGAAAAAACGCTCACAGTGTGGTAGGGTAAGAGGACTGAGAAGGAAGAAGTGTCAGTCAAGAACCCTCAGGTTCCTTTCTATGAAAGAGCACGATCACACCTTCTCTCCCCAATTATCTAAGCGTCTTATCCCTGTTGATACAGACACAACAAACTGATGGAGGACAATTTGGCTTGAAAGCTCTTTGCACACATCCTCCATCTACCTACCCTCCTGCTCCCAAGACCACATTCCAAAGAAGCAATCTCAAAACAACGAGTAACACGGTGGGAAATTGCCAGGCCAACCCAAGGCCCACTGTTTTTAATGATGGAAAAACTGAAAGAAAAAACAATCCTGAAGTTCAACAATAGTACTCCAATAACAGGCAACCTATTTGACCAGAGAAAATGCTATTTAGGCATTAAAGTGGTAAGTGTGTGGACTGCATTAAGTGCAAAATTTAGACTGCAACGTAATGTAGATTCAAACATTACATCTATGTACGGCTAAAATATATGAACATTAATACTAAGAGAAAACTATGTAGTGACTAGAACATTTTCACACTGATTTTGGTTTAGCTGTGGTGCGCTAAACCCACTAATCTCCTTTATGCCTCAAGATAGCATGCCTTTTGATAAGCTCCACACCCCCACATTCTACTTGAACTATAATTTGTTGTGCATATAGTAACTGTTGCATTTTGAAAAGATGATTTCAAATGAATGCCTCTGCCATTTATTAACTGATACATCTTGGACAAATCTCTACATCTCAATTGCTTCTTTTGTAAAATGAGGGAGAAAATAGTTGGATGTTAAATATTAGTGTCTTTGAGTTATCAGGAGAATCATGTTTAGTTATCCTGTCTTTGGTGCTCCTTGGAATTCAGCTCAGTCTACTGACCACAAAAGTGTTCATTAATGGACTTTGAAAAGCCACTCTTGGTGGTGAGGGTCTTTAATCTCAGCACTTAGGAAACAGAGGCAGGTGGATCTCTGTGAGGTCAAGGCCAGCCTGGTCTACAGAGTGAGTCCTAGGACAGCCAGTGCTATATTGAAAGACCCTCTCTCAAAAAAAAAACAAGGAAGAAAGAAAGAAAGAAAAAAAGAAGGAAGGAAAGAAATAAGAAGGAAGGAAGAAGGGAAGGAAGGAAGAAAGGAAGGGAGGGAGGGAAGGAGGAAGGAAGGAAGGAAGGAAAAAAGATCGCAAACCACCTCTGGAGAACAGTGTAACTGACCTTTCTACTATGAAGCAACACACAACATGAAATCTTCTATGATAATTATTCATGTTTCCATGCATTTTGGAGACCATACCCACAGGGCTCTCTTTCTACCACATCCACAGACTTGGCTGTGACTGGGGTAGAGGGTGAGGAGTGTAACCAGAAAGAATCTGTTTCTAGATAGCTGAAGTGAACTGTTGACACTTTATACCGTAGTATCTCCAAGGCTGAAGGAAAACTTGAGCCCACATTGTTTTCAGTTACCATTCAAGTACCATAGCCTCCTAGGGGCCACAAACTAGCTATCCTGAGTGGGGTGAAGGATTGTGTTTGGTCACATGACTGGCCTTAACCTCTGTCTCACTGATCTGACCTTGTAGCCTGAATACCTCCCTCTCTGCCAGAAACTGCTAAGGCCATGGACCTCTGGCTCACATTCTGAACTGCATGCTCTCTCTCGAGAGCCTTTCTCCTCTTCCTGTAAGAGCTAGTTTCCAGTAAGGTTGCCTCAGTGCTTAAGGAAGGCTGCCTCTGTGTAAAAAGTGAGGGGAAGATTCAAATGTCTCATTGGTGGTGGTGCTGGCGGAAATCCATCTGTTTAGAGTCTGTTTGCTCTGACTTCTGGCTTCTACACAAGAAGACAAGCCTGGGGCAGGGCCCGGCTGTGAGAAAGCCCACAGTGCTTTGCCACCGCCCCTTGTGAACAGACTCTACCTTGTCCTGTTTCTGAAGGAGGCTTTCTCTTCCCCCAGGAGCTGAGGGAAGTGCTGGCTCTCTGGGAAGTTCCAGTATTTTTTTCTTTTAGAAAGATTAGAGCGTGTGAATGACTCTTGCTTGCAATCCTCCAAAAAACAAGTCTGTTTGTTAGAGAGTTACCAACAATTATTATTCTTTGCCTGAAAAACTTGACCTCCTGTCTCCCACTGCAAAAGCTCGGAGCCGCTATTAGCATTATAAATGCTTGCTCTCCAGGCCGCCTGTCTTTCCCAGCAGATGGCCAGGTGAGACATCCCCAGCCCCACAGGAAGATTTTTAAGGCAGTGGGGGTGAGGGATCCAAAGAAGATGTTTATCTGGAAACTCCTATCAGGGTAGTGTTATGAGGCAGAATTACTTAGTCAATCTCGCTAAGTGCTATACTAGCGTTAATAATAGTTGTTTTGTGCATGGTGCCCCATGCCTCTGAGTTCAAGACCAACCTGGTCTGCATTGGGAATTCCAGGTTAATCAGGGAGACATGAGACCCTGACTCAAATAATAAGAGTGATAGGAGAGGTTTTTCTTGACTTCATACTATTATTGTCAAAAATACTTGAAGCTATGTAAACGAAGTGTGTAATTCTGTGCCTGACACACACTGTCTTCTAAGATGTACTATTATTATTACCACTTTACGTGGACCCTGATCTTTAACATCAACCGAATAGAATTCCAGTGAAGCAGTTACAAGCTACTGTCATTGCTCTCACTTTACAGATGAAGTAAGCCCGGCTAAGGGCCACGTTGTCCTTAGGTGGCTCAACTGGTCCTGGACCCAGAACTGTTAGGTTCTAAAGCCTATATACTCTTTTCATCACCCTGCAATGGATAAAAGACACCTTTGGGACCTTTACAAGTCAGCCACTGTTACTCCCCTTGCTAGTCTGTTACTAAAATTTGAATGCTTATATAATGACAGCATTTCTCCCTGAACCAATTTCCTCCAAATGTCATTTCCTTCTTCTATAAACAGAACACATCCCTGACTCATATTTGAACAAAGCCATTTCACATTTCAGATTTTCTTTCCCCTGCAGTCAGCCCTATAGCGATTCCACAGGTCCAGGGCCAAATTCCAGCCCACAGTGGAGGATTTGTGAATAATGTAGGCTAAGAAAATAGCAGGAGAGCAACTGCCTTACCCAACTATTTTCCAGTAGGCCATGAATTAAGACATAAATGAAACATAGGGAGATGGGGAAAAGCGTGTGTTAGGCATGCTGGGGTTCATGTTCCTATTAAATACCCACACTGGGTCATTTTAAAGCATGAAAACACCACAAAGCAAGCTACCCAAATATGTCTCCAGACCCAAGATTGAAGTCAGTGATTTTATTTCTCACACCTTCCTTCTTGAAGGGACCCTCATGAACAGGATGCTAGTACACACTTATCCAGAAGAAATCAAAACTGGGTCTGCCCATCCCCACCCCCCACAGCAGGCAAAGAAAAGAGAAATAACTGTTAGTTCCAAAAGACTGAATGGTTTCCATTGACTTAATCCTAATAGCAAATTTCATCATCATCCACAAAGCTTTACTGAACATAAACCACACAGACAGCAATGTACTGGCCACTAAGTAAAACTCATACAAGAACTTGCCCTCCAGGCCTGAAAAACTCAGTCAGAAGCACAATTTCTTTCATGAAGTCTCGGGTGCACTGGTGTTTGGCTATCTCCCTCTTCCCACCATGGACTTATCGATTTAGTAGTTCAGTTAGCCTTTGGTTTAGGCTGCCAGCACTGTTTTTAATGCCTCCCTTCCTCTGGTTCCTCAATGTCCTGGAAAAATCCAGAGTTTAGGAAACAAATTATCCTGTTGGGGGAAGGGAAAGGATGGCCATGCAAAAGCCTTCAGGCCCAGGTGAGTGCCTGGGAGGAAGCAGAGAGAAAGAAGTCTAGAATAGCAAGGGAGGCCCAACCCCTGGGAACCTTTGCACAAAGGCTTGAAGGACAGCCAGATGCAGGTCTTTGACAACTTTGCAGCATCTCCTTGCATTTCCCTCTTAACTCTTTCTCAGTTTCATCAGGCGAGTATTCATCAAATTCCAGCTGGGTTGCCTGATTGTTCCTAGCCACTACTGGCGCAAGGAGTAATGCTCATTTTACATTTCTTTCAACAGCCCTTCACATGTGAATAGAAGACAGCATTAGAAAGGATGTCAGGAGAGCTGGGTTTCAACAATAGGAACTTGAGCCAAGTCCTGTCCCTGAGCCTCAAATGAAGATTAAAATGAAGACTAAAATGGTAGCCCAAACACTCCTTCCTAGCTATGACATTTTGGGATCAGACTTTACCAGTAACAGTAACAGCTGAACTAAAGAAACACCTTTCTCGAGAGCAGAGCAGAGAAATAAGTTTAGTTTACCCACTACTCAAAGAAAACCTTCGCCTTCCCCCTTTTCCTTCCTCCTCTGCCATTGGTCTTCTAAAAACTCTACTTGCAATCTTGGAAGGGTTGCCTATGGGCCCAAATTGAGCCTTAGAAGTATTGCTCCATTTTGTTTTTGAGTCCCTTACCCAAGCTGCACACGTAGACCAAGGAAACCTATCAATGAAACAACAGTGTAACTGCTCACGAGTGCATGGCGACAGATCCCAAGCCCTGGAGAGTGTGGACACAAGCTGGTTTATAGTCCTGAGACTGTTTGTCTCCCCAATTACATGTTCTCAAAATAGATCCTCAAACTGACCCTGTAAAAGCAACTCATTTTCCAGTGAAGCCATTCAGCTGCAGAATTGTATCCGACCTTTGGCAATTCAGTTTTGCAAATGGAAATCATCAAAAGCTAGATTTGTAACGCTGAAACCAGTTTCAGCTTGAGTCTCAAAGTTTCTTGATGACTTTCTAGAACTCTAGGACTTGATTCATCAAGTAGAATATATCAATATAGATGGGATTCCTTTCATTCACATAGCTTCTAAGGGCTTAAAGGAATAAGCCAATCCCCTTGCTGTGAAGGCATCAGGCATCTTTGGGATAGGGGGTGGTGATAAAGAGGGAGCTGAGTTCTGAGGGTGATGAGATATAATCTACTTTGATCTTGACCCAAGGCTTCTCCAGGGAGGCCTTCCCCTGTAATCACAGGAAAGAGTTTTTTTTTCTGCTTTTTAACTTCCTATGTGTATGTGTAGTATGAATATTTTCCCTTTCCTATTGTTCATTTAGATATCTCACTTGAAAAGGTACATAGCATGGGATAGCACATGTGATAGGAAAAAATAAGGAAGCCTGTGTGCTGTGTGTGTTGTATCAGACTCTTCCATCCTAGGCATCTTGTATATGAGGCATCTCTCATCTGTCTACTTTGTGATGTGCTTCCTTGCTTTCTGACTCTCATGGTAGTGATGTCATGGTGACACCTTGGATTTTGATGCGCTCCAGGGTGAAACTTCTGCCAGCTAATAGGAAAAAAAATTAAATATTCAGGACATATAAAGCATTAGATATGCATTCACTTTCCATTTTTAGTATTTCTCCATGACAAAGTGCAATGGTACTATGATGTAACTGACACAACACTAAACATTATTGAGTACCCTTCTTTAGGAATGTATGTTATATAAACGATAACATTTACAACACCAGCAGCTGTAAGTATGGAGCCCAGCAATGTGTATCTCAGCAAAATATCTGGATTCTTCCTTTTCTTCCATCTGTATTTTACCAAGTTGCAACTCCTTTAAAAATTCCAACATGCCTTTTAAGGGCACTCTTTGATACTTTATGCTTCTTGGCATCCTATGAACCTTCCTTTATATTTCAGAATTGCTTTTAGAATAACGTTGTTTATTCTACTTTATTTGAAGTCAAGGGAAAAATGGGAGGAGAAACAAAAACCATCTTCTTGCCCCTTAATAATTTTAAGTCTAGACCTTTTCAACACCCCAAGAGGCCATCACAAATATTTTCATTTCTTCCACTTTGGTATCCAAGGAGGTTTTTAGTACTCTCTTTCATTTATTCAGCAAATATTCCTTGAAGGATAAACAGTGTGATAAATGTGTTAATTTTCCTTCATGCACATATTTTGAAATGAGGCCCAATATTAGAACTAAGCCTTTCTAGAAGAGAGCTCCCTAAGAAGAGTCAAATCCATCGCCATTGCCAGATGTATGCTAAACTCTCATTTGTAATCATTCCTTATTCAGTAGTTTGAGTTAATTCCTTTATAGGTTAAGAGACAGTTGTGCTTATAACCTGTGTTTGGAGAGGTAGTTATAGTAACTTTGAATAAGGTCAGGACCCAGTGTGAGGACTGGATCAAGACAAAAGTGGAAAGCGTGGGTTAGGAAACAAGTGTACCCTAGGACTTAACAACTGAGAAATTAGGAGGCTTGGAACTAGGAATTCTAATCCTAGAAACAGATAAATAGATTTCAATCTTGACCTTGCCATTTCAGTGCTAAAGTTATTCTTCTGTGCTTGCTTCCTTGTGTGTAAGCTAGGGATGATGATGGAAGCTCCTAAAGTTGTTGTATGGATTATGAGAAATAATGCATAGCAAACATGTAGCACTGTGCCTGTCATTGAGTACTTCACAAATGGCAGCATTTGCTAGCTCCTGGTAAGTATACCTACAGCTCAAGCAAATGTTCACTGCTGCCACACACCCTTTCTCTCTGAGCTTTTAATTTCCATTTGCCATTGATGGGCCTAATGATCACTTCTTCCCCTTCCCCTAACTTCATTTTTTGGTTTTTGTTTTCCCCGATGAGCTTGGGTGATGAACATCAGCCCCTCATTTCAGGAAAGTCTGGACACTTTCTAAAATGCAATGGCACAGAAGAGTTGGCTGAAAATGGAAAGCAAGGTCCCTCTGGCCATCCCTGTAAAGAGGACAGGGATCTGAAGGGTCAGGTGAAGATAGGGGCTACAGTTACTGTTGGGATTCTGGGACCAAGAAGACTGCCATCAAAAAGTGGAAATTGTCCACATCCAGAAGTAGGTTTGTAACACAGGCAGCAAGGTAATATGGATAGATTTGGGCAAAGGCAAGAGCCAGGGAGCATGTGGGGCAAAAGACAAGGCCAGAATGAAGTATCATTTACTATGCATCTGATTTAGGGCAAGAGTCAGAGATGAAAGAGGAAAGAATGCAAAAGCAGAGCCTGGTCCCTACTGTAGATGTGAAAGCTGAAGCTAACAGGTAATTAGGATGGCTAGAAAGTGCCAGCACATCTCGGGTAAAGCTTACCAGTCATGGGACAGGGCTGAGCTTGTGGCAGCTTCAATGCAAATGTGTCATAGTCAGTAAGTTCTTCTGGATATTTATTCAATGTGAAGTAATTTTTTTAAAAGCTTCATCTTTAATTGGGGGAAAAACAACAATTCTTAGGCGTATCATGGTTGTGGCTTTTTGAATGTATTTCCTGCTAATGCAAGATTAAAGAAGAAATAGCCAAGTAAGAGACTAAAAATTAGAAGGATTCCAGTTCTCTTCTGCTCACAAGGGAATATATACTTTCCAAATTCAGGGAAGAGAGGAGAGGCCCTGCCAGGGTTCTTTGCCAGTTCTGAGTCTGTTTTGGCTCCCAAATAAACTTTGCTCTCCTTAAGCTGGCAGCCTTCAGTTCCAATCTTTTTCTGAGAAATGTACAGCATAGTTGGGGCTCCGTTGGGAACCGCTCTAGCCTCAAGGAATGAATCATTAGCTGGAGTCAGTTTGAGATTTGTAGACCCTGGAGGGAAGGGCTTCCTTCCTCGCCTCTAGATCTCTTTTATAGGCAGAGTAGGTGGTCAGTAAAAGTATAACCGAATGACTTACCTCACTACATGCAAGTTATATTTCACAGCAGTCTATCAAAGATGTTACAGCAAAAGGTTAGCTATGGATTTAAAGGTGCTTTAAAAGCATATCAGCGTCATGCATGGCGGCACACAGCTATAATCCCAGTACTGAAAAGGAGGAAGCAGAAGGATCATGAATTCAGTTGCATCCTGGACTGCAAAATGAGATCCTGTCTCAAGGGGGAAAAAAGGTAGAGGCATATTAATTCAGGAAACATAAAGACCTTGTTTGAATTTCTAGTCAAACATTAATGAGACAATTGGAAATTCTGAACACCACTTACAACATTAGATAACTTTATGTACCCTGGAATGTTTTGAAAAACTGTGAATGTCATCATTTTAAAATAAGAGATTCAGGGCTTGGAGAGCACTTTCTGCTCTTCCAGAGGACCAGAGTTTGATTTCCATCATCCACATGGCAGCTCACTGAGTAGTCTGTAACTCCAGTCCCAAGGACCCAATATCTTCTTTCTGGCCTTTGCAAGCTCCACACAAACATGGTAAACAGACATATACACAGAAAAAAATCCTCATACGCATAAAAATAAACAGATACTTAAAAATAAATAAGGGTGTTTTTTGTTTTTGTTTTTTTGCATTAAAATCAAGATTCCAGGCAAGGCAATGGTGGCACACACCTTTAAACCCAACACTTGGGAGGCAGAGGCAGGTGGATCTCTGTGAGTTTGAGGACAGTCTTGTCTACAAATCAAACAGAACTAGGGTTGTTGTTACACACAGAAATCCTGTCTGATTTTAAAAAAGCAGATTCTCTAGATTAGTTTAAAAACTGGGGAGACTGGGGCACATTTGAACCCATCTCTCACTCAGTACCATGGGCTCCAATGAAGACATGTTTACCTTCTATCCCAACCTCAGGACCAAAAGCTACCTTTGGTTACCCCAGTCGCTGCTACTTTCTCATCCAGCTGGCCTCTTAGAATCCATTTGAGTTATCCAACTAGCTCTTCACACAGTCTCTGCTGTTGGCTCTTTGCAAATATCTTGTGTTTCCTGCCTTTCAGCATCCTGGCTAGCTTAAGGCCTCAAGAGGCTGTAAACACTGGAAGATCATCTATTGTGCTGCTCTACATGCAATTTCCAATTTCAAAGTAGTGACTAGGAAAAGGAAGCTGGAGTCAGTCTCTAGATTAAGAAAAAGAAAAAGAAAACCTGGACTGGACAGAAAGCTTGGTGGTTAAGAGCACTGGCTTTTCTTTCTGAAGACCCAAGTTCAATTCCTAGCAGCCACATGGCAGCTCACAACTGTCTATAACTCTAGTTCCAGGGGATCCAAGACACTCCTACAGACAAATGTGCACATAAAAATAAATAAAATGCTTTAAAAAAGAAAATCTAAAAAAAAATTAAAGAAGCAAACCTATAGGATGGGTGGTGGTGGTGCACTCCTTTAATCCCAGCATTTGGGAAGCAGAGGCAGGTGGATCTCTGTGAGTTCAAGGCCAACCTGGTCTACAAAGCAAGTTTCAGCTCAGGCTCCAAAGCCATACAGGGAAACCCTGTCTCAAAAGACAAAACAAAACAAAAGAAAAAACAAACAACAAAAAAAAGCATACCTATAGAGGAGTTGAAAGAATAGGAAAACTTAACTTTAACTACATAGATCTGAATAGACTTCTTTCTTTACATTTACATTTTATAGTATTTGTGTTTTTCCCTAATTCTTGCTAGTATGTATCTGACATTGAATTGTCACCCCTAAATTCTTCAGCATTTCTTTTTTAAGAAAAGGGGGCTTTTCTTTATGGCTACAATGTTATTTTCACAACCAAGAAATTTGATCTTGTTAGTGTTATTTCTTATACAATTTATAGCCAACGTTTCCCAATTGTCTCAATTATGAATGCCCTTTTGTGTTCAGTGCTGGGAATGAACATTCATGCATGTTAGACAAGAAGAACTACCACAAAGCTGTGCTGTATCTCCAGCTCTATAATGAGTACCTTGAAAGCTATACTTGAATCCAGGTCCTCAGCATTGTTCATACATTGTATTTGGTCTCTTTAGCCTCTTGTGATCCAGAATAACACCCAAATTTTGCAGTCTTTCATTATATCTTATGTCAGCCTAGATTTGTATGAATGGTCCTTCATTGCTAGATTTGGGTTTGAACTTTTAAAAATAAGAAATGTCAAAGATACTTTCAATGTTTTGCCAGATTGTCTGTCTGTGTACGTGTGTGTGTGTGTGTGTGTGTGTGTGTGTGTGTGTGTGTGTGTATCTCTGTGTGTGTGTGCTTTACTAATGTCCCCAACATAGGTGTGTCATACTAATAATCATGGCTACCGTCATGGATCTAGTGCAAAATGCTGTACTTGCTGAGAAGGTCTTTGATGCTATAATCAATTTCATTCCCCTCAGTACTTATTGTCCACTGTGTGATTGTGTGTGTGTGTGTGTGTGTGTGTGTGTGTGTGTGCTGTTTTGTGGTAGCTATCATTTGTCTTGAGTGTTGGAGAGTTTAAACAGTTGTTTTAATGCTTAGTGGCTATTTGTGTTTTTTGTCCTTTGAAGAGGCCTACTTACGTCTTTTAGTTCTTGTTTGTTTGTTTTGTGTCTTGAGACAGAGTTTCTCTGTATAACTGCCCTGGCTGTCCTGGAACCTGGAACTAGCTGTGTAGACCAGGCTGGCCTTGAACTCACAGAGATCTGTCTTCCTCGGCCTCCCAAGTGCTGGGATCAAAGGCATGTGCCACCACTACCCTGCTCCATTTCTCTTCATTCTCATGAAATATCCCATAGAAGAATAAAAGCACACAGTTCCTCTAATGACATGCTTAGGGTCCAAATTCCAATACTGTCGCTTACTGTGTGACATTAGACAAATGATTTTCATTTTCTCTTTAGTTTCCTCATCTGTATGATGGGGACAGTAGTAGTACGTACTTCATAGGATAGTAGGGGGACTAATGATAAGTGTCGCGTTATAGTCTTAATATGGGTAAACACTCTCAGGTTATAGTTGAAACAACATTTGAAGACTCAGTGAGCTCATCGAAGTGCTCATCCTATAGGGGCTCTTGAACCCTACCTGCTACCATAACCATAACCTGCCTTTCCACAACCATGTGTCAGGTGGCACATTATCTATTATCTCCTCCCATCCCCTCTCCCCAAAACCGGGCTTTTCATGCAGTGGTCAAAGATAGTAAACTCATAGAACAGCAAGATGCCTGGCAAACGATCCAAATGATCTTAAGGATGGGGAAATATGGAACTATGTTCTTAGGTAGAGGTGACAAGAGGAAAAGAACGTTCAGTGGCCAAGTAGGCAGCTGATTGGCTGGTGTCCAGAACGCATCACGATAGAACCTCGAATATAAGAAACGGTTTCTTCAGACAAAGTTAGTCGCTGTCCAGCTGGTGTAGCGACATGGCATGTGAGAACTAATGCTGCCTAAATTGAGGGTCTCAGGGCGGAGCGGGGAGTCCCCGAGCCCCGCCCCGCCCCGCCCCCCGGGGTCCCAGCCAGGGCCCCAGCGGAGGCAGAGGCGGCGCCTGCGCCTTGCCGCCCAAGAACCACCAGTGGTTCTCAACTCAGCTCCGAAGATGGCCGACTATGCTTTTGCGGGTACCAGTGGCAATACATCTTTGCGGGGTCTACGAGAACGCTTGGGTGAGTGGGCTAGGTATCCCCCAGGGGGATAGCGACCCTCAGGGACAGTGGGGTTACTGTCGTCCCAAGAGTCAGCAGAATGGCAGGGCTGGGCAACTTTTCTGGGGGGAGTCCCCCTCGTCCCATCTGGTCTGTGGTCCCCTCATCTCTCTAAACACCCTGGGATGGGACTATAAAAATCGGAGGACCGGGACGTGAAGGAGAAATGGCTGAACTGTGATGTCAACGGCCCAACGGCCATTCCAGGGCAGGTGCCATCGAACCTAGGCTCCGGCCCCGCCTGCCCTCAGGGACCAGCGACACCCGTGCAACTGCAGAAAAACGCAGGGATGAGTGGGTGCCGGTTCGTGCTGGGCATAGCTGCAGTCGGGGTGGTCCTGCCAGGATCAGGAAGTTTGGGGTTGCTCTGTATCCCAAGATGTTGGTACTTTCCAGGTCAAGGTCAAGGGAGGAGGGAACTGGGACTTAGGGCTTAGAAAGTTAGGAAGAAACTGATTGTCTGCAAAGTTGCCCTGCAATAGCACGTGACTTTGTCCCTAGGCTGGACTGAATGAGTATCTGCACTTAGCAATGCTTTCTCTTCAACAAGTCCTATAACCAAAACTTTTTCCGTTGGGGAGAGGGAAAGCTGGCGGGTTGTGTTATTCTGAACAACTTTGGCAGCATCTGCTTAATTCAGGAAATTGTGTGAAAAGGCAGTATTCCTTGATGCTTGCTTTCGGCTTGCTAACAATCTGTTTTCCCCAGATATGCCTGTAAATAAAATGCTTTTGATTACTACTGAAATCCTTTGGGAGTTTTACGTTGTAATTAAAAGGTTAATTTAGATTGGCTGAGATTCAAAGACCATGTGTTACTGAAGAACACTTTGCATCAACTTTCTGAAACGTGTCAGAAGCAAGTACACTTTTACCATTCCATAGGGGCAAAGTAATACTCCTTGAGCCTCTAGCTTATTGTAGACTCTAGAGAGTTTGCAATCAATTACTATACTGTTTATTGACATTTATAGCTCCCTGGTATTAGTCTAAAGTAATTGAAATTAGTTAGCATGTAGTCTAATGTATTGAAGGAGCTCCAGCCTGATACCCCCAACATTGTTTATTGAATGTTGGAAAACAGTTAAAATTATGAGGCAGTTGTTTGCATTTAAAGCAATTCAAACTAAAAGAAAAAAAAAAGAAAGAAATCCCTTTAAGCCATGCAAAAAAAGGGAGGGGGGATTTAATCCTGATCCGTTGTTTACATCCTAGCTGCCTCTTGAACATTAGGTTGAAAACACCAGGTTGGATTTGCACAAAGCACCGGTTTAACTGCCCTCCAGCTCCCAGCATTTTCTGTAGGAGTAAAGGAGATACAGTGAAATGTTTATTCTAAAAGGTCAATTTTATCTCCTGCTGGAATGCTAACTGCATGAGTTAAAAGGGTGCTCTGAACAAATAACTTCTGGGTGAACAGTACAATTTACATACGTGTATTTTGTAAATGTATGTATGAACACACATCAGATGTGCCTACATGTGCTTAGTGAGTTACACATTTCAGTATGCTAATGCTGTACACTAATGCTGTACACTAAAGAACTGTACTTGTTTTCACAGAATATGTGTCATACAATTCTACACAATTGTTTTGAATTAAAACTGTTCAGCCAGCTTATCATGAAAACCTTTGGAATTGTCACTTTTCGTTTCTTGTTTGTTTAAATTCACACATGGTTTCTCAGTTGAATACAGCATGCTCAGATTGAGCCCTAGAAATGCAGGCAAAGCTAATAAGGCTGAGAGCCAGATGATCAGCCTTTTGGAGCTGGGGAAACCTTCAAGTTAGTTCTCAGTTGAATACAGCATGCTCAGATTGAGCCCTAGAAATGCAGGCAAAGCTAATAAGGCTGAGAGCCAGATGATCAGCCTTTTGGAGCTGGGGAAACCTTCAAGTTAGTCTAGCAGCCAGAATCCCAGACTCACAAATCCTGAGCAGCTTCTACAGTTTGAATGTGTGCTGTATTGGACAGCTTGGTATTTGTGTTAATATTTAGGATTGTACAGTCTGCTTGGAAATGTGCTCTTAACCATTGCGGCTTCTGGGTACAAAGATTGCAGTAGTTTCTTACCAGTCTTTTTCTGTAGGTTTTCAGTAGCCATTTGTTCTCCTGGAACCAACTGTTGCAAACCAAAGAAAGTTTTTAAAACATTTTCTTCTTTACAAAACAGATTAAAAAGAATGTGTGGTAGTATGCTATTTAGAAATGATGTGTGCACAAAAATGCCAGTAGTTGAATTATGAGTAAGTCGGAGAAGAATCTAATCTTTAAGTTTAACTAGGTCATAGTTTATCTGAGCTGTTAGGTCCCTGGGCCTTACAACCAAATCCTTTTTCTTCTCTGAACTGATGATCCCTATGGCAACAGTAGCAGGGTTACTTTCAAGGGTACCTTTTAAAATGCTTCCCAGATAGCTTTTCTGCAATGCAGCCAACATCACAGAACCCATTCACTCTGTGAGCACTAGGGCAATCTCTCTAGCATCTTAGTTATTTTAGCTGTTTTGAACTGTCATAACTCTCTTAATAGTTAATAAGCAGACCTGCGAAGTATGACCTGGATCATACTTGCTGGGCTTTTTTCACTTAACTGGGCAGTGGTGGCACACACCTTGAATCCCATAACTTGGGAGACAGAGGCAGATGGATCTCTGTGATTTCAAGGCCATCCTGGCCTACAGAGCAAGTTTCAGGACAGGCAGAGCTGTCCTGAAAGGCAGAACCATGCCCTGAAAAGTCAATAAATAAATAAAATAAAAATAAACCACCCAGTTTTCAGTCTTCTCCAGGCCCTTTACCAGGATTGTGGGGTAATTTTGGATGCAGCTGGCCATGGAATTCAAGGTTCAGGGATCCTCTAGAATATATATATATATATATATATATATATATATAGTTTTTATTTCATTAGAAACAAGCTTGTTTTACATATGAATCCAAGTTCCTGCACCCTCCCCTCCTTCCCTGTCCACCCCCAACCCCCATCCCATCCCCTTTCTGCTCTCCAGGGAGGGTGAGTCCTTCCATGGGGATCTTCAAACTCTGTCACATCATTTAGATCAGGGCCCAGGCCCTCCCCCATGTGTCTAGGCTGAGACAGTATCCATCTATGTGGAATGGGCTCCCAAAATCCATTCCTATACTAGGGATAAATACTGTTCCACTATCAGAGACCCCATAGATTGCCCAGTTTTCCCAACTAACACCACATTCAGGGAATCCTGGTCGGTTCTATGCTGGTTTCCCAGCTATCAGAATCCATGGTAATGTACTCTCTTTTCCTCAAGTTACACACGTAGGACCTTATTGATGCTTACCACTTTTCTGTATGCTGACAGAAAGCATATTTCTGTCAGAAAGCATACACAATTTATATGTATTTGCCTTACATGTTTTTGTGACTGTCCTTGTCTCTTCATAATGCATTTGAATGGAGCCTTAGGGGTGCTGAGGACATGGGGGTGTGGCTCCATGGGGGAAGGGTACATTGCTTAGCATATATATTAGAGGCCCTGAGTTCAATCCCAATCATCACAGAGAAAAGAAAGAAGAAAGAGGAAGGAAGGAAGGAAAGAAAGAGAAAGAAAGAAAATGAGATACTTTTTAAACAGTTCCAAGTGCTTGAGTTTCACTCACATAGAGGAGGTTCGGGCTTGTTATACACGTAGGCAACTAGTGTATAAATAGCCTAGAAAGTGCCTGATGTGAGTAATTTATAAATGTCTTATAATATTTGACTCCATCTCTGAGTATCTGTTAGTAGATCTTTAAATTCCTAATTTTTAAAAGATTTTGATTTTACATGTGTAAATGTTTTGCCTCAGTGCCTGTGAAGGCTAGAAGAGGGCATCAGGGCTCCTGGAACTGTGAGTTTTAAGAGGGATGTCAGGTACCAAGTAAGTGCTCACAACTGAACCAAGTCCGCTGCGAGGGCAGGGAGTGCTCAAAAGCAGAGTCACCTCTCCCGCCCCAAATCTTAATTTCTTATTTTGACAGAAAATATTCCCCTCAATTTCTTGCAAACTCTTTAAAAAAAAAAAAAAGGTGTAGTGTTTTGTGTGGCGCATTTTAAAGCCATTCATTACTGACCTGTCACTTATCTACAAGCTTTTGTACTGCCACTGTCATCCACAACTGGAATTGTCTTTATGTCCACAAGTACCATTCGCTTGCAACTTTGTACTAAAGTGTTATTGAGCATCATAAGTACGTAACCCATCTTTTGCTGACCAAGATTAAACAATAATGTTTGCACTTCATAGAAATGATCTGTTCTTTTACCATCAATGACAAATGGTTGTAGTTTGCTGTCCTTGTATTAACTGTTAATATCTAAGGCTTTTTTTCCCTTATCTCCCTGTGTTTTAGTTGCCGTGGCTCAAGAACTAGCCGAAGAACGGCGACGTAAACGTGGTATTGATTCTTCTGCAGTTACTACTAAGAGATCGTCATGTACACCTGGTATACTTTCAAAGATGTGTTGATATATCAATGATGTAGCTTTGAAATGAAATTTGATGCCATAAGCTGGGTGGTGGTGATGCACGCCTTTAGTCCCAACACGCAGAAGGCAGAGGCAGGCAGATCTCTGTGAGTTCGAAGCCAGCCTGGTCTACTGAGTGAATTCCTGAACAGCCAAGGCTATACAGAGAAGTCTTGTCTCAGAAAACCTAATTAAATAAAAAATTTATATACTAATGGGTAATTTTTTTTGTAGTTTTAGATGGCTCTGTCCTTAAAAATGACATCAAGCAGCAATTAGCCAAAGAACGCAGAGAAGAACGGAAACGTCAGCAAGAGGGTATGCATGTTAGATAATTCCCTTTACATATAGGCTATATATTTCTGACTTTGTTTTAATAACTTTGCTTAACCTGTTTATATGACAGCTTATAATTTTTATTATGTAAAATATATTAAGTTCATTTGCTAACCCATACCAAGAAGGTCCATGAAAAACCTGTAACCAAATTAATCATTGAAGGTGTAGCTTCGGTTATCTGAAAACTGAGGCCTAGAACTTTCTTCAACAATAGTGCGAACAAGCAGGATGAGATTGCAATGCAAATGGGACGTGGTATAAATGAAGACTTATAAAAACTTGGGAGCATGCTTTGCAACTCTATGTATTTCTTTTTTGATCTAAATCAGCTGACAAAGTAAATGCTCAAATTTATGCAAGTGGAATGCTCCAAGTGATTATCATTGTAACAGCATAGATAGTAATGTTAGGGAGAGTATTTTATAACTGTGTAGATATCAATCCTCCAGTTGCAGCCAGAGAAAACCTGAATAGAGTAAAGCATGCCCTTCCATAGTGGGTAGACCTCTGAGTCTATTCATGTATCACCTGCCTGTTTAATAGCATCTGGAGAAAGGAGGACTTTGAAGGAAGATTCAGAATAGAATGAAGCAAAACATAGATCCCAGTCATGTGTTCTTTAATTTATATTTTAAAACACACCATGTTTTCCTGATAGTTTGATTTTAGCTCAAACAAGCAAAGATACGGCATGAAAGAAAACATTTCTTCCTACTTCGGAATTTTAGTTTGGATTGGCCAAGAGTCAGCTGGCTTAGAAATGCCAGTTCTTCACAGTTCAGTGAACACCTTGTGAAAAGTGGTTCTTTAGTGGCCACGTATGTTTATACACATGAGCTGTACATGTTATTTACTGGACCAGGTTATGTTGTCTTAAGAATAATAATGAGATAGCTCAACATTCTTTTCCTCCTTTGTGTTTAATGTGGAAAACTTGCCTTGGCTTTAACACTATGAAAATGTACTTGGAATATTTCAGCCAACAAGGAAAAACAACTGCTTGCGAAGGAACAAAAGGCTAAGCTGCAGTACGAAAAACAGTTGGAAGAAAGACACCGCAAACTGAAAGAACAAAAGGAAAAGGACGAGCGACGCCGAGTATCTGCAGAAGAAAAAAGAAAACAGAAACAGGCGGAAGACAAAGTACGAACTTCAGAGTCTGTTCGTTTAGTGTTGGCATTGTGTGTATCTGAAATATTGGTTAGCCCTTTTCTGTACTTACTGGCCCGGTAGAAAGGAAGGGATCAACCTACTGTTTTCCTATTTTTTTTTCTCTTTTCCTTACCCTCAGTCCAAGTGCTTAAACACTCATTTCAGGGAAGAAAGAAGAGGCATGAAGGTCCAGAAACTGTTGGCCTTTATATGCAATTCACAGTGTACCTTGGTTTGGGGTTAGCTCCACATTATTCCCTAACACCTGCATAAAGACCCCAAACCTACCAACCCATTTCTCTGACAGGTCTCGTCCGGAAGGCTGATTCCCTGCTAGAGAATGAAGCAGTAGAGACAGTGTTGAGAATCAGCCAATGTAATAGGAAACAATAGTGAGGGAGGGTCCCTGGTGGCCAGAGACAGTCCAAGACAGTGCCAGCCTAGGAAAAAGACGAAGGTGAGAGAGAAAAAACACAGAATGGAAGAGCAAATGTCAGTATAGACAGAAAGGGGATCAGAGACATGGCAGGAGAAAAGAGGACAAAAGGGCACCAACTCCAAGAGCCAGTTGGGGTGAGGCTCATCCACAGCCTCGTACATGGACATGGTAAATAGACTAACACATTTCTCTTTAGCCTAAGATGCTATTGCTGTGTGACAGGTGCTGCTAGGAAATGACAGAAAACCTCGGACCCTGAAGTTGCTCTGCTTGCTGCAGCGTAGTCCATGGTATATTATAGTACAGGAATGTGAAAGTCACAAGCAAAGAACTCATTTCTAAACTTGTACTTATTCGACCACAATATGGCAAGTGATTTGCGTGGCTGTTGTCCTGACCAGTTTAGGGTTGCAGCTGCAGTCAAGATAAACACACTGCTTGCCTTAACCAAAAATTCTTACTTAGTGCCAAGATTTAGTCCTTATAGATATGAAACTAGTAGATAAATAACTTTGGCTTAGATTTTACACAGCCATGCCACTTTTTCCTGTTTCTTCACACACACACACACACACACACACACACACACACACACACACACACACGCATGCACGCACAAAGATAATTCCAAAACAGACTATGCCATATGGCAAAATAAATGACTAAGAGATCAAGCAGAAGTGAAAATTGAAGTAGGCAAACATGTGAAGTATAGGTATTATTGGCATGCATACAAGTACACCACTCAATCTGTACACTCACTGCAGAAGTTTGACTCTTGAGTTTCCTGATGATAAAAGAGAAAAGGGAAACATGGTCTATTTCTTCATGTAGCATCCACAAAATAAGAAATGAGTAATTCAGGGACAGCACTGGTATTCTTTGATGAAACAGAAGCATGTCTCCAATTCTTTTTAAACTTTTGCCTATTTGAAAAGGAAATACAGTGATGGGATTAGTTTTAGAAACAATATTTTATAATTGTGGTAATATAATAACCATATAAAATGGTCTGGCAAATTATTTTAAATAGGAAAAATTCAAGGCTGTCGTGTCTCGTACAATGGAGCGATGCAACCGTGCTGATCAACGACAAAAGAGGTGGTCATGGGAGGGCGGTGTGACCAACACTGACAAATCTGGTAAGTAATATAGTTGTTAATGGGGGTGGCGTTTTGAGCCAGGGTTTCTCTGTGTATCCCTGGCTGTCCCATAGACCAGACTGTCTTCAGACTCAAATCTACCAGCCTCTGTCTCCTGAGCGCTGGGATTAAAGGTATGTGGCACCACCACCCAGTACTAGTTGTTAAATTTAAGTTCGTTAATGTCTATTTTTAACTGTCAGTTATCTGACAGTATCTGCAACATAATCTAGTCTTTATGTCCTAAATGGAAACATTGTACAGAGTAAATTCCTATCACCTGCCAAAGCAGAACAGATGAGATTTTAGAACAGATTATAACTTAGAAAACTTTATTTAAATTTGCAATCAACACAACAATAACAAATACAAAGTCACCTTAGCCAATGCTTTTTTTTTTTGTTATTGTTATTGTTTGGCTTTTTTTAAATTAACTAAGCCCAAGGCTAGAGAATTAAGTCATCAGGACAGCACTTGCCTTGTAAGCTATAAGTCTCTAGTTTGCTCCTCAGAACCCACTTAAAAACAATCCAGGTATGGTAGTATACACATAATTACAGCACTGGCAAGGCAGAGACTTACTCATAATAGCTAGTAACACTAATGTATTATTTCTTGAAGTACATCATTGAAAAACTAATTTTCACATGGCTCAATAGTGTTAATGTGTACCTAATTTTACAAGTCTTCTTTGACTTTTTGCGACAGGGTTTCTCTGTGTAACAGCCCTGGCTGTTCTGGATTTCACTCTGTAGACCAGGCTGCCCTTCAACTGCCAGAGAGATCTGCCTGCCTCTGTCTCTCGAGTGCTTGGGAGTAAAGGCATGTGCCACCATTACCCAGCTTTGATTTTATAAGTCTTAAAGAGAAGTAATTCTTGCTTAACTAATGGCTAATTCCTGAGCTAGAATAGTTCAGATAAAATGGGAAGTATTTATACAGAGCCAATTGTTTTCCCTTATAGTTTTATTACCTTGTGACATCTATACCAAATATAAATGGATTTTCATTTAAATATAATTTATATATAAGAATAATTTATCAGTTATTCTTAGACACCATCATAGATTGTGCCTAAAATTAAATATTACATATTATTCACAATTTAGGAAGATTGCCAGTGTCAATATTACACGTTTTCCTCAATAATTTTTATCAGTTTTATTTTGTTTTTTGAGACAAGTGTCTTTCTGTGTATCCTTGGCTGTTCTGGAACTCACTTTGTAGACCAGGCTGTCCACAAACTCACAGAGATCCGCCTGCCTCTGCCTCTGAAGAGCTGGGATTAAAGGAGTGCACCACCAACGCCCTTCCATGCCCGGCTAATGATTTTCATCATTTTCTAAGTAACTATTTTCAACTCAAATAAGATAATGAATAAAATTTTAAGGTTTGGGGTTGTGAACTACATAATATTTGAAACTTAAAAATTCTTACAAGTAGGAGTTGAAAAAACTCAAAGGTCCATTTTCCCAACACCCTCCCTGGGGAGCAGAGAGGGGATGGGTTGGGGTTTGTTGGGGTGATAGGGGAGGATGGGAGAGTGAGGGAACTGGGATCGACATGTAAAACAAGCTTGTTTCAAATCTAAATAAAAGGGAAAAAAGAGGTGAAAGGAATTTTAAAGTGTGTAATAAAATGAGTGAGCCACTCCTGAAATCTTAAACAGTTTCTAAAATAGTAATATTCCCTTGCACTTGATGCTTAGGAAAAACAGACAGTAAACGAAGTTCCTCGCTGAATAGAAAAGACAACCCATTTCATCCCAGTGTTGATGTGGAACACGTGGACAGCACGCCTGGTGAGCAGTTATTTCTAAGTATCGATCTTAAATGCTGGCTTAAAGAAATGTGTTTAGCTCAGTTTCAAAAGTTGTTCAAGAAGACATACATATGCGTATCATACTAACTGAGCAGATTATATTTAGGAATACATGTATATGTATATGTACATGTTCCAACAATTAATGAAAAGAGCTCATGAGTCTGAAAGAGCCAGGAGGGAAGGTTTGGAGGGACAAAAGGGAAGGAGAAAATGATGCAATTATCCTATTCTCAAAATAAAAGAAGCTTTCAAGAAGTCACTAAAGAAACTACAAGTCAAACTATCCCTTGTTGTACTAAAAGAATGAACCAAATGAAAGAGTCTAGAGTAAAGCGGAGGAAATATAGCATTGTTAGTATAAATTATGAGTAGAAATAGATTTACTGAAGGGTGACTTTTGATTTATTTTAAACATCATTTGAAAATTATAAAGATTGCCCCTAATTAAAGCAAAGCTTTACTCTGTTGTCCTTTTTTACTCTGTTACCCACTGATTTTTTTGCACAAAATCATAATTATGATTGAAATTTCTTTAAAGTGTTTATGTTTATATTTATCTGGTAAATACATAAGTGTGTGTGTGTTTGCATACAAGCTACAATGTATGTGTGAAGGTCAGAGGACAATTTGTGGGTGTCAACTTGGTAAAGTTGTGGGTTCCAGGGACTAACTATAGTCTATTAGTGGCAAGTGTCTTTACTCACTGAGCCATCTCAAAGTTCCCCATCCAACTCCCCACTGCCTCTTATTTTATAGATCTCACACTGTAGTCCTGGCATAGTCCAGGATGGCCTTAACTTTAGGGCAATCCTACTGTCTCAGCCCCTTGAGAACTGACATTACAGGCCTCAGCTATTACGCCTACCTAGTTTTAAAGAGATTTTTTTTTCCTTTTTCCTTTTTGTTTGTTTTTGTTTTTGAGACAGGGTTTCTCTGTAGCCTTGGCTGTCCTGGAACTCACTCTGTAGATCAGGCTGGGCTTTAACTCACAGAGATACATCTACTTTGACTTACTTTTTTTGCGGCAGGGTCTCATGAATGCAGCACCACCACCCAGCTTTAAAGCGATTTCTTTCTGACAGCTTTTCTCCCCCTACAACTTCCCTTTCATGTTCCCCTTGCATTGTTTCATACTGTCTTAGTTTGCTTCTTTTTGCTATGATAAAACACTGACCAAAAGCATCTTTGGGAAAAAGGGTTGTTTCACTTATAGTTTGTAGCCCACCGTTGAAGGTAGCTCAGGTAGGAGGAACTCAGGCAGGAGCTTGAAGCACAAACCACAAAGGAATACTGTTACTGTCTCATTCCCCTGGCTTGCTCATATATACTTCTTCGGGAGATCAGACCCTATATCACTCAGCAATCAAGAAAATGCCCCTCACACATGCTCATAGGACAACATGATGAGGGCAATTAGTCAAGGTCCATTTTCCCATGTGTCTCCAGTTTACATCAAATCAAGAATAAAATCTAAGCAATATACGTAATGACCCATTCCACTCCAGAGGATGTGCCTTAATTGATTCAGGTGAAATCATTTGGGAAGAAATGCAATTTGTGCTAGGGATCTTTATAAGTATAAAGATTTATTGGAGTAAAATGTTGATAAAAAAATCACTTTTAACAAGAGAGTTTTATTCAATTCTAAGTAGCATTTGGCAGAGAAGCTTTGTCAGGGGACATGGCCATTGCCTGCCAGAGGTCTTTATCTGTAGGAATACCTGCAAAAGTAAATTTGTAAAGAACCATCTTTTTCTCCGTGTGTGTTCCACCATAGAGACACAAGGAGAGAAATAATTCTGATATATCCTGCATAGTGCCCTTGGTGTTACTGTGTTATGTGGTGGCCTTTATCTTTACATATATATGACAGTTTAGTTCAGTCATAAGACAGTTGTTACTAGTGATCACTCTTCCATTTATTTGTATGTGAAACCTCAAAATGAATGTTTTTGCCTACACTCAAGATTTTGCAAGACTTTAACATATTTTTTATATTGAATGAGAAAATATTCTTTGTTGACTCTTCTAAAACAATCAAGTATGAAGTGTTTTATATAATCACCTAACTGAGATCTCTAGGTCTGGCTCAATAGTTAAGAACACTTGCTACTCTTGCAGAGAACCCAGGTTAGGTTATCAGCACCCACATGGCAGCTCACAAATATCTGCAAATGCAGTTTTAGAGGGTCCAACTTCTCTTCTGGCCTCTGAGGGCACTGGCCATGCAGGCAAACACTCATGCACATACAATAAAAATGAATAAATCTTTTAACAATGTGGTTGAGATTTTGAAATACAATGTGATTCAAATAGAAAATGTTTCACTACAAATATCCACCTTCCAGGGCCAGCTTATTTTCATTTGTAGCAAACCACTGTGATTACAGGGACTCTGTTCTTGATGTTACTTCTGTAATATTAAATTTGTAATGGTTCTACTCTAACATGGATACTGAACAGAGAAGTGTATTATGTGAAATTCCTATAATGTTCTTACTAAACTGAACTTCTACTCTTTTTTAAAAACATTTTTTTACATAACACTTTTCTATTCTTATAATACTATGTACACAGAGTGTTTTTATCTAATCAAATTGCTACCTGGATATGGAAATTTTTTTCTGTCCTCATTCACTTACAGGCATGACCAAATATGTTTTCCGCTATGTGACTGTACCAATGTTTACTAGTGATGAGCTAAAGTCTTCTGCAATGTTCGGTAAATCATCAGTAAAAACACCAGTTCCAACAAACTTAGAAATAACACCAACAAAGAAAGTAGAAACACCCCTCCAGGAAGATGTGGAAAGACCAGCAAAGGTGACTGCAGAAACACCACCCAAGATGAACACAGAAGGACCCTCTCAGGCAAACATGGGTGGACCATCTCATGTGGGTGGACCATCTCATGTGGAAATAGCTAATCTGGACATATCACTCCAGAATGTGGAAGACATCTCTAAAGATAAAGTGGGCGTTCCCTCCAAGTTGAATATTGAAGTACTCGATGATGGGAACTCAACAAATTACCCTGAATCAAATGCTGAAGAATTCCCCACAGTGAATATGGATGCCTCTCCAAGTGTTGGACCATCCCCCATTGTGAGCAAGGATTCATCCCCTGTTCTGAGTACGGGATCATCCTCCTTTGCAAGTGTGGAAATATCTCCTGTTGTCAGCATGGATGCCTCACCTGAGGAGGGCATAGACACCTCACCAGAATTAAGTATGGACTCAGCAAGTGCTGCGGCCTCAGAAGGGAATATAGAAACATCTCTTAAGACCAGCAGGGAATTAAACTTTGAGGCAAGTGTGGAAGCGCAGCCTGAGATGAATGTTGAAGCATCACTCAAGGTGAGTGTGGAAGCTCAGTCTATACAAGGTGAGTATCAGCATAGACTAGGCAAGATGAGTAGGCACAGCCTAGATGAACATTGAAGCATCACCCAAGTTGAGTGTGTAAGTACTCCTTGAGGTGAAGGTGGGAGTTTCACCTCAGGCAAGAGGAGGAATGCCACACTTGACACAAAATCACCTCCCAAGGCTAACGGGGGAAGACTCCAGAGATTTGGTAAGCAATTAATGTGAAATATTTTGAGGAAAAAGGTTTGTGAGGAATGTTCTGGACCATTCAGTGAGGTTTATAAATGGAATTAGATTTTGAAGTAGAAGATTTTAAAAATTTATTTCTCTGATTATACTTGCATTGTGAAACTTCTTAGCCTAGAAAAAAAGTATCCAAGTTTCATGAATTAAAGGAAAATTGGAGGTTTTAGGGACTATGACTATTTTATTCAAAATACTTTCTTCTGAAAAGGTAGATATAGTATAATAATTGTTAGTAATTTATTTATTTATTAAATTGGTATGTTCAGAGCCTAGAAGTGGACAAACAAAACTTCTATTTTACCAACAAGAAACAACTACCATCCCAGATACCATGTTACAGATGGCCATCATCTCCCACGCTTGGGTGGCGCCCACCCTCTCCCATGAAGGCTGTGTAAGTAAACTATTTGTAGTCACTTCTGATAGGCATTTTACTGGAACAAATGTCATATCAGTGATTCATAAATGAAATAATACAGCATGCAAGGTAAACAATTGCAAATGGGAAAAGTGAAGTAGCTTTATTTTCTCCATTATAAAACTTTCCAGTTTACAAATACCTTATAGCATCAATACATTGCATTGCTTACAAGTATATACTGAAAAGTTCTAAGCACACGTTTGTTACTTTTTCTCAGCAGGCAGAATCAAAAGATCCGACCTCCATCCCCTCTACCAGTCTCATCAAGACTATCAACGAAGACTTCTCTATCATATAAAATAACCCCAGTTCAGAATATCCTATATGTGCCAAACGCATTAGGTATGATAACAAAGAAAAAAGAAACCATCCAAAAGCGTATGGTCAACACAGGTAAATTCTTTCCCTAAGAAATGTATTTTAACAACACAGAAAATCTTGAAGTGCTTGAGAATCATAATTTTATCCCCTCACTAATGGGACTTTGGGTTGTGATCTTCCTATTAGATAGATAAAGAGAATTAAGCAAGCACTGGTTTACTGGAATGCTTTTTCTCTGCTTGCTTATCCACCGCTCTGTTTGGAAACTTCATGTTTGGAACCATAGTTAGAAGCATAAATTGGATGAAAGGGTTGGGCTATGGTCCTTGTGGGCCCTTCCAGCTCAGATATTGGCTTGTTCTTAAGAGTTTATTCAGCTACATGTGGTTGGATATGTTTTCATCAGCTGTAGTCCAGTTTTCATGCACATACATGACTTAAGGCATATCCTGATTTGTGCTGTATCCATGTTCACACTATTGATGCTGTCTGTAACATGTGTATTTACATGTCAATGCTACTTGGTCTCAAATGTCCTTGGAACTTTGTTTTTATAAGAAATTCCAATGAATTTTCTGAATCAAGTGATCTTTTTGTTACAAATTAGTCACTCTTGGTGTCCAGAGAATTTTCATTTCTACATAGTTTATCAAAAACAACAAAATTAGCTATATAAACTAAATATTATAATATGCCTTCATGTTGAGCCAGGCATGAAGGTGCACAGCTTTAATCCCTATACTCAGGAGGCAGAAGCAGGTGAGTTCGTGGCTAGCCTGGTCTACATAGTGTGTTTCAGGACAGCAGATAGTGAGAATATATATGTGTGTATGTATGTATGTATATACATATGTATATACTATATATGTATATATATATGTGTGTGTATATATGTATGTACATACATATATATTTATATATAGTGTGTGTATGTGTATATTTATGCATTGTGTAACTTCTTAGACCAAGTATCATTGACATGTAAAAATGCATGTTACAGGCAACAGTGTTAACATAGATACAGCACAAATCAGTGCATGTGTGTGCATGGGAGAGAGAGAGAGATCCATGCAAAAAATCCTTCTTTTAATGATAGTCATGGCTTCTTTTGTTACCTACAGCTACCACTGTATGATAAGCACATGTATATAGAGATATCAAAGTTTAGGTAAGCAGCAATAAAATGATGCACAAATTCCAGATATAACATGATTGGTTAAGTGTTCAAGATATTTACTCTTCATTTGAATCAGGCATAAATTTGGCTTCAGTATATTTTAATCTTCCCTCAGAGTCCTTGATTTGCCTGTCTGTAAATAGTTAAGCCAAAGTAGAAGTACATCATTGATGTTGAATATTTGAATATGCACGTGTTTGAAAGAGACAACACGTTAATTCTCTTTTGTTTGTTTGTTCTGTTTTGTTTTTTGAGACAGGGTTTCTCTATTATTTTGGAGCCATTACTGGGAACTCGTTCTGTAGACCAGTTTGGCCTCGAACTCATAGAGATTCACCGTCCTCTGCCTCCCTAGTGCTGGGATTAAAGGGATGCGCCACCAATGCTTGGCTAATTCTTTTATTAGGAAGGAGTTGCCATTTTGAACAATTCCCCTTAGTAGCATGTGATTAATTTTGGTTTGTGCTCTTTTTTTTTAATGTTTGGGGTAACTCATTTATTTCTTTGTGGGTTTGAGAGGAAATTGTTTCCCTAATCAATTGTTTCATATGTCTCGTCAAACTAGAATCTGGTAATAAAAGTGTGCCAAGCAGTGAAGCGGCCATGAAAGTTTCAATTGAGGTACACCATGCTGCTTATGAACAACAAGGCAAACAAGACAAAGAAAAAATCCAGAAAGAGACAAAACAAAGGTGAACACAGAATAACCCTTTCTATCCCTAAACCTTGGCGGGGTCCAAACTTTAAAATTTGCCCTCAAATTCTAAGTTTCAAAACAGTAATTAACTTTTTCTCTGGTGAGAAGTGAATCGTTGATTTCTAGGCAAGTAAAAAAAAGGAAGGAAGAACAGCCCAGTGGTGGTGCTCGCCTTTAATCCCAGCACTCAGGAGACAGAGGCAGGTGGATCTCTGTGAGTTTGAGGCCAGCCTGGTCTACAGAGCAAGTTTCAGGACAGACAGGACTGTACACAGAGAAACCCTGTCTCAACACTTCCACCTGGGGGGGGGGAGGGTAGAAAACACTTAGGTGTTATAACTGGCTGAGTAGAGTGCTAATCCTTTTCAGTTTCCATACATCCAGCACAATTAAGGTGTGCTAGGACAATGTAGAAAGAAACTAAGGTCATATCCAGGACACAATCTCAGTAGCAGTACCTAGACAATCACATATTACTGTGTGCCTTCACTTGAAAGACAGAGGGACAGGGTTGGTGGGGGGGGGCTTGTACAAACAGAAACAGATACTGAGATTCATCTCTATGTCATCAGGGTCTAGGACAATTAATTAGTCCTAGAAGGTGTACTTGACAACACATTTCATGTCCCAGCTATTTTATGTTGTATCTTATAATGTAAATCCCTATCCACTGCGGTCAAGAAATACTATATAGTACTGGCTTTATTAACACGTATCAAGTGTTTAAAGTATAGTTGCTTGGTAAAAAAGGGAAAGGAGATACTTTAAAAAGCAAGAGATTTATAAATTGGAAATTATTGTTCCTTGTCTTCTGCAAACCAAGTTAATTTAGCATTTGGAAGCACTGAATACTGTCACATCATTAGACCTTGTCATCCCTAGGTGATGGTTTGCTCATATTTAAAAAGACCTCAGAGGGTGTGTCTCTAACATAAAGGCTGGCTGTTTTTCTCTTGCATATGTATCCATGTGTAAAGTAGTCTGGTACTTGTGAGAAATCCTTTGGCATACCCAAAGGCCTCATTTAAAAGGGGTGACATGTGCCAGGCAGTGGTGGCTCATGCTCCCTGAACTAGGGAAGCAGAGACAGGCATATTTAGGTGAGTTCGAGGCCAGACTTGTCTGCCGAGTGAGTTTCAGGTCAGGCTCCAAAGCTATAGAGAAACCCTGTCTTGAAAAACCAAAAATGGGTGGTGGGGGGTAACATATAACTCTTGGATAGTAAGAACTCCAGAAAATATAGTACATCTTCCATAAATGTAATTATATTAATATACCCAAACAATTTCACCATAAATGCTCCCATACTCCTGTAAACTCTGTATGTTAGCAGATAAGTAAATACCAAAGTTATTTAAATAACCCTCAGTGTTGCAAGAAAATCAGAATGTATGGCAGAGAGAATGGATGAAGTCCCAGCAGAAGAATTCTCACCACACAAAGATGAGCAACAAAAAGATCTGACAAAGAGACGTTTTGAGCCAGCAGAAGACCAGAAAGAACAGCTACAGGTTTGTAGCCTTGCCACTTCTGCTATACAAGAGAAGCTGCTTAGAAAGTGCAGTTGCAATGCAAAGTAGCCATCTGGGCCACTGAACAGACACAGCATTCTCTGGCTGCACTTTGACATTACAGTCTCCAAAACCCACATTGCCATAAGCCAATTGATATTCCCAGTTTTATTTTTATTTATTTATTTTTTAAATGAAAACAAACATTTATAGACAATATTTGGGAATTTGGGCGTTGTTCTTTCCAAACTATTTCCGATATTCCCAGTTTTAATCTCAACATGAGGAACTGTATTAAAGGTCACAGCTTTAGGAAGGCTGAGATGACTGAATTAAAGTAAGGTAGGCCCTGTTCAGAAGGGTAACCTTGATATCTGAAACATTTCAAATAACATTAGCCTCAATCTGTGCTTTTTAACAAGGCTTTGAATATGGATTATAAATGGCCACCAAGCTTGCGAGTATTTATTTTTTAAGCTAAAAATTTCTTGTCATCGACATATTTTGAAATTGATTATATTTCTTGAACAAATTTCCTAGAAAGGGGACAATGCCATGATGAAATCTCAGGACAGTGCTGACAAGAGAAAGATGGAACAGGAAAGAATTATGCTACAAAATTTGCAAGAAAGATTAGAAAGGAAAAAGGTAACACTGTTTCATGTGCTTTGCGTTAATGATGGGAGGAAGTTATCAACACATTTTTCTGAAAATCCTCAATCAAGTATGTGTTAGTTCCCGGCTATCTGCCCACTGTGGTTGCTTATCTAAAGTGCTGACTTCTGCACAGCACTGTCCTCTTTTTGGTGGTATTTGTACCTCACGGTTGACATTATAGCCAAGTTTCAATATCTCAAACCTGTAGGGTCAACGTTCCTTTTAGCAGGATGAGTCCGGGTTAACAGAGGATAGTGGAAGTTAGAGTTTCTTCTAAACTGGGCTGAGTTGGCACTACATGTGGTGGGAATTAGTGATGCCTCTTGGAAAGGCCAGTGTTTGCATTGTTTGTAAGGTAGGACCTCATTTTATGCAACTTCATGTGCTTCATCTAGGAATCCCTGCCTGGCCAGGTCTCTGTCACCCTGAGGCATCCAGCAACCCAGAGTTCTCCTCGCCTTAAGCAGTAGAGAGAATTCTCATCCCCCCTCCCTGGAGTGCATCCTTCCTCAGCCTTCTGTTGGTTTAGGAACAAGATCTCTTAGAACATGCATTGAAGTACATTGTTTAAATGTATGTTTGCCTCTGCCATGGTCTAAGAGTTCCGAGTAGTTAGCAATGCAATGTGCTTAGTCTAGCTGACGAAAATAGTCTAACTGTGAAAATTAGAACATGAAATTGCCATTTGGGTTTTTGTGTTGTGATAGCAAGAACAATCACTGCCATTCACAGAACTTTATAACTGAAATCTGGGACAGAAGAGGCACCCAACTGCTGCCCTGAGATTTTTGTTAAGTCTGGAGTTTGGGGACAATCACAGGCATTGCCTGCTGCAAAATGGATCAGTCACCTGTTTTGGGGCCACTGTTTTTTTTTTTTTTTTTTTTTTGATTTGTTTTTTGTTTTTGTTTTTGTTTTAATCTCTTTTACATTTTCATTTTTATTTCCCTTTGAATAGAGGGTTGAGGAAATAATGAAGCGGACAAGGAAGACAGATGTGAATCCCTCCAAGGTAGTCTCCACTCCTACCAGAATATCTATGACTTCCTCTTGCTTCCTGCTCTTGGCATCTCCTCATTTTTACCAGCCTGGTGGTAATGAAGCATGGTGTCTGTCATGTTTGTGTTTTCCCGATCCTTAAAAGCCCAGAACTTGGCTCTGTCTCTAGTTTGCTTTCTTCTTCTCCCTGTGTGAAATGTTGCTTAGATCTTCTTACCTAAAATGCTGGGGTTGACTTGTCTTTTTCCTAATTTTTAGATAGTTCCTTGAATGTTCTAGACCTTGCTTTTGTTGTTTTTATATCTGTAGCTCTCTCCTCTCTCAATCTGTACCTAGTCTTACTGTCATTTTCTGCTGGGGAAAAGACCCTGATGTGAATGTTGAATTTATCAACATCTTCCGGTAACCCTATCACTTTTTATACATTTACTGAACACGTGGGCATCCACTTTTCTCATCTGCTATTTCTTGCTCATTTACAGTTTTTACCTAATCTAAGTAAGAGTCCGTTGGAGGTATCCGTTCCTATCTTTTAGTATCTTTTGATGAACCAGAGCTCTTCAGTGCAGCAAATTAATTTAGACCATACCCCTGTGGTGATGGCTTTTAGCATCTGTTTTCTATTTGCCTCTCCTGGCACGTTTTCTGAAAACAGCACATGCACACAAGGCTTGTTTTCCCTACATTCTGAGCCATTCACTTTCAGTTAGAAATTGCTCTTTTTAATGGTCATACTAATCCCCAGCCACCATCGAAGAGCAGGACAATGTCTGATGGAAATGTCATTTCTGGAGTCACCACCTCAAAGCTAGTTCTACTCAATGGCCCAAGGCCTTTCACATCAGCAGGTGCTCTGAGTTCCTCTTGTCTTTGCTGACTCTTCTCACCCTGGCTTCACTAGCATCCTGAGCAGGGGATGAATGGGCTGTAGGCTCTGCACTCTTGTTCAAGGAACCAGTTCATTCTCAAGTGTCCCTCTAGCTGAATGACAGAATTAAGGCCACCTGCCCATCATGAGGTCAGTTAAAGAGATCAGGTTTATTTTTTCTACCTTTTATTCAAAATGTCAAAAATTAGCCATCACTCTAGTCTTTTCTTGCTTTGAATTCTAAAACAGGGCGATTAAATACATAAGCCTCGGCTTTCTCTCCTAACCACAGGCTTCGGAAATAGCCGATAGATCTGAAGAGGATGAAGCTGATGATGAAGGTGAAACAGAAAGTGATGAGGGCTCCCTTGAGATACTTCCATCAGGTTTGCTTATCCCTCATGGTTACACACGGAAGCCAACAGTGCTACTACTGAAGCGATTATTGTGAAAATGTAGTCAGAGCACAGTGACTCGAGCCCCTGGATCTGCTTTTGAGTCAGAGGAGGGGCAATAAGGACATTTGCAGTCAAACCAGACTCAAAAAAGGAACAGTGCAAGGGCAGGAACAAGGAATAATCCTGGCCTTTGACCCATCAACCTATATTAGCAAAGAAATCCCTTAAAGATGTGTTTCCCATCACCACCAGTGAATTAAGAGTCAGGCAAATGCATGTATATGCCGGCCTCAGAGCGTTGCCTGCCTGGCCTTTCTTGCTTTGGGCAGGGACACCCTCCTCCCAATCCTAACACACTAGGATCAGAGGTTTTGATTTGTTTGTTGTTGAAATTCCATCTTTAATTATCTTCTCCACTCTCCAGGAATGAAAGCACCATTTACCAAAGTCAAAAAGTTTCACAAAAATTCCAAGAGAAGGCCTCAAAAGCTAGTGTTTCTGCAAGCAGGATCTGGTGAGATTGATGCCGAGAAGAATATATATTTTAATGGAAACGTGAAAGCTGTCAAACAAAATGACCCAAATGACACTACAACTCAAGCAAAGGGCTCTAAGTGAGTCCACTTAGCACTTTTTTTTTGTGGGAGAAGTGTGAATGACATTCTTAGAATCCTCAGAAATATATATTACTGCTTGAGCACTTAGTTTGCATATATCAAACATTATGTCAAGTAAGTGCCCTACTTAACAGAAACAAAATAGTTCCCACAGAAGTTTTGCTGGGTCAGAATTATCCCCTCATCTGTTTTGTTTTGTTTCTTTGAAAAAGGGTTTCTCTGTGTAGCCCTGGCTGTCCTAGAACTCACTCTGTAGATCAGGCTGGTCTTGAACTCACAGAGATCCGCCTGCCTCAGCCTCCCGAGTATTGGGATTAAAGGCGTGCACCACCGCCTAGCAACCCCATCTTCTACAGACTAACAAACTGGGCCACAGAGAGGATTTAGGTTTTATTTGCCAAATTCAAACCCACATTCATCTGACACCAAATTGCTTGTGTTTGTGTGGTGAATGGCTGTGGTTTCTTTTTTTTTTTTTTTTTGCATATAGAGTATTTTTTATTTAATTTTATATAACAAAGTCCAATTAAATGAAAACAAACATTTATACACAATATTTGGGAATTTGGGCTGCTCTTTCCAAACTACTTCCTGCTGGTAAGGGGCGCTGCCTTGTTGGGGGATTCGAAGAAGATTCAGATATCCTAGCTGTAGTCTGTAGGGCTGTTTTGTCCAGCTGTTTGGAATGTAGGATCAGCTTGTACTCTGTTTCAGGCGGTCTGGTGTGATCAAACCACATTAGTCTGGAAGGAATCCACATCTTTTCATTTTCTGTGGAAACAAAAATAGAAATACTTTTCCCCAGTAACTTGTTCTTCAACTTAAATTTTGGAGTCAAAGCGTTTTTTTTTTTTTTTTTTTTTTTTTTTTATTATTATTATTTTACATGTCGATCCCAGTTCCCTCTCCCTCCCTCCCTCCCTCCCCCCCAAGCCCTCCCTCCCTCCTTCCCTCCCTTTTGCCCTCTCTACCCTCTCCCATGCACTCTAAACACCCTCCCCTCCCAACCCCCCACCACAATACAATATGTAGGGGAATGCCATCCAGTTGGGGTCATGTAGATCTGACAGGTCCTGTGAAGTAGGGACTAGGGCTTCTCTCCTATCTCTAGAATAAGGCAGTTATCCCTCCATGGGGGATATGTTTGCAAAGTCCTTTGTGCACCAGGGATACATCCTGGCTCCACTGTCTGAGGTCTCTTAGACTGCTCAGACCTTCTGGCTGAGACCCATATTCAGGGGAGTCCGAGTCAGACCTCTGTTGGCTTCCCAGCTATCAGTCTAGTGGCCCTTAGCTCCTCCTTTGTTCAGGTAAGCTGTCTCTATGTACTTCTACCGCATGGTCTTGTCCTCTCCATCTGCTTCTGGGTTCTAGTTTGACTCAGTGTTTATGTATGGGTGTTTGCTCCTGTTTTCAACAGGCATTAGTTGAGGACTCCATGGAGAAGTTAGTTGTTGATCTCACTCTCCGGGAAGGGCATTTATGATAGCCTTTCCACGGAAGCTGAGATTGTTAGTTGGGAGCAGTCTTGTAGTTCCCTCGACCTTTCTTTGTGTTCAACTTTATCTTCAAACCAATATTGGCTCCCCTTTTATGTTCTCTCTCTCTGTCTCTGTCTCTCTCTCTTTTCCTATTTTCCATTCCTAACCAGGCTCAATCCTCCTAGTCACACATGCCTTCCTCCCCCCCCCCCCCTCCCCCCCCCCCCCCCCCCCCCCCCCCCCCCCCCCCCCCCCCCCCCCCCCGCGCCCCCCCCCCCCCCCCCCCCCCCCCCGGGCCCCTTATACTTTTCCCACAAAACACCCCCCTCCCCCCCCCCCCCCCCCTCCTCCCAAATTACACCCCGCCCCTCCTTTCCTCCCCCCCTAAACCCCAAAACCCCACCCCCCCCCCCCCCCCCCCCTCCCCCCCCCCCCCCCCTTCCCCACCCCCCCCCCCCCCCCCCCCCCCCCACCCCCCCCGCCCCCCCTTCCCTTCTTCCATTTCTCCCCCATCATCCAAAAAAAAAAACCCCCCCTCTTTTTTTTTCCCCTCTCCCCCCCCCCCCACTCCCCCCCCCCCCTTTCCCATTTGGGTACACAACCCCCGGGCCCCCCCCTGGAGAGTAGAATTATTTGTTGAAAAGGAACACTGCCCAGATGATAACCTAAACAATTCTAAAGCTCCGAGGTCCACTGGAGTAGTTGTCTGCTAAGAGACTAGGTTCTGGTTCCAGCTCAAAGGGGGCACCACACTCAACTCTTGCACCAGTTCTCTAGTTGTTTCTTACCATCTGTGTCCTTAACTGACTTTAAGAGAGGCAATAGGGCTTTGGAGTGATGGCTCAGTGGGTAAGAGCACTTGTTGTGCAAACATGAGGATCAGAGTTCAAATCCCACATCACACAAGAAAAGCCAGGTGTGGCCACATGCCCTAACCCTCAGTGATGATGGGATTTGGAGCTAGAAACAAGACAATCTCTAGGGCTTGCAGGCTGCCAGTTTAGCTCTGGGCTCAGGCAGAAAGTGGTAGAGCAGAATATCAAGTATCCTCCTTTGTCATCTTCAACACACACACACACAGAAACACGCGTGCATGTACACACCTACAGTTCCTGGGTTTGGGTATGCTCAGATGCTCTTGTGCCCTGGTATTTCCAGGGCACCTTAGCACTGTCTAAGATACAATTTGAATGCCAGCATGTTCTATGATCTATATGGTCTCTTCCAAGCCTTCTCACTCTAGGATGTGGAAAGTTGTTTTAGTATATCCAAAAACCTCCTGAGAAGTTAGATAATAAAGCTCCTTTCATGGTGTTTGGAATAGCCAGGGTTCTCACTACAAAATTTCATTCCAGGATACCCACTAGAAAACCACCTGCCAGGACATCGAGAAGCAGAAAAACAAGGGAAGCCAACTCCACCATCCGTTCTTCTCTAAGTGTCACCACCAATCAGGAGTGGGTTTGTGACAAAATTGTAGATCTTGGTCACACCACTGAATCACCTGTCAAAAAGACCACTGCTGCTAGCAACAAACAAAATTTGAAGGATTCTGTGACAACTTGCCAAGGTGCTCAGGTCCCTTTGGACCACAAGAAACGAGGCAAACCTGTTTCTACTCCGTTGACGAAGGTTTTGTCTCACCTTCACATTTCAGGGAGAGCAACTGATCTCACAAATCCCTTTGCTTGTGAAGGCTCCAAAATGGCCTTTGGGGGAGAGGAAGAAGATAGTGGTGAGTCTGTGGGAATGATCTAGAGGAATTTTCCATTAAGTTACATTTGAAAGAATATGCAATTTGATAAGGATTTCTACACTCTGCATCTCCTGCCACATACAAAATATAAGTTCTTTTCAAAATCTGGCTTCCCCTGAGCACTTGCTACTCTGGCTACCAAGCAAGAACAGTGGAGAACAGAGAGCAGATCTTTACAATCTGTCTTTCACCCTGTGTTCACCAAACCAAAGGGCTATTGTTTGCCGATTCAAGAAGTTATCAGGGTTGGGAAGATGGTTGTGGGGACAACCTTTAGGATTGTTTGAGCCCTAGCTCCCATGTCAAAAGCCAGGTGTAATCTTAGCACTGGGGAGGCGGGGACTGGAGGACCCCTGAGGTTTGCTGAACAGCCGGTGTATGTAAACAGTCATTCCCAGATTCAGTGAGGCCCTGTATTTAAAAAAAAAAGCCTCCACACTCGCCAGGACAAAAGCATGCATACACACGTGCAGCACACACACACACACACACACTAAGGCCACCCTCCCTCCCCCGGCCAAAAAGTATGCGTTCTTCAGGTGTTGATGTGGGGAGCATTTAAAGAAGAGCACCAAGGTGTCAGAATGTTAAGAGGGCTTGTTTGGGGAGTCACCCCAAAGGAAAGCTAGGGTGAGTTACCATGACACTATAAGCACCCACTTTACTAATCTTTTCTTTTCTACCTTGCTAGATGTGTAAACCCTATGGAGTCTTGGGGATTAATCATCTTCTACTCTATATTAAAACTCTCAAGGCCAAGACTCAAAATTGTCTCCTTCATACTTGAAACTGGCAAAGGAAATTACCATCGAAAAAAGGAAGAAAAAGGAAAACAAACAACCCCATCCAATCGTCACCTCAACACCTACTTAAGAAAATGTTACTATCACCTTGTTCTCTAGTGAGAGTTTTAAGTAAAGAGGTCTCTGTTTTCCTTGGGGGAAAAAGTCTCTATTGTCTCTTTCTTGAGTTTCTACCAATTGGTGTATGCCAATGAATGCCTCAAAGATCTTTTCGTTAAATGATCATTTTCAGTCCCTCACCCAAAAAAATCCTACTAGAGGAGTGTCTCTATTCCAGGATCTATTTGACATAAAGTAGTTGATTCTGGTTCAAAGTGGCACTACTTCAACAACTAGAAACAATCTGATGTCATAGAGAGCATAACATTGTGTGAGGAACTCTATCTCCAAATGTCAGAACCAGAAAATGGAAGCTTGGTCCATCAATATTTTTTCATGCTGTCATTGTTTCATGTCGCAGTACCTAGAGCAGTTTATACACAAAATGTGCATTCTGTTGCAACAGTACCTGGCTGTTGTCTCACAGAGTATGATCAATTCCTTTAAATATTGTGTACTCAGAGCTTTTGGTTTTGGTTTTTTTGTTTGTTTGTTTTGCTTTGTTTTTGCCTTGCCTCCCAGGCTTGTGCTTCAGTATATACTCAGGCTTGGGACATAGAAGCAAAATGTGTTTGCTTCTTTTCCTAGGTGCTTGCAACAAGTGAAGAACAGTGCTATTCTCCAATCCCAGTGTCAGGTGCTTGGACATAAACACGTGCATTTGCACATTTATCTACACACAGAGGTGATGTGATTCCTACATTTCTTGCTGTAACACGAACAAGCCTCATTGTTGACTCACAAATGGTTTAAGATAGGCCAATTGCCACCAATCTTGGATTCCCAAAAAGAATAATTACATTTTCTGATGCCTGGTCCCTTCGAGACTTTTGTTATGTATTAGAGCAGGATGCCTCAGGTTTAAAATCTATTTTTAAATACTGGTTCTTAAATGTAGACAGCAAAAGGAAATCATTCTAAAAGATGAGCTTCTGATACTTTTCTATACAAATGTCACGTGCTGAAATACTTTCTGTTAAGTATGTGCCATATGAAATAAATGTCTCACATAAAACAAACTTTGGTTTTGTTATAATAGAAATGCACTGGTGGTGACATAAAATAAAGGTGATACCAAGTGTCAAGCGAGCTATGAATGCAGGCCACTGGCAATTGGAACAATCACATCTTTATCTTTACCTATTCATCTAGTTGGAGCTTTAGCAGAGTCCCAAGTTTAGAGCAGAAAAATGTACCTTCAAACTATGATCGTTGTGTTTGTTTCTTTATTTGCTTTAGTTTCTGAGACAGGGTTTCTCAAGTGTAGACCCAGCTGTCCTAGAACTCTATAGACCATGCTGACTTCTAACTCACAGAGATCACCTGCCTCTGCTTCCCCAGTGCTGGGATTAACGGCGTGTGCCACCACAGCCTAGCAGAACCCTGGTCTTTATTCTTTACCACTTAAGCTGTTATAACTAAGGCCCATTGTTAAGGTAGGTTTTTTGCTGTGTGTTTTTTTTTTTTTTTTTTTAACTACAGGAAATAATATAATCATATCTTCATTACAATCCAGTTAGTTGAGTCTGGATCTTGTGTTGCCAGTGTGGTTGTGAACTTAGGAATTCAAGCTGCCTTCTGGCTCAGCCTCCCAGGTAGCCACAGGTTTGAGCCATTTCATCCAGTTTGAAGTCACCGTTTTAACCCAAGTATTTACTCACGAGGTTGTGCAACCATCCCCGCCGCCTTGTTTCAAAACTTTCTCTAGAAAGCAACCAATTCCCTCTACCCCTGGCCCTTTTAACCCTTACATTTGGTATTTTGCTCTGATGAAAACATTTTCTGCAACTCTTATGGGGGACATATATGTACATGTGTGTATAGATGTGAGTGTGGTGGTATGCACACGTGTATATACATATGAAAGCCAGAGATCAGTCTTATGTGTCATTCCTCAGGAGCCCTTCGCTTTATTTTTTTGAGATGGAGTCTCTCACTGAGACCTGAGACTTACTGATCAGGGTAATCTGGCGCAACAAGCTCCAGGGATATGCTCATCTCCCCCTCCCTAACACTGAAGTTCCAATTATGAGTCTAGCACATCTCAAGGTTTAAGGGGGAGCTCAATACCAAATTCAGGTCTTAAGCTTAAGAGGCCAACACTTTAACAACTGACACAACTTCTCAACTTGTAACTTTTCCCCCTTTCCTTTCTTTATAAATCTGAGGCAGTTTGTATGCTCTTATGTGTGTATTTCTTCATTGCGTTGCTGTAACTACCTATGTCATGATATGCCTACATAATTTTTGGCTTCCATCATCATGGAGCATGGGAACATGTATGCTACAGTGTGTTTGTGGAATCAGTTCTCTCCTCCTACCTTTACATTGTGTTCCAAGGACCAAAGTCACATTATCAGGTTTGCATAGCAAGTGCTTTACCCAATGAACCATCTCACTGGCCCAAGGTTCTTTTCCTTTAGATTTTTGAAAGAGGGTTTCTCTGTGTATCCTTGACTGCCCTGGGACTCACTCTGTAGACCAGGCTGGCCTCAGCCTCAGAAATCTGCCTGCCTCTACCTCCTGAGTGCTGGGATTAAAGGTGCATACCACCACCACCTGGCTCCAAGTTCTAATCTTAAAATATGGGTTGATCCTAGCACTCCGGGAGACTCAAGATAGAAGACAGAAATTTCTACTGGCCAAATCTATCAATTAGCTAATTGAATCTATTAGTTATGTTTTTACCTCAGTACATTTTGCTTTTAATAGACCCAGGCCATTATCCATAGTCTTTGTGATCTGGTATTAGTAAGGTTGTGGCAGTCATTCCCTGCTTAATATCCTAGAGCTTTATCTTTTGCATTTTTTTGAGTGTGGTTGGGGTGGGTGTCTCATAGCATGCATGTGGATGTAGGTCAGAGGACAAATTGCAGGACTGAGTTGTCCCACCATGTAGGGTCTGGGAGTCCAAACCAGGCCACCCAACTTAGTGGCAAGGCAAATGTCTATATCCACCTGAGCTATCTCTTGCTAACATGGCATTTTCTGTATATTTAAATCAGCATAAGCTAGACATACCCCATTCCTGTCGACACCAGGTCATAAGAATCCATCTGTTGGAACTACTGTGTTCTGTCCACAGCTGCAAGAAGATATACTTCATAAGACAACTTTCCATGTGTCAGTCTCTTCATACTGTCCTTCCTATTATTATGTCTTGTCCCCTAAGGGGCACAGATTGTTCAGTGCAGCACACTTCCTATGCCCTTGCTACCATGGCCATGTCATGTAGAGTGATGCTTTTAACAGTCTTAGTGCCCAGAATCCCCCAAAGTACAGCGTGGGTACCGCAAAGAAACACTGGAACCGCAGCTGAGGAGGCTGCCAGTTTGCTGTGTGACTGCACGTTGCCTCCCCTCTGGGCCTTCTTATCAGGTGCAGTGACTGTTAGTGCAATCCCTGGACATTTTCATTCCCAAATGCCACTTTGTCTGGATTCTGTGGCCAGAGCTAGGGCGTTGAGGCATAAGATCAGCTGGTGGCAAAGATCAGTGCTGTGTCACTTTCAGTGACTTTCCCCAATTAGTCAAAGCAGTAGCTAGGGGCCCCTTCCCGGCATTCCTATTTCTGCATGGGTCCTAGGCACTCCTCTCCTTCCAACTTGCCCAGCTGCATTGCAGCCACTGCAGTCTGGCATCCATGTACAAAGTGCCAGGTTCTAGGAAGGCAGCACCTGCATCCCTCATGGCAAGTCTGTGAGATGTATGGGTAGAAAATGGTGCTGCTAACGTCCAAATCCAAGTCTGTGTGGCTTGCATCAACCCTTCACATGCTCCAGGAGTTTACAGTGTGACTTGTAGAGTAGGTCAAAGACACCAAAGCAGCACCTGGTGCCGAGAACAGAATCCTTTCTAGCACTGACTGCATATTTAAGTGTTACCAGTTACTCCACTAAGTTCTGTGATCATATCATATGCATACACATTTGAAATGAGCCATTCCTTTGAAATAAGAAACCAGCTTAGTTGTCACTTGCCTAGGATTTGAACCCAGGCAACCTGGCTTCAGGCTAGCAATAGGTTGCTATGTTCTTATCCTGGAAATGCCTCTCAGCTGACAGTGTAGTAACCAGATATGTAACCCCATTTCTCCCGAGCCCTATTATGCAATAAACATGTGTCTTCTAAAACAGTGGCTAGCCTGATGAATTTCCTTATTGATATGTCCATTTCTGTGACAGTTTAGTGTCGTAATTGACATATTAGTAGTGTGCCCAGAATGGCCAATCTCCAATGAGCTGTGTAGCTTTAGGCAAGCGTAATAACTCTGTAACTTCCATTTTTCTCACCTGAAAAATGGGCCCAGCATTCGTTGAGGGGATTAGACCTGGTGTGATGGATGTGTTTGCTTCTAAAGATCAGTGTTCAGGGCAAAGAGTTTCAGAGACACATGCCTGGTGGGCCTGTTTCTTGAGTAAGGAAGCCAGTTTGTTTGTTTGTTTGTTTTGTTTTTTTGGGTGGGGTGACAATTGTTGCAGATTGTGGAGCAAGCGGCAGAGGTAGTTCTGTGGCTTTTCTTTAGCATAAGTCTGGACACCAGCTAAAGTTTGTACAGGCCAAGTGCAGGAGAAGCACAAAAGGGGTAATAGAGCCGAAACAGAGTTCAATGAAGAGGGAAGGAAGTTAGGAAGGGATGGGGCTGCAGAAATGGCCCTTCCAGAAGACCGGGGTTCAATTCTCACCACCCACATGGCAGCTCACACCTGTCTGTAACCGTGACACCCTCACACAGACATACATGCAGGCAAAATACCAATGCAAATGAAATAAAAATTATTTTAAAATAAAAGTTAGGGACTTAGAAAAATTAAGAGTGACCACTGGCCTGAAGGCCACATAACTCATGCTGGGGACGGGGTTTGGGACTCTGGGAAGGGATGCTAGGCAGAAGAGTAAGGCTGCGAGGACAAAGCAGAGCTTGCAGGCGTGGAGGATGCTGGCATGGTGCAGGGGAAACCTTTCTAGAAAGGTGTCTGAGGCCACAGGCAATCTCTCTAAAAGGAGACACACCCAGAGGAGGAATTCCTCGTTCTTAACCATCATATGAGGCCTGGGTTCAGTCTGCAGCACAACACTTTCAACAGGTTTCAACCCCCTTCTCAGGTGGCAAATGATTCCACTGGAGAAGAGGGACTACAATGACCCCAGGATTTCTCAAGACTCTAAAACCCACCAAAAAGGACAACTGCAGCCAGGTGTTGGTGGTGCACGCCTTTAGTCCCAGCACTCGAGGAGATGTAGGCAGGTGAATCTCTGTGAGTTCAAGGCCAGCCTGGTCTACAGAGCGAGTTCCAGGACAGCCTCCAAAACAATACAGAGAAATCCTGTCTCGAAAAAACAAAAAAAAATAAAAAAAAAAAAAAAAAAAAAAAAAAAAAAAAAAAGAAAAAGGACAATTGTTTATTTTGCCAGGGTGGGGCTCATGAAAGCCCAACAGTGTCACCCCTCCAACCTACAGTTAGCTGAAATGTAGCTTCTCAAAGTTCCCCAAAGCCTTTAGAGCATCCTCTAAAGGAAGGACAGGACACAGAAGCAAACACAGCAGCACCCATTACCACTGCTATTGCTGTTGGATCCTTGGGCCCTCTTAACATGTAGGGGAGGGCGGATGGGTAAGATTATGAGCTTCAGGTGTTCCAACTATACAAGGACACCATATAGCAGGCCAGCCTCTTTCTTGTTTCTCCCGTCTCTCAACAGGAGACACAGGTGCAAAGCACCAGGAGGATGCAGGCGGGAAGGCAGGTGGTGCAGATGCTAGGCACTAGAGGGCCAAAGGGAAAGCGGAAACCATGATTCCTTCTCAAGTGGCCTCCTCATCTGAGATTCCCTCCATGCCTGTGCTATTCTACCCAAGAGATAATCACCAATTCTTGTCTTCTGTGGGATGTGGAAATCTGGGGAACACTTGGAGGCTCTTTTTGTTTGTTTGTTTGGTTGGTTTTGTTTTTTCCTTCAAACTGGACTAGAGTGGTGTTACAGGTTTGTACACTGCACTGAACTGAGTATATCCTTGAGTTTCTGGGGGTAGCAGCGTGTTTCAGTCGAGTTCTTTCTTTTTGGCAGAATAAAGACAGGAGGCCTGTTCTTTCTATCAGCTTTATTTTTTGTAAGGATACACTGAAACGTCAGATGGAAACAGCTAATGACAAAATGTAGAAGAAATGAGGTGTCAGCATCTACAACCACTGCTACAGTAACATATGAATATGCATTTTCATTACATGTTTACTTTGATATTGTCTCGTTATATATGTGATATAATGGAGAATACATTTACGTAGGTATCCTGCATTTCAGAGAAGCAGGAGGTGGAAAACCAGCCCTGCCTGTGAAGGATGCTGACCACCCCCATAAGCCCCCGAGACCCAGCTAAACTCTTGAGGGAAAGTTCTAAGAATTACAAGAAAAGGACTTTGCAGTCTTCTTGAACACAAAGAGCAGATAACTATGTTACAAGGGATTCCACTTGTCACAGTTTTTAAATGGCGCATTATTGTTGATGATAGCCCTATGCCTGCTCAGTTGGGCCCCTCCCCTAGAGTTTTTGTCTCTTCTATAAGATGAATCTCAAAACCGCAGGAACGTCTGAGGAGGCTCAAATATTGTCATGCAAGTTTCCAAACCCATAAACTATTTTTACTATTAATTAAAACAAAACAATTTTTTTTTTAAAATTAAAAAGGGCAGGAGGGTTAGTTTTGTTAATCTTCCAGAAGTAGTCACTGTGACGATGCTGTTCTGAAAACAGGCTCATTTTCTCACATGTGCTTGGACTTTCCAAGTCACCTGTGTGTTCCACGCTTGAAAGTAGGAACGCTCAGAGAACACGCCACGTGGGGAGTCAAACATTAGTAAGGGGGAAAGGTCAGTTGAGACTTACAGCTACGTTCAAAATGGTAACTCTCTGGAAATGTGTGTTAGTCATGTGAAAGCACAAAAGAACACAAAGAAGATCAGGGTTTTGATGAAGTTAAACCATGCATTCTGACAAGTTCTTTAACTGCTCAAAGAATCGGGTGAGCAGTGAGTTGGAGCAGCCGCTACAACTCTTGCGCATCAGTCAGTCATGTGACTGCACAGTGGGTCCCAGATGAGCCCTGAATGGCATCTCAGTGGGAGCCCGATCGCCCTATATGCTTCTTGCTTATATCATGAAGTGGCTACATGGTTAGCACTTTTCTGCTCTATGAGAAACATGCAGAAGAGTCAATCTACGTTTTTGTATTTGCCATTGCAGCAACAGAGAAATTATTTTTGCTGCAAGGTTGTTCTTTGCTAAATCTTTATGTGATCACTGTGTGCCCTTGGTTGATTAATACTGTAAAATGGGAGAAAAGAGAGAAGGAGCAACTTTAAAGAGGTGAAAACCCACGCTTCCCCTATGGATGGCACAGAGGGAGTGAGCAAAGGACACAAGCATGGTTCAAATGCCATTTTACAGGACAGGAGCCCCTGTCAAGTTACAGCTTTTTGGCACAGTCGGGGCAATACACCTGCTCATTATGAAACACAAAGCGCTTGTTGGCCAGATTCACGGAGCATTTTTTGCAGTGGAAGCAGTAGTCGTGCCAGGATTGTCCTTCATAGGCCACCACACTGGAGCCTTTACCAAACCCTGTGGAAAAACACAAGAAAACAGAGAGACAGCTGAATGAAGACCGATGAGGAACCCAGGAGTCAGAGATAAAATGACAACTTGCCCGATCATAGAGCCGACAGGCACACAGTCAGTGTCTGCCCGGCTCTCTGCTCCCCTCTACTCCACCGCGCATTGTCTCCCACCGCGCATTGTCCCCCGCGCCGCCACTGTCCCCCGCGCCGCCGCAACCCTTCTATGGCTGTCAAGAACCTGAAAAGATGCCAGAGCTCAGCCAATGGCTTCCCTGATGTAAAGAACCCCTGTTCCCATGCCACCACCACTATAGCTCTGTGACATAACCAGTGTCTTTTAAAGTCAGGGCCATGGCATCAAAGTGGCCACCAGGAGGCAAACTTGGGCTGTTTGTGGGGTGTACACTTACCGGGCCTCGAGGAGCTGCTAAGCTTCGATTTTTTCTATAAAGAACCACCACCCACGAGGGACAAGTCCTCTCTCCACCCGGATGCCTGCCCCGGAGGTTGGCGCTGGGAAACAGGGTGAGAGGCAAGCGTTTCCCGTGGCACACTGGGGGCTTCCTAGCTTTAGAGACTGGGTGGCTCACTCTTGACACAGTCCTTTTCCCTGAGGATGGCAAAAGTCTTCTCAAATGTACATTTCAAGGCTCCCCGGGGAGGTGGGAAAATTGGAGGTAAGGGAAAGGGCTCAGGGCACGTGGATCGCGGCCGCAAGATGAGGAATGAAGTGATTAGCTTTGCTTCTGATCACAAAAAGATTAAAAATAAATAAAAATGACCCTGCTAGCAGGCCCCTCTGCACTAGCCTTCCACTATGGGGTGGTGTAACGCCAGGTTTTAGCTTCCCAGCCTCCCTAACCCTCCCATTCCCTCTTTTCACCCCCTCCCTCTCCCCAGTTTCCCACCATTAGCCCCTCCTAACCCGCGTCCCCCTCCCACCCCTAATCTCCCCCCTATGCAGTGCCTTGCTATCAGGCTTGTGAACTGGCATGGTTAGTTGGTCAATAGTAGTCAGGAAGTGTTCTGCATTGCAAGGGTTAACCTGGCCTGGGAGATAATCCAAACTATTTGGGGGGGGGCCTTTGGGGCCACAATGGAAGGGGCAGAAGGGCATTGTCTGGGGGCCTTTGTGGATGAAACCGACGCCAGGAAATGAGAGATGGTCACCATGCGTAAAGCCTAGCCTGGCAGACTTAGCAAGGACTCTTTGGCCTACCAGTGATGGGGTTCTTGCATCCAGCACACTTCTTGGCCACAAAGTTCTTGTAGCAATCCACGCAGTAATACTGGTCCTCCACAGCGGTGAAACGCTGCCCAGCCAGCTTCTTAGAGCAGGTAACACACACAAAGCACTCGGCATGCCAGGGTTGATCCTGGTAAGTGATTCCTCCAGATGTGATGGCCTAGACCAGGGAGTGTAGTTCCGGGATTCAGATTCAACAACCAGGCACTGTGCTGGGTGCTTTGGTATACAGTATCTCATTTCATCACCATTACAGCCATGGGAGGCAGGTGCTATTATTATCCCCAATTTACAGATGAAGACACCAAGGCCTAGAGAAGGTGAGCCTCTTCAGAAGTAGAGGAGGCAGGCCACCAGAGCCAGGGCTGCCCAGCTCAGAACGGAGAGGCACACACAGATGACCAGAATCAGCTGTGGCACTGCTTTGTGACCCCAGGCTCCTCATCTGTAAAATGGGCACAATAATTCCTACGTCACAGGGCTATCATGAGGATGGAATGAGATAGTGTGTGTGCAAGCGCTCTGCAAACTGTCAAACACCAGGGAACGATACTCAATGCAGAATTACCACAACATACCTTGTTGCATTTCACGCAATGCTTGGCAAACTTGGTCTCATGGCAAGTCACACAGTAGAAGTCCTCCCCTTTAGGGAAGAAGCTTCCGGTCCCAATGACTTGCTTGCAGTTGCTGCAGGTGAAGCAATCTTTATGCCAGATGGTGCCCTTGTACTCCACGTTCTGGTCTCCTGCAGAGGGAAGCATTCGGATAGCCCCACTGACAGGCTCTGCAGGGGGCTGCATCCACTCAGCTCCCCAGTGCACCCCCGAGGTGAGGGGATGCAGGCCCTGCAGTCAGTGGCCTCCCTCAGCCTATCCCTGTGTGCTACTTGCCATCATGCCAACCCAGGGATCTAGCGCAGGTGGGGACCCTGGCAGTATTACTTAGGATGAGGTACCTGAACCACCACTCTCCCACCTCCACCCTTGCAATGACTTAAGTGTTTTATTTACTAGGGGGACTACCTAACCCCAGCGAAGAAGCATGCATCAGTCACTTACTATACCCAAAGGAGAAAACGCTACATACTTTTCACTTCATTCTCTTGCCACAGACTGTTCTCGCCAGTGTTCTTTAGTCTCCGAAAGTGTGCGCGTGTGTGAGCATATATATGTACGCATATATACGTGTACGCATATGTGTACATAGATATGCTAAAATCTCAAAGCAGCTCACAGCAATGTTAGCCCCACCTTGACAAGCAAGCGCACATCGTGTCTACTCTCAGGGTAGGAAGGGGCCAGTACCTGCCACAATGGCCTTGAAGCACCCTTTGCACCTGGGGGAGTCCTCCCGAGTGGCACACTTGTTGCACAGGATCTTGCCATCCTTGGACACAAAGGTCTCGCTGGCCAAGGGGTGAAGGCACTTGGCACAACGGAAGCAGGCGTCATGCCAGTAGCGATTCTTATAGTGCACCTCCTGGACATCAAGCAGAGCAGGGTGGCCACCGTGAGGGGCACTGGGCGCAGTGGCAGTAGCCTTACCATCAGTTATCAGGTTCTCCAGGGTCGGGTAACTACTCACTCAGATGCCAGCCCCTTCCATGTGGGGGATGCCCTGTGGTAAGTGCTTTTAGGAGTAACAGAAGAATACTGTAGTGTAGATGCAAGCCTCATAGTTCCCACAGGGCATAAGAGTAGAGGTAGGAGAGCCCTCCTCACAAATCTGAAATCCAAAATGCTCCAAAATCTGAAGCTTTTGAGGGTTAACAGAGCTCACAAGAAGAAAAGCACAACTGATCTCATGTGCTGGGTCAGAGTCACAATGGCAAAGCACAACACACAGTTTATCCTGTGTCCCTGGGGAAAACAAGACCCTTCCAGTACCTTCAGCTAGCACCTAAATGTCATTCCACACACAGTTACTTTAAAGGAAAGGAACAACAATAAAAGAAAAGGAAGCCAGAGGCCATGAATTTGAGAGAAGAGCGTGCAGGGGCTGGGGGAATGCCCAAAAGGGATTGGAAGGAGGAAAGGGAAAGGGGAAAATGATATAATTCTGTTTAATTAAAAATAAAAACATTGTATAAAATCACCTTCAGGCTATATACACAGAGGATAAATAGAATGTGAATAACTTTTGTGCTTAGACTTGGGTATCCTTCATTAAATATGTGGAGGAATTATAAAATAAGAAAATCCAAACTCAAACACTTCTGTTGCCGGGCATTTCAAATAAAAGACTTTAAACCTATATAATGCAAGAGTTGGCAAGGGCCTTAAGTGGGCCACCTAGTCCAAAGTCGTCGTCATCATCATCATCATCATTATCATTATTGTAAGCTAAAGACTTCAGAAGAACCCTGGGAAGCAGAGCGTCTGCCTCAAGTACTTAAGGTTGCTGTGATGAGAACTCAAACACGGTGGCACTGCTGTTAAGGCTGCAAGAAAACATAGGAAGCCCAGCCTGTCTTGTCCCCCCTCAGGGACTGCAGTTACCTTGGCATCAGCACTTATGGGCTTGCGGCATTCCACACAGGTGTTGGCACAGAACTTGTCAAAGCACTTCAGGCAGCAGTGGTGGCCATCCTTCTGCACGTACTTCTTCCCCTGCAAGGGGTCCCTGCAGTAGTGACAGTCGAACTTCTCGGACATGGTGCCCACCTTATAGCTGGAGGGACCTGTAGAGACAAGCAAGCACAACAAATGATCAAGGGGAAATACAAGAGTGCTCTGCCACAGAAGGTCCTGTGCTTTGCTGCCATGTAGCTAGGAAAAGCCTCTAAGTCCTCAGGGCCCAGCTTCCACTTCAGTCTGGCTAGTTACCAAGGCAACTGATACTTCACTATGGCTCCCAGGAAGAAATTCTTCGGGTTTGAACACTAAGTGCCACATGTCAAGGGCCAGTGATTCCCTGAGTACATGTCAGAAATCACTATGCTGACTCACAGAGGACACTGGGGAGACAAGTGGACCAGAGCTTATGCTAAGGTCACCACACAGAGGGATTCTGGGTGGTACATCCGTTGTTGAACTGCGAGGAGGCACAGAAGGGGGAATAGAAAGGTGAGGTGGGCAGGAAAAGACAAGCTCCCTAGGCAAGACCCTGTGCATCACAGCACTGTTCCACATGCTTGCTGCCCTACTGGCTAGCACAGACCGCTCAAGAGGAGGAAGCAAAGTAGGGGCCGGGGCCACCGCTCCTGGCTGCCCAGCACATGGCAAGGCAGGAGGCTCCCTGCTAGCTGTTAGCTCATACCACGTCACCTTTTGTGGGGCTGGATATTCCCTGGTGGCCCCCTTCCCACCTATCTGTACAATTGTATTAATCAGCTAAGCCGTTAGCCACCAGGCACACCTGCAGCGCTCAGGGACTTCTTTCCAAGTGCGCTTGAAACCCTGCAGAAAGCAATTGTAGTCCCCTGAAGAGATCCCCAAAAGGTTTGTCTCACAAACTATACTCATAGCTGGGGCCTGGGCAACAGGGCTACAGAAGTGGCATCCTAGCCTGGCATGGGCACATTTTGCAACTGTGATTTAATTGTCACAGTAAGGTGTAGTTTTGGGACGCATCAAAGTCGAAGCTTTCTGAGGTCAAGCCAGTGAGAACTGGCCTATTCACTGAAGTGTTCCTTTTGGCATATCTGCTGTTCTAAACAGCCAGGGTTTCAAGTATAACCTGGGAAACTGACTCTACAAAGGGTTAAACTGATCATTCCAAGAACCTCTTCCTCCATCCCGCTCCCAAGAACAAGCTCCCTCTGCTCCCCACCTGCAGCCCGGCACTGGCCCTAGATAACCATGTATAACATGTCTGCCAAGTCCCAGAGCCCTGGTAAGGCCTCCGTAGGCCCCTTGCCTAGTCATTTTCTAGAGAGCCCTGCCACCAGGAAGGCACCAAATTTCAGTTTCTTTTAGCTCCCGATTTCCTTACACATGTGCACATGTCTCCTCTCCCACTTCCAAAAGGAATTTACATGAGGAAATACAAAGCAATTATTTAATTTGTGTTAGAAGTACAAGAACTGAAACTATATGAACCCAAACTATTCATCCAGGGGGTAATGTAGACAGAGAATGGGGGGAAAGAAACGAGCAGTCGCCTGCTACTCACCGCGTCTCCTCCACCAACTGAACAGCCCCAAACTCCTGCTTTGGGTCCCATTCCCAGGCTCTTTTTTTTTTTTTTTTTAAATACAACCACATGTCCAAGTTGTTTGGATCCTGTTGCCACAGGCAACCAAATAGCAGAGAGTGAGCTAAGGAAACCACACCCTTTGTGTCTGGGAACCCGCTTGGGCGGCTTGAGCAGAAGCTGATGAACTCTCACTCAGACCCCTGTCAGTCAGTCTCTGCAGCCTGTCACTCAACAAGTGAAAGCAGGCCATGGAACACACACAGTGCCCGCTGCTTTCCACTTCTACCACCCAGGCCCCTCATCACAGAGAGCTGACACAGAAAGTAAATGAGTGACATTTGTATACAACACTTGCCTGGCACAGTTCTCTCTCTGTGTCAAGTCAATAGGGAAGAATACCAGGGAGGTTCCCTTGTGTGCCTAGGTTAGATACAAAGTACACACACACACAAGGAAGCCAGGCCTATCTCCTTGAGTTCCCCAGTTAACTATGAGGTATCTGTCTGGTCAACTTCCTGTATCCTACAGACAGGAGTATTATCTGGCCACCACGGCCCTTGGAGAATCACTCTCCATTTGTTCTAGCTGTCTCTCCCATCTCACACAAGACTTTGCTTTCTTCTGCCATGTGAAAACTGTGCAACCAAGCTTTCTTGCAAAAGGCTGATTTGAGAGAGCAAGTGATTCTTTAGTAAGGCTATATGCCAGCTTAGCCTGATGGAACAGACCTGCAACCCCTGCTACGCAGGAGATTAATACAGAAGGAGTACAGGTTCAAGGCCTATTCGTGCTCCAGAGTGAGTTCAAAGCTAGCCTATGCAATTTAATGCAACTGTCATTTCATCTTTTCTTTTTAAGTTTTAAAAAGGCTTAGAATACAGCTTAGGGGCAGGATCCTTCTCTAACACACATGAATCCCTGCTTTTAATCCTTGGTACCACAAAATAAATAAAATGAAAGAGTAACTACATGGAACTCAAATGATCAGTGGCTCCTAGGTACCAATGGCAAGGACACAGAATTTGTGTAGTACAACAATCCTAATAGAATTAGCCTTTCAGACCCTATCATCTTAGTCCCTTACTGGGCTGTCTACTTCTTTTTCCTATCACTCTTTTAATGTCTAAAAAAGCAATAGTGGATTCTAAATATTTAATCTATTAAAGAACTGTACTGAATAGCACCTAAAAGGAGTCCTACACCTTTTATTACTGGTGAGTTCTGGCTTTATGGTTAAAACATAGGTGTCACACAAAATGAAAAAAAAATGCTACAAAACACAGCAAGGTCCCTTTTCTGGGTATCTGGGGGTTTGGTTATGGATTTATTTTAAGACAAAGTCTAATTCGGAGCCCAGAGCTGGTCTTGAACTTGTGGTGACCCTTCTTCTACTTTGACCTCCTAAATGTTGAACTTTTTATAGGCATGAGCCACCATGGATAGCTCGTATCTAGAGGTTTTCAAGAGAAGGACATCTACACTATGGTTAACAGTACCAGAGAAGTACCTGCCAAGCCTTCCTCACTTTAAAAGGATCTATTTTCAGAGCCAATCCCACAGTCTTCACTGCTCAGTCCCATAGCTACAGAACATGAACTGCTCAGCTTCTACGAATGCAAATGAAAAAGAATCCACAGTTCACCAATGAACATGTCAGTACCCAGGAGCGGGCTTCCAACCCTTTGACACTATCACATGATGCTAGGATCTAAAAATGTGTTGAGCCACATTTGTAGATATTCTGAGATGCTTATAGTCTGTGGATTGCAGGCTGGACATGCCTGTGCCAAAGTGTATTGAAAATCCCCATCAATGAAAGCACACACCTCTGAATCATTCCTTAACACAGGGTCCTAAAGCATACCAAGGAGACATCAGATGAGCCAACTCTAAGTTAATGGTACCAACCAAAAAGGCCCCAGTTCTTAGTGCTTTTAAGTTTTTACTTTTGGCAATATCACCTCAGATTCCCCACCACAGTATACTTAGGCCCAAACTGTGTACAGCTGGAGCAACAGCTTGCAACAGGACTATTTTAGGACTGATTTTTAGCAGTTGACTTAAGTCATTTCTATGTGTGGAAACACCTATTAATCAAGATAAAATAGCACGCCTAGCAATGTTGGCTTTATTGCCTAATGCACAAACAAGCTGGAGTACTTAAAGTCTGTTAGTAATGTCAAACTCATGAACTTTAGCAAATTTTTGCAAGAAATTGAAGTGAAACTTTAGGCAACTGAGTTTTCTAACCTCATTTGTCCAAACCCTCACAGCATGTGCCTTACTACAAAGCTGGAAGAATATTCCTACTGGTGAGAAAGTCACCACACCAAAACTTCATATAAAATATCAGCAGTATGCTCAAGACTAGAACACTCACAGGAACTAACGAGACCAAGAACCCATCTGACAAACACCAATGCCTGCACAGAGGTCCTTAAAGTGGTTGGCACCATTAAAGTTGGAGCTACACTTCAGAATTCATGGGAGGAGAAAAGCTTGCAGCCCCCTACCCCACCTTCATTAGAAATCACCAGATGAGAAAGGACCATGAATCTCTCTGGTGGAGCTCTCTCTATCAGCATTTACCTCTTAGGGCATAATTTTCTCTCTTTAGCAATTTGTAAGTACATGATATTTTCAACCTTGTATACCGTACAAACCTCCAGACACTTGTGCCTTGACCTACGGTGGTTTTAACTTGCAAAAGTCATACATCTTTAAATGAAAATTCTACTCCAAGTGATTACAATCCTGCCTCCCTTAGTGCTTTTGTGGAGGACACCATGTCCTAGGGTCGCTTCTCTGATGAATTTTAATCTCAGTGTGACCTTCATTTGTACATGGTAGAGAGGTTTTTGTTACAGAACATCCTGCCACTATAATAGAATCCCAAGGACCTAGTCTAGGACCTTATGTATCAAAATCCTTCAGTGTGTCCTGCTGGCAGACAAGTGGAGAAATGTCACTACCGTTAACCTTTCAAACCTTCAGTGTGTGGACTGGCATTCTCAATGGATTCTGACCCAATGATCTCAGCCTCTATTCCTAGGCAATATTGATTTTCCTACTGAGAAAAAAATTCTCTTTCATGAACCAAATTCTCTTCTGCTTTCACAGATGAAGGAATCTTCTATAATGCAAAATACTATGTCCTGATTTTAAATCTCACCTCCTAAGATCCTGAAATCTAAATTATACCTCCTAGTCATGTGAACTGTCATGATTTTTCTAAGGTATCTTTGGTATAAATGTATTTAAAGAAAGCAACTATGGATGCTTTTAGGTTAATACAGTCAGAAATGTGGCTGAATGATCAAATGTTACCCATCTATCCTAAGGTGGCAGCTTGACTTTCTTTCTATACCGGCTTTAAAAGATAAATCATTCTTCACTTAATAAGGAAGCTTCTTTTTTCAGAAAAAAATCTTGATTTATACCCAACATGCCAAGAGGTGCTACAGAAACCTCAATGTCTCACTAAAAGGGCTGAAGTGCTTGGGGGTGATTCCATCAGTAAAATGCTCATTGTGAGAGCATGAGAACCTGACTTTGGATCCCCAGCACCCACATAAAAAGAGCTGCAGTGGTGTGTGCCTGAGGAAGGAGTCACAGGACAATCCCGGAAGCTTGTATTGACCAACCAGTCTAGCAGAATTGGTCAGCTCCAGGTTCAGTGGGAGATCCTGTCTCCAAGAATAAGGTGGAGAATGACTGAAAACACCCAACACTGACCACTGACCTACACATACACACACACACACACACACACACACACACACACACACACACACTTTTAAGCACTCTCATACAGATATATAGACACACAAAAGAAAAATAACCTAGCTTCAAATGTAATCATACACCTATCCAACTAACACCAAGAAACATAGTAGGAACTTGCTAATGGCCGTTTCTCCCAGAAAGCAAGTGATTCAAATGAACGTTTGAGGAGAAAGTGGGTGCTCTATCTAGGCAGCTTTCTTCAGTGTGCTTTGCATGACTGCCCTAACAACGTAAACACTGAGCACCACCCAGATGGAAAACAAAACCCAGCTTCTCCCTAGTCTGCTCATTGCTCAGTGCAGCACATCGGTGCCATAGCAATAAATATTGACTTCCAAAGAAAAGGACATATTGCATTCCCAAGGACATGAAACAAATGAAAGGAAGCCTCAGCTGATAAATAGGACACTTGTGTCACAGACAAGCTGATACACCTGGACGTGTCATCAGACACTTGGGAATAAACACCTAAATAGCCTCAGGGAGATGGAGCTTATGAGTCATAGCTGAAAAGCAGTCTATCAAATATCATAGAAACTTCAGCAAGTGGTATTTTTTTGGCTTAAAAATAGAACATGAACACAATGATTCAATGTTACTAGCAACTTCTCTAGAATGCCACATTTGGTAAAAAAGTAAAAGTTCTTTGGGGTCACTAATGTGCTGTTATGAGCATTTTAGTTTATGTCTGGTATCAAAAGGGCTGGATACAGTATTATTAAATGAAAAGATATTTGCATCTTACTACTCAGTCTGCCTGTGGAATTTTACCTTAATGTCAGGCACGCTACATGCAGCATGTTCTATTTCTCATATAGGAAGAAAGTTTGTGACCAATGGTCATGGAACATGTCTTTTTAATTTTTCCAGCTGTGGAAAAGTGGTAGGAAGCCAATTAGTAGTCATTAATAATACAAAATGTTCCCCTGGCTTGGCATAGTGTTTGGCTGTGGGTTGCTGCATCTGCTCCCATCAGTTGCTGGGTGAAGTCTCTCTCTGATGACAGTTGGGTTAGTTACCAATCTATGAGTATAGCAGAATATCATTAGGAATCATTTCATTGACTTTTTACCATTCATATTTGGTTCTACGAAGCCAGGAGAACCCCGCAAAAGATGGGGAGGAAGGATTCTTGGAGTCAGAGAGCTTGGGAACATCACAAGAGCATGACCCACACAATCAACCAAGTAGAACTCACACAGGCTCACAGGGACCAAAGGGACAATCATGGAGCCTGTACAGGTCTGAGCTAGGTCCTCTGCATACACATTATGGTTCTGTACATCTTAGTGTCCCTGTGGGACTCCTAACAGTGGGAGGGGATATCTAATTCTCTTGCAATTTTTTGGGACCCTTTTCCTCCTAGTGGATTGGCTCATCCAGCCTTACTATGAGGGTTTGGGCCTAGCCTTATTGTAATGTGTTATGGCAGTATATCCCTGGGAGGCCTATTTTTTTTTTTTTTTTTTTTTTTTTTTTGGGAAATGAAACACTGAATCTGAGGGAGAAGAGAGGTGGGGTAGGAGGGCCTATGAGCAGTAGAGGGAGGGGGAAACGTTTGTTGGAGTGTAACCTATATAATGAATAAAAATTAAAAGATAAAAGAATACAAAACATTTGGTTTTACCCTCATCCTAACCTTATGACTCCCATTCAGTGATTTAAGACGGCAGTCCATTTTGATTCCTTTCCTCTTCCCCTAACTCTCAATTTCCATTTCTGGCATTAAAAAAAGGCCTGGTTGGCATGTACGAGGGCTACTAAGTAGTTGGCTGGTGAAAAGAACTATTAACTCTAGGACATAAAAATGATCTTAACTATCTCTACATCCCCATCCTGGGCCGTGACTTGAAAAGCAGGAGTAAAAGGAATTGAAGTGATACTTTTTCAGACAAAAATGTTCAATGCTGAACATATACAGTTTTGGCCTTAAAATGTCCTCTGATTGTGTGGATGGCCATTAAAAATGAATCCAAATCCAAAGATCTGAAACCTTTTTGCTCAACTAAAGCCCATTTCATAGCAACCCTGATTCTCCTTCTGTGAGGACTCTTTCTCCTCTATGGAACTAGTTATTGTCTGCTTCTACAGACCAATGAACTTATTAAAACTGTGCAAACTGTTATTTCTTGATTGGAAAAAATCATGTAACAAGTAGTAACAATTGCTCTAACAATTTAGGTATTATTTATTTTTATTATTATTTTATTACAGTACTGTTATTTATTACTACCTAATAACTTAGATAACATTTTTATGTATATACCATAAATACCACCTATTAAACCTATTGTTTTGGCCCTTAATTAGTAAATCATTCTACTAGTGGATAAGTAATCAAGGTCGATTAGGACAACTGGTACAGCTGACTGTTTGGCAGATAATCACAATCTCAGGCATATAGTAACCATGTTTGTAAAACTGTTACTGTGGGTTACAGAAAGCAAAGTTACAGAAAAATCATCAAACAGCTTTTGAACACTTAGAAACAAAGCAGAAATTACATATTAATGAGTTCTAGTGGGGAACTCCACTGTAGCAAGTGTGCTTTAAAATATCAAAAAAGTAATTTCTTCATAAAATACTCCCAGTGTCAAAATATAAACAGGCAATGCCAAGTTTCAAAAAACAAATCAAACTTCCAAAAATAACCATCTGTAGTAACTCTGTCCATTAACCTGGAAGTTGGGAGACAGGACCAAGTGTTTGGTTCCTACCTATTTGTCCTACTTTATCAGCTTCAAGAGAGGGAACTGTTATTTGGGCAGAGGGCAACAGAGCAACAGCCACATTCTGGGCTTTGGGGAGTGACACAGACAGCAGGCTAACCTCACAGAACTGGGTATCCATCCTTTAGCCCCTATTTCACAGACACCTTGTTTTTAGGGCCAAAGGCTCCCTAATAGCAGGCTATAAAACATGTGGGAAACCCTCACTCCTGGTCTTTATCTAGGGGATAGGAAACTTTTTAAGCTGGAGAATATAACAAATATATTTTCTATAACAGAGTCCTATGACTGTTTCTTTAGAAAATTAAGAAGACTGTTCAGACAAAAATCACAAATAACCCTCCCACAAAACAATACAATCATACATCTTTCCTTACATCATCTCTTAAGTTCCATGTGACATCCTGAAAATGTAAAACAATGTTTTAAAACAATTAAATGTCTAAGCTTCCTTGAGAAAGAACACTCTCATCTTTGAAATAGCATGAGAACAAGCAGATATCAGCTAGGATTTACTTACCATTACACAACACAAAAATCATTCTATCCAAAATTATCTTTATACAAATGACAGAATTATTGGCCTGGAACAATTGTCCTTAAGATAAGAGAAAGAACAGGGAGTTTTTACCTGAGTGTCTTTGAGAAGCCATGGCTCAGAGGCCAAGTTCAGGAGCAGCACCTAGACCCGTCTTCTCTCAACCCCAGATGATAATGCTGTGGCTCATTTGTGAACATACATTTAAGGGGAAGCAGCTCACACAAAAATAACCAAGAGCAGATGTCCCACCCCTCCCCTGAGATCACAACCTTAATCCCACTAGAAAATTCTTAACCATTTTAGGTGATCCAAGGGAGAAGAATAGGACCCAGTAAAAATACCAAACGCTACATATAAATACCTGTGGGGCTACTCAGCATCCAAATTAGCTTCAGAGCCAGAGAGGCCACATAGAAAGTCATCCCTGTACCGGAATAAAATTTGGACTCAGCACTGACATAGCTTCATGCTGAGCCAACCTTATTAATTCACTTTATATGCCACAGGAGCTTGCCTCTGGTACTATAAATAATGCTTTTTTTGTCCTGCTAATGATGAAAGTAACTATAGGAGATGGACTTTCACTACCAGTGTATTTAAAGGAAGTTAGACACTACAATGAGAATGCTTAAGAACATTAAAGACATTTAATGTCTTCCTGGCTATGTACCAGCAAACAGAAGATCACTCAAATGTGGAGCAATTCTAGCCACTCTAACCCCAGCATCAGACAGAATGGAAAGGTATAGGTCCCACACATGAATAACCCTGCTACATCTACAGTAGAGATGGTCTGTCTCACACTTCTTGCTGCCAAGGACAATGATAAAACATGAATACAGATATCAACTGTCATACATTATAGTAGCTCCACAGGCCATCAGTGGTTGGATACTTGGCCAATGTGAGCATGTTCAAAGAAAAACCTCAAAGTCTTTAAAGAACCTTTCTTTGCCTGGGCTCCTACCTCACTGGCTTCCTTGCTGTTTCTACCCCCACCTCAAGTCTTTACCCAAGCCATTCTAAGAGTGGAGTCTCTGACCACCCACACAGTTACAACTGGGCCCATCTTTCTCCCATTCCCTCCCTGCTACTCTTCCCCAGTCTGATGCTCCTTTGGTTCTAAAGCCCTTCTACAACAGCCATCAAAGTAACTTCGCTGTTTTTGTTTTTTTCCCATTCTTCCCTCTGTCTTATCTAGAACACAACCCAGCTCCTGGTAAATATTCAAAAGCCATGTGTTAGAGGAATATATTAAGACAAGCCAAAAGTGTCAATCCTCAAAAAGACAGGCCCATCTGGAATCTAAAAGGTGGCTTTGGTGCTGGCACACGCCTTTAATCCTAGCACTCCGGAGGCAGAGACAGGTGAATCTCTGAGTTCAGGCCAGCCTGGTCTACATAGCAAGAGAAACCCTGTTTCAAAAAAAAAAAAAAGGAAATGAAATGAAAAGAGTGTCTCTGGATTTAGGAATTACCTCCAAGAGAAAGCCGTCACTCTGCAACAGGCTAGCTACTTAACCACTAGTTTGTCCGGTCATGTATGCTTCAGGCTGGGTGCTAGGGCTGTGCTTTGCTTGTCCTCATGTTCCTGCAGCACAGAGTATGCAAATGTGATGTGGATCGATGGGCAAATGAGATTCCTAGTTCTTTTGATCTTTACGTTTTCAAGGAAAAGTCAGTCAAAAAGATAACTGAAATTCCTGCCTACTCTTGGTTATCTCGAGACTGGCATAAGAATAAAATTCAGGATGTTTCGTTTTTTTTGTTTTTTGTTTTAAATAAGCCTAGAAAAATAAGGTGCATGGCATGGTACTCTCCACACCCTCCAAGACATTTCCTTGTTCAGGATGATTAAGTTATAACAGACTGACTAGTTACAACAATACCGCACCCCTAAAATCAACTTACACTTTTCACTTAGGGGGAATGTTCTTACGTTATTAGGTGATTAACCTTTACAAAACCTATTTTAGTGAGGCATTCCTTTCACTAGGGTCAGTGTAATTTTAAATGCCCCTCTTAGTGCTGTGAACAAGCTTCATGTACCAAATGTTGTCTTATAGAACATCAAGTCTAGCTTGATACTGAGTATCAAGCTTGATACTGTGATCTAGATTTTATAGCAACGTGGCAGTTCGTTTAGGTGTTGGTTCATTTTGAAAAGCAAATAGAGACTATGGACATATGGCTTCATAAAGTTGGCAAATATACTTGGGTCTTATATTTGTTTCAAATATAAGAGAATATACAAAGACAAGAGAACTACTTTGTCATCACTAGTTAGTCAATAATGACAATCCAGTATGATCTGGGTGTTCAATCTACTACTGTAATATTCTACTTGCAACATACACCAACTATATAACTGGGCTTTCCTAAGAGACTTTATAAGACATGATTAATGTGTATTGGGCACTGGCCCCCAATGTTAATGTCAACTTTCACAAAATTAGACTTTACAACTAACTAAAAACATTATGGTCTATTTACTGTCAATGTTCCTGGGTACCTTACAGAGCTTGATGGTAAGACCCTATTGTAGAAGGTACCTCATACTTGAGTCATAGAATGTTGGGAAAATAAACTGGTACTCATCTGGAAGCTTTATCCCTACTGGCTAGCTTTCATAATGCTGGAAGGTACTAGGGCACACTACCAGAGGAGAAAAGTAGCCATCAGTCTTACCCAGCTATGAGCCCTGCAAGCTATAGTAACAACTGGCCTGATAAAATAAGCCCACTAGCGCAATAGTGGCATGAATGTTATGGGAGTATACAACCACTTTATGATTATATTTAAGTTCCACTCCACAAGATAAAACCCACATTTGGTACCATTATTTGGGCTAAGAATCTGTGGCTAGACAGGGCATAAACCATAGGAGAGAACGTACTACTATTACTCTGATATATAGAATAGTATTAAATTGACTTCTAATGAATTGTTATTACACCCTTGAATCTTCTTTTTTTTTCAGGAGACAATAATTAATACAGAAACCCCAAAAATGTCAAAGTGAAGAGACTAAGACTAAAGAAAGCTCAACCCTAAATGAGATATCGCACACCACATCCTTGTAATAGGTATTCACTTTGCCCATGATCTTGAGCTGTCCTGATAAAGGTGGTGCTTCTTGCCTGCTGACATGACCTCTTAAAAAGAAAGGAGAGAGGGGTCACGCTCATCTTGGGTGGTGAAGATCAGGTTAGACAACATGAAGCAGTGTTTGATGGGTTCACGACTTTCCAAGGACTCTGCAACTGGATTTACCACATCCTGTATTCATGGGTGTATTTTCCCCTTTCATGTCTTAATAAATCCTTGTTCCCCTTAAACACACTTAAACACATGCATGTGGATTTCTTACTACACATCCCCTTTTCCAAAGCTTTATAGATGATTGTGGAAGAGGTGGGTAGAAAGATTATAAGAGCCAGGGGCCATGTTTCTAGGTACAGCAAGGTATTTGCACATATGAATTCACAGTAGTCAAGACAGCATGTAGAAGACCACACAGCCAAGAGTACATAAGCAATACAAACTGTACTTGATGGGTTTAAAAAAACAGACAACACAGAGTGAAGGGGGTTGGATTTGGGAGGGTTTCAGAGAGAGGGGTGATATAATCAAGGCATATTGCATGAAATTCTCAAAAAACTAAAAATGAGTTTAAAAAATAAAAGTTTTAAAATGACCTTTTCTACAAGAAAAGTAAGAACATGTAATAAATTGTCCCATCTTGGCTCAACTGTTCAGACATTTCAATGGTTACTTAGCACATACCCAAACAGTCACTAACTTCATTGGCATTTGAGGTGATCTTGTTATATATTAACTGCATGATATTCAACAATCTCTTCAATAATCACTCTACTGTTTACAAAGTTGTACTGTTTACACTGTTGTGGAAGCTGGCTGGCAAATAGTGAACAATTCTCTTTGTCACCTATCCTGTGCTAGCCAAACCAGGATGAATTTTTTATTGAGTGCTAGGCATTAAATCCCTTCAGTCCACTCTAGCATGTGATTCCATCAAGACCATTTACATGAGAGTTTACTATCTACTCATCCCCGTTTTCCAACATTCCATAGATGCATTCTATTTTCTTCCTGGGATCCATCCATGATCATGCTACCCCATCCATTCATTTCTCTTATCTGACCAACACTTGAACAGATGTCCTACTATAATGTACTACAAAGTGTCTTGCTAGACAGGAAAAATAAAATATGGTCCTTACTGTGAAATGTTACCTGGATAGATATACTAATTGTTCCTACGCAAGGCAGAACATAGCATTACAGGAAAGATATACAATGTTAACTCTATTTATCATTGACAGAAATCCTATCAAGATGGGGATCAGAAAACATTTGATAGACATTGTAGCATCTAAGTCATGTCTGATTCCTGAACAATGAAGACGGTACTGTGCAGAAAATGGGGAGGGGCCATTCAAGGTCAAGTTATGAGAGGAACATGAAGCATGCTCAAGAAACAGGATGAAGTCTGCTTGGGAAAAGGCTGTTAGAAGCAGAGTGATAAGGACATGATGAAACCAAATCTAGAGGCAGGAAAAGCCAGAACACACAGGCCTTTTGTTTTGTTTTGTTTTGTTTTGTTTTTTTGTTTTCAACTGGTGTAAAGGAAGTGTAAGATCTGAGTGATAAGGGTAGATATCAAAGGAAGAGTCTAAAGGCTGGGAAGAGCATTTGACCAGATAAATGACAGGACTAAATGAATATGAGGTACTAGCAATGGAGACAGAAAGAAAAGACTAGATAGAAGGGATATTATAGGGTAGGATATTACAGGACAGGATAGAGGGAGTCACTAGTTGCAAAGGAAGGGATAGAGTAAAAAAAGCCGCCTGATGTTAAAATTCTGGGTGTGCAGGGAATAGGGGAGAATGTGTGAGGTAGAGCCAGTGTGAAAGAATGGCACTTCATCCAGCCCTTTACAGTGAGATTCTTCTGAGATGTCAATAGCAAACATACATTAATGGTATCTAGCATTTTAAGTCAAGAAAGACCAAATGTAAGATCATAATGGAATTCCATTTGTGGGAAATGTCATGCTTCAATATAACCCTAGACTCTACCTCTGAACTGCCACTGGGAGGATCACACTTCTAAGTTCAAATGGGTGAAACCCAACAGTCAAACATCAAATGTGGTGACCCACTTGGCCCATACACATCTCAAGAGCTCCTCCTCCTTCACAGTGTGACTCTTGGTCAGCCTTCTGACTTACTCCATTTGATTTTTACTCAAGAAATTTTCCAAATCACTGAAAACTTATTAAAGCAATTAAAAGCATTAGTCATGGCCAAAAGCAAGAGCCTGATTACAACCTGGAATGGAGGCTTGGTGGTTTCATCTTGAACTTTTATACATTATTTTATTCTTTCCTACTCCCATAAATTAAGACACTGTTAACTTTCTCCCAGTATATTTTGTCAGGCTACAATTCCCTCCATCATTTCTCCTGAGTTAGTCTAAACACAAGATTAAAGCATCTCGTCATGTACTATGATATGATGTGATTCAATGGTGAACTGTCCAGAGTATTTTTTGCTCTGTGTACTCTTGCCAGAAATAAGTCCAGAGCAGCTTGAGCCATCTCAGGTTCCTGGCGATCTTTAAGGATGAAAGAGCCCCTTTGCCAACTGACATGTCCAATTTTGCAATGTCACTTCTTAAATGTCACAATTCCCAGCATACCCATGAGAGAACAAAATGAAGAAATGAAGGAACACTCTGGAACCACACAAGTGCTACTTCATAACATAAGAGCCAAATGAAAACCCAAAGGGTCTCTTGAGTAGCAGTGAGAAGACAAGAGTGGCTATGGAAAGGGGAAGCCCCATTACAAATGATGTAAGATACATACATACATACATACATAAATACCACGACAATTTGAAAATGCCAAGTAAGTCTATTGAAGGTAATTTATTTTGCAGTTCACCATGGCCTAGGGTTTCTTCATAATATTTCAGAGATTACAAATAGAAGTATATGCCATGGTCTGTTATTTGATTTTTGGAAATGTCACTTCATGATTACAACTAGTTTTACAGTTTCTTGTCCCTAAATCAGTCCTTTTCCATGTCTTTAAAGACCCTCACAAAGCTACAGAAACTATTAATAGCCCATCGATATTTCTGATGAGACTCTCACCAAAAGTCACCATTAGAATAACACTGAACATATGGCTATCAAAGAAAGTCTCTCTATCAGACTTTCGAACAAACCAGCAGAGCTTGCATTTAGAGTGGAACAAGGAAATAAGAATCCAGAAAAATTTTAGAAGAAAATATATCATATAAATATACTCTCAGATCAAGGGAAAATAAATGTCTTATGAATCTGAGACACTACTGGTAGGGATAAATCTTTGTCATATTTTAGGTGTTAAAATTCTCTCCTAGTCTATTTCTACCAGCCACTTGTGATATATCTGTTTTATTTCCATGTTGCCATGTGCCATGATTCAAAACACCCTTTCAATCATCCCAAGTCCTGGCATTCACCAAGTCCACCTGTTATGGGCCTTTCCAGCTTCTGAGAGACGGTAGAGGGCTTAGCATTCTGTGCCCTGACTACAATGTACCCAGCTGATTAATATCCTAAAATGGAAGAATAACATGTCAAATAAAGTACCCACGCTTTTATTCTTTCTTTGGTAATGGGGCTGGAATCCAGGCTTTGGACATGCTGGGCAAGCACTCTACCACTGAGCTACAACACTATCTCTCATACCTTTATCCTAAATGCTGACAACTATGATTAACTACCTTGATTAGGAAGAGCCCATAGTTCTCCGTGAGTCTTCCTTCTTGGTATGAAATATTCAGACTAGTGGCATATAATCTTCCTTTTTTTATTAAAAAATTATGGTAAATATTTTTCAACATCATGTATTCCTCTTTTCACACTGCAAACACAGAATAGCTGTTGAAAATTTTGAAGTTGAAGAAACTCATGCATGGTTTAAATAGGGTTTGCACAAAAGAGAATGTGAACTTAATGTGGCAGAGTGTGAGGATGATAGTTAAGAAAGACGAAGACGTGATCTGGCTGTCACTCGGGAAGTCCCTATTTCGTTAGGCATTGGGGTTAACTATTTTCATAATGTATTTTCGGCAAACTGAAAAATAAGAGGGCTAAAGCTGACTGGGATTCTATTTGCTTTGCTTGCCCTACAAGTGTCTTAATCTAGACTCCACCCAAGGAGACTCACAGGCACGTCCAAGAGAGTGGCAGCCCACAGTGACTCATGTGGAGAGAAAACAAGACTGTCTGTGGAAAGAGCTATTCTGCCGTGCCAGGCACTACTTTGTGAAAACTGACCTAGTGATCTTGGTGTGTGGTCTACCAACAGATTACTGGCCCAATGCGTAGCTTGTCTTCGCTGACAGCCAGTCTATATATGATGAGATCAGAGACTTTGGAAGGACTGGAATATACCCTGGGCCAAGTCTGGGGGTGTTTTCATGTGCACACACTTTTTCATGATCATGTTGAAAAGTATTTCCAATGCAAGGCACTGTTCCTCATACACAATCAAGATAATTCCAACAAGGGGTCTTTGCTCATTATAGCACAAAACCTAGGCATAAAGTTTATAGTAAATTATGATCATGGCCCTAATTATCAGTGGAGATGAATGGATCTGGAAATGAAACATGGTGGATTCTCTACTGTGACAGCAAGAGTCTAGTTGACAAGACCATAAATTCTGGTTAAGTTCAAAGTGGTAGTTGATATTGTGCTCCCAGACAGTTAAAGGTAGGAACAGGGGGTCTACCAAAATTGCTGACACTTAAGAACAAGAGCAAGTAGTTTCAAATCTCCAAGAGTCAAGCAATGTGTTCTCTATGGTAGTTTGCAAGTACATTCAAGAGAATGATGAGAACACAAGGGTCAGCAAAAAGGCCTCCCAGAAAGGAGGGCAGTAGATCTGGAGATAGAACTTGATGGGAGATATCATTCTGTATATGTTTCTCATACTGGTTAATGAATAAAGCACTGTTGGCCAATAGGAAAGGAAGATAGGAGGGACTAGGAGACAAGGAGGAAATAGGAAGGAGGAAGGAGGGGTCAACATGGAGAGTCTGGAGAGACTAGAACCACCAGCCACCTCTTGCTGGTTAAGACCACGTGGAAATACACAGAAATGGGTTAATAATTAACACAGAGCTAGCCGATAAGAAACTAGTAACTGGCCAACAGAATTATATCGTATACAGAGTCTCTGTGTTTTATTTGGGGCTGGCGCGTATGAGACAAGACTCAGCGGTGGGCGGAAAAAACCTTACTCCTTACAAGAACTCAGTAGTAGAGCACAGGTCTACACACAGGCAAGGCCCTGGGCACAGTCCATTAGAACATCCCAAAAGGTTTTTAACTAGGTCTAATGTAGCAGAAGCTAGTGAAGGACATACACCTGGAAAGACTGCCACATTAACCTTAATTTCAGCCCATCTTGTTTTCTAAACTTTTATGTATATAAATGCTTTTCCTGCATGTATGCTAAGTCTATCATGTGCTTGCTTGGTATCTGCTTGGTATCTGTGGAGATCAGAACATGCCATCAGAATACTTAAAACTGGATGAAGTTACAGACAGTTGAGAACCACCATGTGGGTATTAGGAATGAAACCAAGGTCTTCTGCAAAAGCAGCAAATACTCTCAAATCATGGATAACCTCTCCAGATCCACTTCATGTTTATTTTCAAGCAGCGTAATAATAAAAAAAAAAAAAAACAAATATGTGAAATGTGTACCTAATGTACACAAATCCAGTTTGCTTAAGGTATAAAAAATGAGACAGTAATTAATAGTAATTATTCTATGCATTCATGAACTTCAAATAGTGGTGTGAATTATACATAATTTTTCAAATCCCTCCATAAAGGAAATTCAAGGCTTAATTTTACATGAGATTGGTTCAACAATTAACATCATCTTGAAGATAAATAATTGTGATTTTCTCCAAATTTAATATGGGCATATTGATTTTATAAAGTTGAGGTGAACATCGTGCAGTGGCTAACAAATGAACCCTGAAGCCACAATGTCTAGAGGCTAAACTCTACCTTTATCACTTTCTGGTTGTATGGCACAGGAAAAATTTTATCTAACTTCTCTTAATTCAACTTACTCATCTGCAAAGTGGAAATAGTAATAGTGCCCATGTGTTATAATTCTAATGAAGACCTATGTGATATCATTCTTATGAAAAAATAAAGCCCATTTGTAACTCAGGAGAATGATTGACACACAGCAACCACTACATATTGTTTATTTAATGACACTGCAAAAATGTACTGTCCCAAACACCAGCTTCCTACAAGTAGAATTTATTAAGTTCACCAGTTCACAGGAGGTATGTGGAAAGGAGATAAGAGCTCAGGATCTTGGCCAAGAGCCCAGTTTGAAAGACCATGGTCCTACAAATAACCGGAGAACTTGGAACAAAGTTGAAAGTCCTCAGGACTCAGAGGAATGGAGGCTGGAACCAAAACAGCCCAAAGGAGAGGGCTGCATATCCAAACATGAGTAAGAATGGTTTCTGTACAGAGAACAGAGAACAAAGCTCTTTAGGTCTTCAGGTTCTCAATGGAATTGCTAGCTAGACCTGCCTAGTCTAGGAGTGAGTAAGGGTCTTTCCCATATCTTTCCTCCCCCCCCCCCAAAAAAAAGAACCCAGTTAACAGAGTGGATGAGGAGGCCTCTCCGGCCTAGGGTTAACATATTTCCCAACACAACTTCTGAGTATAAATGAATAAGGCAGGTTATCTTTGAGTCACACACATCTCAGAATTAAGTTGATTTTTCAGGACTAACAACAAAAAGAGGCTACTCCATAGCCAGGAACCATCTCCAGGATGCAAACAGCAATTGCATTCTGTAAGATAATTTTCAATGAATGCTAGGGATGTAAGTATGAAAGAACTATTTTATTAAACCATGTATAGCACAGGTTCAGAAGTTCAGATAAAACAGTTGCCTAAGGCCTCAAGTGTTAGAAATATGCTCCAGGTACCCTATACATGATCAAATATGAATTGAAGTCAATCCTATCTATGTCTATGCAAAGATGAATTCTGGGTTAAAAGGCAAGCAGAACAGATGAAATGGTAGCAACTGGCCTTCTAGATAGCAATCCACAGTGATCTAGTACCTAGAAAAGAAGGTTTACTGTAAGAAGAAAAGCAATATTGTCAGGCCTGTAAAGATCATCCAAGACTCCTAAAGCTAACCCTTCCCTTCCTTAAACTCCATGACTCAGCTCAACCCAAGAGAACACAAGGAAAGAGACAGGAACAATGTATAGCCCCTGAGAAGTAGTAAGACAGGGCCAGAGGATAGCTGTGGGATCAGTTTGGAGGAAAGGGCAGACTGCTCTCAGTGTCTTCCCTAGACTATTCTGCAAATGCCCATGACACCTCTAGTAGCAGAGTTTGAGGAAGGTCCATGGTCATAATGTCTAAACCCTGTGTCATTGAGAATGCTTTATTTATTTTACCTATACTTCCACCAACTGGGGAATCATTCAGGTTAACAATGTTCTTCTACAGAATGAAAAGATCTTCATGAATGAAGTAAAGATAGCTAAAAGGCATCAAATCTTCTGGATTTCAGTAATAGTATATAGAAATATTTAGACACTTATATACTACTAATATCATTGTATTTCTGTATTATTAATACTATTTCTTGGGTGGAAACTCAAGAATGCTGAGCATGGTTTTACATGTTTACAATATTTGTTAAAGCTTCCAAGTTCCAGATTTTGTTACTTTTGTCTTTATCTACTCAGGCAAAATGTACCATAATTAATAACACAGCATAAGAATCCACCCTTTTAATGTACATATGTAAATGTGTATAGCATACTCCAGAGCATGTTCACCACCCCCAAAGAAGTTTAGCCTTCTAAGCAGCCAGTCTTCTTTCTCCCTACCACCAGTACCCTCCCCACACCCAGGCCAGGCCCTCACAAGCACAAGCCTACTTCCTGTCTCTATGGAGTTACCTGTTCAGGACATTTTATATAAATAGGGATGGGGGTGTCCTTCTGTATACATGTTTCTCTTATTCGTTAATGAATAAGACAGTTTGGCCAATAGAGGCAGGAAGATAGGCAGGACTAGAAAATGAGGAGAATTCTGGGAATGGTAGACAGAGAGATGCCATGTAGCAGAGGAAGTAGTAACAGGTCCATACCATTCTCTGGTAAGATAAGACCACGTGGAAATACTTAGAATAATAAAAATGGGCTAATAATTAATAAAGAGCTAGCCAGTAAGAAGCCCTCGCCATCAGTCAACAGTTTAATAATCAGTATAGTGCTTATTTGGGGCTAAAGTGGCAGTGGGATCTGGCAGGAAAGAAATACCAGCAACAAATAGGATCATAGGATATGTGGTATCCTGGCTAGTTTTATGACAACTTGACACAAGCTAAAGTCATCGGAGAGGAAGCAATCTCAATTGAGAAAATGCCTCCATAAGATCTAACTAAGGCATTTTCTTAATTAGTGACTTATGTGGGAAGGTCTAGCCCACTGTGGATGGTGCCATCCCTGGACTGGTGGTCCTGGGTCCACTAAAAGAGCAGGCTGAGCAAGCTATAGGGAGCAAGTCAGTAAACAGCACCCCTCCACAGCCTCTGCATTAGCTCATGCCTCCAGGTTCCTGCCCTGCTTGACTTCCTGTCCTCACTGTCTTTATTGATGAGCTACTATATGGAAATGTGAGCAAATTAAACCCTTTTCTCCACAAGCTGCTTTTGGTCAGGGTGTGTCATCACAGCAGTCTAAGACAAGTATTATTGTGTCTAATGTCTTTCACTATTGTTATTCCATTAGATATGTTCAAGGATGTTATAACATCAATTAATACAGTTTCATGGCTGAATGATATTCCAGTGTATGTATACACAATATATTGTTCATCTACACATTAGAAGACACATATAAATCATCTCTACTTTTTGGCAAATATTAGTAATTCTACTCAAGTATCTTTTGTATGAGAGTTCTTTACATATATGCATTTAAGTTTTCTTCCTTTTATTTCTTTAGTTACTGGTATGTCTACATGCGGCGATCAGAGGACAGCTTGAGGAAGTTGTTTCTCTCCATGTCAATTAAAGTCAAGTGGTCAGGCTTGGCAGCAAGCACCTTTACCTGCTAAGCCATTTCACTAGCCCTTAAATATATATATATATATATGGAGACAAGAGTCAAGCATGGTGGCATACATCTTTAATCCCAGCACCCAGGAAGCAGAGACAGGAAGATTTGTCTCACAACCCCCCACACAAAATACAAGATAATATAATGAAATGTCTCCCTACCATTGCCCATCACCAGATAGCTACTTGCCCCTGTGAATTCACAACCTCTCGAACCATTGGTTTTCTTTTTCTTCTTCCTCTTCCCACTCCTTTTTTTTGGGGGGTGGGTAATAGATGAAACAGTCACACCATGTAGTCCATGACCTTAAATTCATGTTCCTCCTACCTCAGCCTCTAGAGTGATGAAATTACAGGCATGTATTCCCATGCCCAGCTACTGTTGTCTTCTGATATTTTGAGGCAGACTAGACATATAAGAGGTAGGTAGCTAAGTATTTGCTAACTTTTCACTCTTTTTATAACAATACTAATTTTTAAAAAGAGGCTATGAATTTGAGAGGGAGTTTGGGGGTACCAACATGAGAAGGGTTACAGTGAGGAGAGAGAGTGAAATATATATTTTAATTAACTTTTTAAAAGACAGAGGGTAGCTTATTATATATTCTGTTCTTTACCTTGCCTTTTCTATTTATTCTATTGGAATTTATATTTAGAGAAATGTCTATGTCAGTACATAAGGAGCTTCCTCCTTTTTAACATGTATATAGCATGCAATCACATGGATATACCACAACTCAGTAGGTAAGTCCAATCTTTACAGATATCTATTTCTAGTGTTTTTGTACAACAAGCACTGCTGTAAGAAATATATGTTCTTAAAATATGGGCTGTACCAAATAAGAATGTGCAGGAAGTTGGCTGCACTAAAAGGATGTGAGTTTTTATTATAAAGAAAGGAAGAAAGGAGCCAGGCACTGATCATATGAGTCTTTATCTTTTTTTTTTTTTTTTTTTAACTGGCTGGCTTTACACAACTCTTTAATCCCAGCACACGGGAGGCAGAGGCAGGTGGATCTCTGTAAGTTTGAGGCCAGCCTGGGCTACAGAATGAGCTACAGAAAAACTAGGGCTACACAGAAAAACCTGTTTCAAAAAACCAAAAGAGAATGTGAGAGGAAAATGGGGGAAGGAGAGGGAGAGGGAGAAGGGAGGGAGAGGGAGAGGGAGAGGGAGAGGGAGAGAGAGAAAGAGAAGCAAATGGAGATCTCAAATGGATCAGGTGGCTCTCAAGACCTAGAGACATGACAGATTATTTCTGTGCATCTAGAAATGTTATGCCAACTCTGCTAAGATCACCTTTAGCTAATAAGCCACCCAGAGAGGAAGTGGCTTTTGATCCCAAGTCTGCATTGATTACAGTAAATCAGAGGTCCTTGCCTTTGATTTTAAGTTAATTAAAGGCATCCAACTTAGCAAAAACACTTATACTGACCGTGTACATATCACATGTTCATGCAGAGCCACACCATGAGAGATTACTGGCAATGCAGGATCTACTTCTCAATCAAAAGGGTGCCTTGGTGTTCATTAGGTCTTGAGGCTGAAAACCTCTAAAGTACTTGACTTCCAAACGTTCATATTGTTTTCTTTATCTATTAAAAAAAAAAGAGGGAAGGTGTCCTCCCAGCAGGGGATTATAATGGGAGCAACCTGAGCTGGGCCCAAGCCCTTCTGAGATGAGACTGGCGACACATCACTGGTACATACTACCAAGAAAGTGCACAACTCTGAGTCACACATCTGACCTTAAAACTGCATGCTGGGAAAACAAAGTAACAGCCCTGTTCATTACGTAAGTCTGTTACGGAATCTTCAAGTCTATCTACATGAGAAAGTTTTCAATTCAGCCTGCCCTTGTTCCTGCTTCAAAGCCAAAGGGTATGGAGTCCTGATTCCTAGAGCCTAAAATTTCAGTCGTTTCTGAAACGGGTCCTTGCTTTTGAAACGGACACATAAGTAAGTAAAAGAAGCAATGGAAGGCCCTTGATTATTTGTGACTGATTAACCCATTTCTACAGACACATAAGGAAGGGAAATGGCAGCAGCCCCTTTACTCCAATTTCACAGCAAACATTACAAAAAATAACTGGGTTGCAAGAGAAGAACTGACGTTTATAAGTCAGTGTAACTTAAATGGGATGGTTTTGACCAAACACCTCCCCATCAAGGCTCAGAGATGTATGAGAAGATGAGTTAGAAAGGTTCTAAGAGCCAGAAATGGTGGGTGACTCTGAGGGAACTGTTTTAAAAGTACACAGGCTAACTATCTTGCTAGATTTTAATGTGGAGTGTTGCAGCAAACCAGGACTATGGAAAATATAATTACTCTTTCTTCTCAAAGTATCTCCCCATTTAATGCCACAAATAGATACTAACACTCGTATAAATTACAATTTTGGATCAGGAAATGTACACAGAAGACATGAATTCAGAAATGTAAAAGAAGATATTTAGTTTTCAATCTTTTTGACCAAGTTCACAAATCATTTAAGCAATGGTTGATGGTACACACCTATAATCCTAGCACTTGGGAGCTAGAGGCAGGAATGTTACCACAATTTCTGGGGCAGCTCAGTGTATACAGCAAGTAACAGGCAACCTCAGACAACTTCCTGAAGCTGTCTCAAAAAAACAAACGAAAAAATACATTTAAATGTTCGTACAATTAGATTAAGGTAACAAGATTGAACTTAAATTCATTTAAAGTTTTTATTTAACAAAATTAAGACTAATGAGCATTTCCCCCAGGCTTTTAATATGTTGTACCTAGAGGAGACACCAGCCTTGAAATAAATTTCTCACAAATGTGATGGTTGAACTACCAAGTTATTTACCAGAAAACTAATTTTTTTTCATCAATGAAATGGGAATATGTATTCCTGTCCTACTTTCCCTATAGAATCATTTTAGTGAATGGCATGTGTTCAATATTGTATATCTGATATCAATATATAAGTTAATCAGGTTTTGTTCTAAGTAGATATTCTCATTTTTCACATGACTCAAGTGTACCACATGGCACAAAACCTTGAGGTAGACCATTAAGAAAAGACCAAGCATCCATGTGATAAAAATCCTCTCCCTCATGTTGACCCAAACTTTCAAGTTCATTGGATTTAGGAAACAGTAATATAGGTTTTTCAGTTTCACACAGAGTTGAACTGTTCTAATCCTCTTGGACTTAGATAGCACCTGAGCCTTCACAAAGGCACAAGTAGCTGGAATCAAATGTATAAAAGGCAAGCTCACATAATTTTAGTCCTTGGCTTTGAAGTACAAATCAAAGCAGTCTCCTCTACATACTTGTATAGGGTATTTTTAGCTGCTTTAAGTAATTGACATGGTCCATCCTTCATTCTTTACAGAGAAAATAACTTGGACAGACTTAAACAAGGGGAAAAGTATAACTAAAGTTAGTTGTGTAAAGTTTTATTTGGGGGAAGAGGCAATAAAAGAAGGAATACTTCTGTTCTCTGTTGTTTAAAAGGGGTAGAGCTTTAGCAACGACTTGAAGAAGTGATTAATCCTTCTGTAACACAGCCAGGACAGGGTTTATTTTCCTACTGTTATGATGGTAACTTAGAACACACAGAACAACAATATCAAATATCAATTCCCTCCAGAGCTGTAACTTTCTAAATGTAGTAGTTAGTAATTTGTCAAGATTGTCAGTAGGCACACAAACAGATACTCACTACCCAGCAACCTGGACGTCTGTGCCACCTTCTATGTTAAACCCTCAGATGCTAGCAAATGTAAACCAGGTCCTCTTTTAGTGTAACAGCATGCAGGTGTTGCAGATGGATGAACCAAGACACTAGATTAAGTACCTTGCCTTAAGAGAAGGGGGTGAGGTCAAACTAAGAATAGAAGCTCAAGTACTGTCACCTGTTATAAGGATAAATCCAGAAAGCTTTCCACTTTCCTACCGGCCAAAATCACATAGTGTAATCAAGTTTTAAATACTTTAAACATGTGTCTTATAGTTAATAGCATTAATCTGCTCAATTGGTTTATGGAAATATCACTGGATTAAGGGTGGTACTGTACATATGAACTACAGAATATGAAGTATTTCTATACAAACTAACTTTTATTGGTCAAAATAAATCTGCTTTGAAAGCTTAATGTGCATACCTAAATTCTAATGAAATCTTTCTTACATTTGACCTATAAGAGAAACCAGATAGAACTTAAAACTTAACTCTTACACTGCATATAGTAAATCAGTTTTATTATGGGTAATTATGAAGCCATCACAGGACAAGTCAGTCACATTCTGAGATCAAAGGGCCAGTCAGTGGTAGATGAATCAAAAACGCTGCAACCTAATAGTCTCTTTCAAGACTCAAGTGCACATTATCCCACCATGCCAATGAGTTTTTGCAGGCAGTAAAGGGTCATGTGTCTGTCTGAAGCAGTTGGTGAAGTTTATATAGCTCTTTTTACATATTTTTTTAAATCATTCTCTTCTGACACAAAAGAAGTCTGTTTTTCAACCCAAGCAACAGCAACTGAAACCAAAGTGGAAAGTAGAGGATTAGCCCATACAGGAGTGGGGGAAATGCTTAGAAATGCTTTTAAGGGTCCTCCTGCCAGCTACCTCAAGAGTGCTAGTGAAGACTTCCAGAAGGCATCATGCCCAGTTAGCCCCATGGGCCAATTTGGGGGGGAGGAAGGATGAAAGGACCTACACAGCTTTGGAAGGATAGAGGAAGAGCTCTCCGCAGAAACAGGTAGAGCAAGCCATGCCCTGGAACCTTTCACGCCCACCATACATGCTCTGCTCCAACTGGACTGAGTGTTGTTTTAATTATTTGCACTTAACACTTGTATTTTAAGGCCAGGGCTTGCGACTGAATCCAGCACACACCAATTCAGCAGTTCTCCTACCTTCCAAATGCAACAGAGAAGGTGGGAAGGGCCAATCTTTGATGACAACAACGCTCTCTCTTTTAAGGACAGCCCCACCTCTCTGTGATAGGTGGTTTGGCTTCCAAGTGGTGAAAATAAAAAGTGCAGGTATATTCTGCTTTAACCAGAAGTCAGAAGACTGGATCACAAAAAAGAGTTTAAGTTTGAAAATGACCCAGTGTGTTTTTGTTTTTGTTTTCCCAATTCTATGCCAGAACTTACTTTTCAAAGTAAAGCTGAGGAGTGTATTTTACATCTTTCTTTCAGGGCATGCTATGTCAATTTAGGCACATTAGTGCAGTATTCAAAAGGTAGACTTTGAGTGTATAAAATATATGAAGTTAACTGCCGAGGAAATCCACTTAGCTTTGCATTGAAATATATCCCCAAGTAAAACAGACCAGCCTATACACAAACATAAACAAGCAGAACAAAATACTGTTACTGGCAGAGTATATACAAGATGCATACAAGTGGTCACTGAAAAACTTCAACTTTGAAAATGTTCATAATCAAATGTTGGCAGAGGTTTATGGGTATATACATCTCGAGATGCATCTGGTAGAGTATGTGCCTCCCATGCACAAGATCCTGGATCCAATCCCCAGCATGGCATAAAACAAGTGTTAACACACACCTGTAAGCCCCACACTAGGCAGGTAAAGGCAGGGAGACCAGAAGTTCAAGGTTAACTCTTAACTGCACAGTAACATAAAAAGCAAGACTGTGCTATGAGATCTGTCTTTTAAAAAAGAATGAAGAAGTAAAATATGCATATGGATAAAAAGGGAAAACTTGATTGCAAATCTCCACAAGCAGCCAATTGCTTCCAAAAGGTATTGCAGACTGTGGGCAAGTAACACCCTCTGGAAGGAAGGAAGCAGAGGGAGTACCACTGCTTCCAAAGGGAAGGACTCTGCCAAATTCATCTGAAGGATTTACTGGCACATTGGAGTCCCTAAAAACCACACAGGGAACAGCAATGTTGCACACATGCATTTTCAGACTTTTAATAAAGTTTCCTAATTCATTCATAGTCCCATCTGAGGGATGATGCTAGAGCCAGCCTCCAAGGTCTTAACTGTATATCCCCTTTATGGCTGTTTCAAATTTAAGGTGTACACTCATCCATTCTCAGATTCCTGAAGGCACTAGAAAAAACTAAATATAACAGATGGATAAGTGCTCACTGTAACTGGAAACCCAAATGTAACATCAGCTCTCACAGAGGCCAATACCTTAACACCAATGGCTTTAGTGTAATGGCCTTTCTGAAGACCTTTTGTCTTTAGTCTCCAAACAGAAATGCTACCCTGACATTGATGGATGACCGATTTGTGCTAGTCAACTTTTTTTAGGTTGACAATTAATAACCTTTACTTATTTTATTATTTTAAAGCTGATCAGTAAGTGTTCCTTCGGAATGCTAAAGTATATTATGAAACACAGTCAGATGTGTCTGTTGTTTTAAGTTTTAAAAAATAATGTAATAAAATTTTTAAATGTAGGTCAACTATTGGTCCAATCTCTGAAACACTTATTATGTAAATCCCAGAGTTCTCTGAACTATAATGTAAAAAAAAAAAAATCAGACTAAAATGACTTTTCTGTACCCTCAGTACTTACCAAATTCATGGAGTTTAGATGCTATAAACACTAACCACACTGTAGGCATCATAGAAAAAGTGAAGTCTCAGTGGTAAATAGCATGATTTGACTTCCTGCCTCTGTATCCCCCCACCACACACACTCACACTGTGATACCTAAGACTAACATGTTGTGCTACTCTCTGTTGTGGAATATTAATTTAAAAATTCTTTCATGTTGTAGAATGTTTGTTTTAATGATCCAAAGATGTGTTGCATTCTTTTATGGGACACTTGTTTAACTCTGTGAAGCTGTGTTACTTTGCCGGTCTAAAACACTTGATGGTCTAATAAAGAGCTGAATGGTCAATACCTAGACAGGATAGGGATAGGCAAGGCTGCTAAGCAGAGAGAATAAATAGAAAAGAGGCAGGAGTGGGAAAGGAAGAGAGAGGACACTAGGGGCCAGCCACCCAGACACACCGTAAGAAGCAAAGAAAGATATACAGAAACAGAGAAAGGTAAAAGCCCAAATGGAATAATTTAAGTTATTAAAAAAAAAAGCTGGCCAGAAATAAGCCAAGTTAAGGCCAGGCATTTATAAGTAAGAAAAAGTCTCTCTGTGTTTATTTGGGAGTAGGGTGATAGGCTCCCAAAAGAGCTAAAAAGCAAAAAGCAACCACCAACAACACTCCTCCATCCCAACTGTCTAGTTTTATTCATATGAAGGAAAAAAAAAACCTAACTGTATTTACTAGGCTGGCCTTCCAAGACTCAAAAGTACAAAAAATTGTGATCGTGAAATGTAGTGGGAAAGAGAACAGTATGTGTCTGTATACTTGCTGGTAGAAATAAAATTCCTAGAAACCTGAAAACTGTGCATATTTCACATTCAGGTTAGTACCTCTTCTTAGCCACCACCAAAATAAATGCCAAAATTTCAGACAAGTCTGATAACAGCATTAACATGTCAAAATTGAATCCATGGAATATATGCCAGCTTGTTTTTAGGGTTAAATAATCCAAAATTTAAGACAGATTATATAATTCACCAAATTGTAGTAAAAGGTTTAATTCTAGGATTCAGGTAATATGAACTGGTGTTCACTGTTGGAACCCTCATTTTTTTCTTTCTGAACAACCTAATAAAATCAATGGGGCAATGCTATGCCATAATGACATAGGGTTGTTCCATGCAAGAGAAATCTACAATGTTGTCAATAATGTGGCTACTAGAGGAAAAGAGAATGAAACAAAGATACTGAGATTTTTTTCTGTGTAAAACAGGCAATGGCATCATTAGTAAGTGAGATAATGCCTTTCATTCAATTCATTTTAACACTAGTCAATGTCTAGCATCCTTCTGGCACTAGATAATCAATGATGTAGAGGGACTAAAGAACTACCAGGAGTGTTGCTCTCTGGGAGCTTCCAGTTTCCTGTGGAAAGGTGATGCAATTTAAGATGATAAATCTCAATAAAATGCTTTAGTTTTTATGATTTAGATGGTTCCAGTGGGAAAAAGGGAAACACTCAGGAGAGGGCAAGAGTCAGGTCCAGAACCTGTATAGTTTGTCTCCCAGTTTAACCCTGTCATATGAGCCAATGCAAAGGATGGAATACGTCATCTCCACTTAGTCTGCAGTTGAAGCATTAAAAAGAACAAAACACCATTGTAGGTGGAGGCTGGAGAAATGGCTCTTCAGTTGAGAACATTGGCTGCTCTTTCAGAAGACCTGGGTTCAATTCCCAGCACCAATATAGCAGCTCACAACTATCTGTAACTCCCGTCCCAGGGAATATGATGTCTCTGGCCTTTGTGGACACAAGATATATAAACATACATGCAGGCAAAATATCACAACCAAGAACAGCCATCACACCCACATACATTTAAAAAGGCAAAATGGGTTATGAAACTCCTAGCTAGTATACACTAACAATTATGTATGCAAATGCTCACCATAGTTCACAAATTCTCTACTGGTTCTAGGAAAGAAACATATGGAATACCTTCAGTAAATTATTTTTCAGAGTCTTGAACAATGCATAAAAAGTTATCACACATACAAATCTCATGGTTTAGGAGATGCCCACAAACTCAATGAAGACCACAAAGAAACACTAAACTACCTATGAACCATAGCTTTTCTCTCAAGGTAAAGAACGATTTAAGAAACTACTCATTCACCAGTTGGGTATTATCAATGAAAAATGGTCTATGGTGTGTGAAGTTTATCTGGCAAACAGGATAAGAGAATGTGGCTACCCTTCTAAGTGAATTCTACATAGTTCATCCACTTCTCCTGAAACTGGCTTCAATCTTAGTGCTGTTTTAAGCAAACCTGAAATATTAACCATGAAAGAAGGAATGAGACACAAATTATAACAATTATCAGAACATTACATTGATTTTAACATGTGAAATAAAGCTGCTAGGATAATAACAGCAGAACTATGGCTCATTTTTAGTATCAGCCCTCAGTAACTTCCCTAAAAGCTTTGACCTCAGAAAAGTTTCTCGTGATGGCCAGAACGCCATTTATAAAATGTACCCTATGAACTTGCCTAATACATTTTCAGAGTTCATAGTTGCTTATAAGACATGTGAGTCAAGGTTTCAAATCCAGAAACTAAGGAGTATCCAACACTGGTCTCACAAGTGTGAATCTTTCCCAAGTGTGCATCTGTTGCTGCTTCTCAAGGCTTTGACCTATTAATAGAAGAGTTGCTGATAGGCAAGATCTTAAAACAACCTCTGCATCTATGGGGACTTAATGGTATCTCAGATGAATTTTTCATTTTTACCAATTCATACTGGACCTAAGTTGAACTTGAAGATAGGTCTGAACTCTATTATTTTATGCATGCAGAGTAAGGTCGGAAGAATACAGGCTTCTTCCCTTGCCACAGCCTTTGTTGCAAACCTTATTAATCATTTTCTGATTGCTGTGTTTAGGTCTTAAGAAAAACGCCCATGTGAGTTTGTTCTTAAAGACGGTGAAAGGACTTAAAAATAGACATTTTCCTGAGTAGACTATACAGCAGACTTAAATACAGTAATGTATTCTGACTTAATTTTGAATAAATTGTTGTATTTCCTGGAATTGGAATGCCTCTGAAATATCCTGCAAACAATACAGAAGAGACTGAGTCCCACCATGGTTTGGCTCCAGCTTCCTCAGACACTCTGTATTCACATGAGTCAGATGCGGAAGGGATGGATCTGAATCAGTATCCAAAGATGACTTTTATGGGAGTTCTGGTCAAACTTAACCTTTGTTATGGCCTTCTATGGTGCAGTTTAACACATTTAAACTGAGATATAGTCTGTACATATATGAGCATGTAAATTTATAATCCTATAATAAGAGATAATTTTAAAAATAAGGTATGTTGTGTATAATCGATGTTCCCTTTGATTTCATCCTTATAATAAGCTCTCCTATAATATGTTCAGTTCCCAGCATTCACAGAGCAACTCAGTCTCTAACTCCACTACCCAGAGCTGATTCCCTCTTCTGGTCTCTGAGGATAACAAGTAAATACATGGCATGTGCACATGTACACACATACCCACAGAGAGAATGAGTAAACACTCATCCACATAAATATTTTTAAAATATAAGTTTTAAATTGAAAAACATCAAAGACTCTTGAGAGACCACCTTTGAGAGTGTAGTTAAGACTCCTTCTTTAAGTAAAGCGTACCTCTTTCTCAAGTGAAAATGAATTCCTTTTCAGTAAAAGGCTGGGAAAAGTTAGGAGATGTTTCAGAAGGTCAAAATTAATTCCATTAAATCCCAGACTCAGATTTAGTCACCATAGAGACAGGGGAGATAAATAAACCAGTAACCTTAACAAAAACATGCTGCACCTTTGCCAGACCTATCTCTGACTTACCATTATTTTTACTTAAGTATCTTTTAGTCCAAACATAACTGACTGTGAAGACTCCAAAACCAAACAGAACTAGACCCAAAAGAAATATGAATTGCTCATTCAAGCAAAGGGCAAGCAAGAGAGTCAAGTGTTACCCACCCCCCCAGCAATGTGCTCTCCATTCCCCTTGAAAAATGATTGCAACATGAAGCTCCAGGGGCAATGACATATGGGGAAAATATGTGGTGCCAAAGCCAGAGGAAACCATGTCAAAAAAGAAAAACAGCCATGAAGTAACTGACCTAATTAAAAGGAAAACAAGTACATCTGAAACGGAGAGCACAGCTGAGGGAAAAAGACCATTAACCTTAAAAGTGGATTCTACATGCTTCTGCAAAGGAATGGAAATGATGGGCTAGACACTGCCCTCCAGTTAGAGCATAACTAAGATTTTTCTCCGGGGTATACTGGACCGTTAGCCATGAAGACTCATCCCCTGCCTGGTAGTGGCCCACATCAAGAAGCTCTAAAACAAAGTATGTGTTCTCTGTTATGGCGGGCACCAAAAACACGGAAGAAAGAGAAACAGGAATTGGAGCTAATGGAAAAAAATGCACAAGAAAGACCTATATCACTGGAACCCCATGTTTAAGCTCTAACCAAGACCAAAAGGACATTATGTCTCCTGGTTATTTACTTACTGTATGAAAAACAGGAATATTCTACCTATGATAATTTGTTTAAATTAGTTACCTACTGTGTGATAAACAGGAATATTCTGTGATTCTCATCCTTGGTGTACAAGCTTATGTTAAAATAAACAAGCCTCATGAAACCAGAAGTAAAATGATACTTACATTCATCCATGTGCCCTCCAGTTCTTGTCCATACATCCATACCACCTTGCACAGTTATAACCACAATATATATGTGTGTATATACATATATACATACATATATATGTACATACAATTTTGCAGCCTGCATTTTAGTAAGTTTTTCCAGCTATATTCTTTCATATTAGTAAGCAAACATCAAAACTCAAATTGTTAACAAATTCATGACATTCCACAATAAATTCATCAAATTTTACTTAACCAGAAGTTATTTGTTGAGTCTAAAGCCTGCAATCCCAGCTACTTGAGAGAATAATGCACGAGGAACACAAGTTCAAGGCCTGCCTGGGCTGTAGAGTGAGTTACAAGACCGTGTGGGCAAGTTGTTGAGACTACCTCAAAACAAAGTCAAAAGAAAGCTATAGAGTGCCTGCCTATCATGCACAGGGCCCTAGGATCAATTACTAATATTGAAAACTCTGTTCCTGTTGAATAAATGAACCATTTTCTAATGATAGACACTTAAATTTGTTTTAGTTATTTATTCTTACAAGTAACACTGTGATAGTTACCTAAAACATAGGTCATTTTTCTCCTTTTCTTTAGAACACATTTCTTCAAACAGAATTACAAAATTCAAAATTACTAATATTTGACTTTTGCCATACACTGCCACCATTTACAAGTTAGTTTGTGTCACTCAAAGGAGGCAGCTACCTTAACATCAGATTTTCATTCTGTCTTTGTTTTAAGGGTGAAAAAAACCTTGTTAATGTTTTGTTTGTTTTTAAATATCCCTAAGGCTTGATGTGTTTAAACGGATCTACTCACTTTGCAATGTAATGTAAATGGCTTTTACCCATCTACCTCCCGAAGAATTTGTTCAGCCAGTAGTTCTGGAACATCTACTTCATGCCAGGCCTATAAAGACCTTCTCACTACCTGCATAACTTCTGTATATAATACAGAAATTACCTTTTCCTATGTGCAGCCATTTTCTGGGCACAATCTCCTTTATGTTAAAATTTCACTTTTTCACAGCAGAGTTGGAGATATATTAATCTATTGGTCTATCTTTTCTGACTTTTCTAACTTGTTACAACTTATATGGTTATTTCACACCTAGGGATTTGATAATTAACGTATTTCCTGTGGTCTTTGATCAAAGTATTCTAAGAGCCACGTAAATATGTTCTCTGATAAAGTTCTTACCCATACTTCTAATTCTTCTGCCCTAACACAAATAACGTTTTTACTAGAAGCATATAATTTAGAATAAAAACTCACTCAAATTTTCTTTATCGTCTGTGTGTAGTATGTTGTATTAAAACTAGTTGTGTTTTTAAGCTACCTTGTTGCAGTCAGAAGGGACCTTGGTTAGATGTGAGAAAGACTGAGCCCAAGAAAGCCTTTGTAAGAGGATACTGCTCTCTCTCTCAAGCCAAAGGGGAAAAAAAAACAATGGATCTGCATGAGGCTTTTCATCTTGGGGCTGCTTTAGAGTAAAGCCCTTTTGTGACTCAGAGCAGCAGTGTGACAAGCAGGGTCTCCAGCCCTAAGTCACAATGTGCACATTCAAGTTTGAGAAGCACTGAGGGAGACCACAGGAATCTTCCAGAATAAGATTGTTTTTAAAGGCACTTGTATGTGTTGATGCTCCCCTTCTTAAGCATGTGCCATCATAAAATAGTCCTCCCTTATTGGGGTTCACTTCTCACCCTTTTAAGTACCCCTTAAAATGAACATGGATGGCTCAGGCCAGAAAAATAAGCAAAGTGACCTCCTCCAAGAGAGGACGATCTGAACTTTGCACCCACAATTCTATCTTGAACTGAATTGAAAAGCCATGTGACTGGATGAGCAGAATATTCTAGTATGGCAACAGGCTCCCTTCCTTTGTGTCAAGAAGACTACAGAGAGAGCTGGAGGCTGTGGCAAGTCTAGCAGCCTGTGCTCTCCCCAAAGGAACAGCAGCAATTTGGCTGCAGCCAATTGTAGCCAAACGGAGGCATAGACTTTGTGGTGCCAAACTTCTGATATTTCAAGAGACGGAAGTGTGGATGTTTAAGAGTGTGAAATTTCTTGATTTTTCAAGGCTGGCAACTCACTTGCATTTTAAAAGAACACCTCTGTGTGCCAGATCCAGCCTATCAGTTTGAGACCCTGGCTCTAGACTGAAGAGCCCTGAACTCTCTAAGCATGTGTAATCCATCTGTGCTGGTTTGTATGTTATGTGGGCTCCAAGAAGAGCGATCACATCAAAATCAATGGAACGTGTCAAATCACTGACTACAGTCTTTGAAAATTTAGTTTGGTGAATATTTTTTTAAAAACTGCCAAATCAATAATGAAAATAACCATATTGCAGTTATACAAATCTCCTAAATGTGAAATGTATCCAATTCATTAACAATATTATCATTTCTACAGTACAAACTAGAGTACTCATATTTAGCCCCTCTCGTGTGTCTGCTAACAATTACATTGAGAGAGCTGGAGAGATGGCTCAGTGGCTAAGGGTACTAGCTACTTTTCTAGAGGACTCAGGTTTGATTAGCAACCACATGGCAGCTCACACGGGATTGTAAATCCAGTCAGTTACAGGGAATCCAGCAACCCCTTCTGGTCTCCACAGGAACTGCGCAGACAAACGTGCAGGCAAAACATAAAATAAAATAAACATAAAATAAAAACATCTTTGGAATTTTTTTATAAAAGAATTACATTGTGTTCAACTGTACTCCAAATACTTTTGTAAACTGAACACAGTCAAGTGGAATAATGTCAAATCCTAGAATTGTATAGTTTGGGGAAGATAAATAGTATATAAAGCTTAACAATAAAAAGCACATTTTAAAAATTAAACCATCCTCCTATAGACACTGCAAACTCCATTTTCTTGAACGATTTCATTCGACCCAAAAATGCTAAAAAGTAGGATGTGAACTGTGAAATCTCCATTTCTGTTCGCTAGGGGCATTTGGGCCTGGACACAGCTGTATCTGCAACCAGTATCAGCACTTCCCTCTTCAGAGCTGTTTATGATGGAAGTGGCGGAAACTGCAGGCATCAAGGATGGAAGCAGAAGCAGGGCCTGGCTGGCCTTCTCAATATTATTAGCAAGGTGATAATTTAGAAAACAATTTTCAGCCTCCTTACCTGGAAAAGGGAAACTAATCTAGGTTTACCCTACACCCGAGGATATTGCATCCTAAGTGTTTGACCTTTGTCACAACACTCCTGCCTTGGCACACAGTGGGACTGTGCAGATTAAAGGAGGGATGAACACAAGATTCGGCAGTATAACCCTGTGTTATCTCTGACATGATTAAAAAGAATTTAAGCGGGGAAAGGCAGTTAACAGGTTTACCTACGTAGAGAAGGTACCAACACAGCAGCCTTTTCATGTATGACACGGGCAATCTCGACAGGTACAGTGTCTGCAACTATCATGCCTCTCTTAAAAATACAGAGACTGGGGACAAGAGGAAGCAGTCATTTCTGCACTGGACCTCGAGTAGACATCTCATAGGTGCCCCTCCTGTTATTTTCAAAGATGGATTGTCCTTCTCTCAAGGGAAGAAATAAGGAAGCCTGGATAACCACAGAGCATAAATCAGCCACCAGCTTAAAGAAGCAGAGGATATCTAGCCAAGGTGTGTGCTACATGAAAGGTCCAGACAGTGTGGCTACACGTACCAGTGTAGCACGGTCGCTTCTGAACTTGAGGGCATACTAGAAAAAGCATGTTGGCTCATGTTATAGTGACCCAGCAGACACACTCTTTGGTGTCTGTTTACCCACAGGTTTTTACGGTGACTTAACTCCTTCCACCCAGGACACACGGCTTCCTGGGGCTGGAAGTGCGTGGCTGGTACAAACTTTTCCAGCACCATCAGGGGCCCCTTCCACTCCTCCCAGCGTTTGCTCCATGCAGCTGTTCTGCTCCCTACTGTTCACACGGCAGCAAGAGCTGCTTTCTTTTCAAGCAAACCCTCTCAAGTTCTGTGGTGCCTGCCACATTCACTTTTATGTTCTCAAATTCAAAGCAAATGAGGCTTCTGCTTGAAAAGGCATTCCCCCAGAGAGCTAATATTTAGGGTAAGCAGTAATATTGGTTGGGTCAATTAAAATAAACCTTCTTAAACTTCTCAAACAAATAAAGCTCTTTGTATAATGCCACAAATTGGAAAGTTAGAGATCAGCATAAGAATCTGTAGCAATTAGTAGCTCTTACCTCCCACAGGATGTGTTCTGGAAGGGCTGGACACAGCTAAGAACAGCTACCAGTTGCCTAAATTGAAGAAAAAAAAAAGAAAGAAAGAAAAAAAAAGAAGCAAAATTACCTCTTTAGAAGAAAAGTCAGAAATAAAAGCATATCATCTTCCTTTGAAAAGACTCTTGGCAACACATTCTCCTTTTTATTTATAACCTGAAGAGTTAACAGAAAATAGTCAAGATGGTCTACACATTTCTCCAAATATCTGTTTATCATATAATGTTAGCCCTGGCAGTGGATCCGGCTCCCTCATTATCAAGTTGTATTAGCTCAAACTCTCAGCATTGTTAGGGGGGTGAGCTCATGGCCTATTTCAGTTTTAAATTAACATTTGGCAATCACCCGGGTAATCAAAACAAATGATTCAGTCATTTAGAATAGATTTATTAGTTGAGCCTTTTTTTCCTTTCTCTTTTAACATCTTTAGAATATTTTGCCACAGGAGGGCTCTGATCCAGCCAGAATATAGAGCACAAGTTACAAGAGGAATATTTAGGTGTTGCCATGGAGACGAGGTACCCTGTGACCAGTGAAGTTATCTCCCATCAATAACAGGATTAGGATGCAAGCTAGTTTGCAGGCTCTCCTCAATGTGAATGGTGCTGTGGTACTAGGAAACAGGTGTCCCTGGCTGCTGCTACCCATGACACAAATGCACTAAACAATGTCCTCCTGGCATACACATCGGCACCATGTACCTTTATATCACTTGTGAAGAGAACCTCGTAAATAACAGCTCCTTAAGTTGGATCCTGTTTGGGTTTTGTTTATTTGAGAAGGGTTCTCACTGCATGATCCACACTAGCCTCAATTCAGGGTTCCCCTGCTCGACCTCCCCCACAGTTGGCATCCAGGTATGTGTCACCACCATCAGCTGCCAACTGTTTTGTTCCCACACCCAGAACAACCTCTCAGGAAGTTTCAATGGGACAAACATAAACCAAGGATTGTAATCAGGCTTGAAACCCCTTCCGTGTCCCTGCAACCATTTCCAAGCTGATTATTAAGCAGGCAGTGACTACAGATTTAATTTTTTGTTTGTGCCAGACAAAACCTGGTCCAGTTAGCTCTATATGCATATGTATGTATGTATTTTGTTTATAAGATCTTAATGATGACTACTATTCTGAAGTTCAAACAGACACACTGTCAGTGATAAAGAGCTAACATTCAAAGAGAATCATTTAGAAGTGAACACAGGCCAGGCAGTGTTGGTGCACGCCTTTAATCCCAGCACTCAGGAGGCAGAGGAGGAAAGTTCTCTGAGAGTTCCAGGCCAGCCTGGTCTACAGAGTGAGTTCCAGGACATCCAGGACTGTTACACAGAGAATCATGCCCCCCCCAAAAAAGGAAGGAAGTCAGAGAACTACCTTTTACTCCTCTTCCCACCTACACAAGAGAAAATATTATGTTATTTATTTCACATTACATTTGTGTTTGTGCTAGAGAACTTTAATATTTCCTATTTCTTGGTAGGTGTGGTTGCATATATATACAAAAATATAATCTTTCATCCACATTCCACTCAAGAAACCTGCTGTTTCTAGAAGGTGTCACACCCTTAAACACTGCCTCTCTGAATAGTGCAACCTCACAAAGATACACAATCAAATAAGTATGACAAAAACACCTGTTACTCACAGAACATTAGATACACACTTATCACTTCTTACAGAAGACAAGCAGTTTAAATGCTATCAACTTGGAGAACAATTTATTATGCTCCCACAAATACTTGATAACCAAATGTACTCTTCTTTTAGACCCAACCCAACTTAATTTCAAAGTTGAATTCCTCATTCTAGTTTCAATATCCTATTTCATCTTACCCTTTCAGAACTGACTGTCCCTGGAGACATGCAATTTATACTGGGTACTACTCAAAATGAATCTGGTTCTCTACTTAAAGAGTCAGGTAGCTTCCCTCCTGAGATCTTGGCCCTACATATGCCTTCTTGCTACCTATATAATTTCTTGCTGGGTAGGGAGGGTTTACCAGTCCGATGATGCTGAAAATCTCCCTATTAACCAGACCAGGATACTGGCTATCCATTTCAGAAGTCCTTGCATCTTATGTTCCCTGACAGCCTCCAGAGGGCAGAAGAGAGAAAGACTCAAGACTGAGGAGGCAAAGCTCAAACACTGGAATTCAATTGTCTTCTCTTCCATAATTCAGTTTTTCCATCAGTAGCAAGGAGAAAATTTACAGTGAAACTTGAACTGCATTTGCATCTTCTTTTCACTTTCTTCTCTGTGTAAGTTCCACTTAACATTAGGTGGAGGCATGAAGATAAAGATACAGTAGGCACTATCTGTACACACTTTTCAGTATGTAGAATATAACCATGGCTTTGATCGGATACAATGCAGATGTTATCAACAATATTGTGCAAAACAAAGACTAAAAACAGAACAACAGCCAAACCCTGGTAAATCTGATGACAACAAAGTAATCAAAAGCAAAACTGAAATACTTTAGGGTCAGTTACACTTTCAAATAAGTCATGCCAATCTTACCCTATTTTGACAAATGAGTAAGTCAAATTAGAAATCTCATTTTGTTATTCTGGAATGAGCCAGACATTTCATCTTTGAGTCACTTAAGTCACTTCAGGTTTAATGAAAGTATTCTGGTCATAGACAATGATAACCTCTCATTAATTTCAGCAAAGTTTAAAGGATCCCCAAGTTGCCAATCAATTGAATGAATTATGTGAAAAATTAAAATGCAGAGACAACAGCTGCTTAAATGAACTGAAATGACCAGTTGAATCAATTAAAATGGACAATCTAGATGGATTCATTGTTTGCTTTCAGATGCTTTAGAGGTGACTGTCATGGCAAATATGCCTTAATCATGTTCTTCAGGATACTCTCTGAAGAGTAACTCCAATGTTACTTAGTCCGATACTTGTACTAATATGCACATCCGAGACACTAGCAAATGTGTCACTCAAAACATATTTTCAATGTTACCATAAAATGAGATAATAAATATAGCTGAAATGTCTTCTGGCTCCTTTTCTCTAGGAGAATGGAAATAATTTATTCAGATAAATGGTTCCAATAAAAATGCCTTATTTTAATAACTCCCACATTAGACCTGCAATGTAACTAGTTATTTAGTAATAATCTAATAAGCAAAGAAAAATTTAAAGTGTAGTTTTAGTTATATAAATGTAACACAAAGTTTTGTTATTTAAATAAGATTAGGGTTACAGTATATCTGGTAATATACTCTTGTATACTATAAAATCATTTCTTACATACAAGTTCCTACACTTTAGTTTTTTAGGACTATGAACACGTCACAAATTTGCATCCCATTATCATGGATGGCTATGCTAATCTCCTCTGTACTGTCTAGTTGGGCATTTGTTTTAGTTTGGGGGTGCAAGGAGGTGCACTCACTTGTGAGTGTGCACACTGAAATTAACACTTGGTGCCTTCCTTAGTCACGCGCTGCTTTAACTTTTGGGACAGAGTCTCTCACTGAACTCAGAGCTCACCAATGGGCTAGACTGGCTAGTCAGCAAATCCAAGAAATTCCCATCTCCATTCTCCATAGCACTGGGATTACAGACATGAAGCCTTGAATAGATATTTTTACATGGATTATAGAAATCTGAATTCGGGTTATCATGCTAGTGTGGCAAGAACTTTATGCACTGAGTTGTCTCCTCAATCCTTCTTAACAATTAAGTACTTACAGGTTTCTTCACAATTTGGAGATAAGCAGCATGGATATACAGTTTGGGGAAAGATCTCTTCTTTAAAGGCATTTGTTGTGTGTGCTACATTTAAAGTTGCAATCAGATTTCATTTCATGGAAAAACTAAAAAGTGCAGATTTCCCAAAGTCAGAGCAATGAGCCACTTTTAAACTCAGAACTGGAATAGATGTGAACCTCTTTTGATAGGTTTTCAAACCAATTAATAAGCTGAGTCTTTCCTCTAAACCAGCAAAAGGTGGAAGTGTGAAAAGTATGCCTTGCCATTCCTAATTCTAAGGCTAAACCCCGAGGAGCTCCTTCCACGGCCATGGCTTGATACAAGTTTCAGGGACCGGGCTAAAAAGAAGAGAATAGATTTGCCCACCTTTTACTGAAATGTCAAAATATTAATATTTACAAATTTCAAGAGCCATTTAAAACAGACGTGAAACTAAACCTATTAGGCACTCAGAAAAAAAAACAAAAAACAAAACCAAAACAAAAGAAAAAAAAAAAAAGAATGAAAAACCAACCGCATACAAAAGCAGTCAAATAGTGAAATCCAGGAAGGAAAATGGAGCAACAAATATGTGCTACGGTCAAAAGGTAAACCCTTAACATTCTTGTTCTTTGCCCTAATGTTCAATGATATTTTTGTTGTGTTTTAAAAATAAGAAGATGGATGTTCTTTCAATGACCATTACAGTGGCTCCCAAATAAAACAAATGATAAAATACAAATTCACTTAATTGACTGAGAGGCTTGAATTAGTCATTGCCAAGTTTATAACTTTCCCACAACTCCAAGCATTCTTTCATATTAAAAAACACAGCATTTTTCCCCTCTGACATGATGACTATGGGTAGTTCTTCAGGCAAGTATAATTTCTATTTTTATATAAATCTCTGTAGATCAATCCCCAAACTCAAGCAAAATGAAAGGCGTAAAGAACAGAGTACTGTATAGAACCCATGTGACAATTCTGACAGCTGTGCAAGATCACTGGTCCTTCTAGAAGCCAGAGAGCAACTCCTGCACCAAAGTTACTCTAAGGCTGTCAGGCCCAGGACCACCACTAAACCCTGCCCACCTTCAAGAACAAACATTCGGACTTATCATTTCCACAGCCCTAGTTTTGTCTGTTAACTGCTGCTTGATTACATCATCAGATCTTTTACATTTATTTTCTGTATCTGGCTGCATGTGTGCCTCTGAACCACCTATGGACCTGGTGCCAAAGAGGTTAAAAAGGGTTGTCAGAGGCCCCAGAACTAGAGTTCCAGGTGGTTACAAACCCCCACGTAGGTGCTGGGTTTCTGCAAGAACACCCAGTGCTCTTAACCACTGAATCATTTCCCCAGGCCCCTATCAGCCCTTTTAATGTTGGGCATAATCTCTTCATGTAGCTGCCAGATTAATCTTTCCAATGTATCACCTCCAATGTTTATATTAGCTGGGCATGGTGGCAAACACCTTTCATCCCAGCAGGAGGCAGAGGCAGGCAGATCTCTGTGAGTTTGAGGTCAGCCTGGGCTACAGAACAAGTTTCAGGGCAGCCTAGGCTACATAGAGAGACCCTGTATCAAAAAGCAACAAAGAAAAAGTTTTATATCCTTTCTCTAAATAACCCTCCTTCTGTGTATGACCTAAGCCACAAGTTCTTTCACGGAGGCTCTGGTCTTCTTTCCACATCCCTAGCTTTGGCTGTCTCATTACTTCGAGAGTTCTAAGCCACCAGAAACCATACAGGTGATATTCCCCTCTAAATCAGTGCCTCTCAAAACTGGCTGCCCATGAGGGGCCAGAGACCAGTGATATACCATATAGCCAGAGTGAGATTTATGAATAAATAGATCCTTTAAGGCAGTGGGGTTCTCACCCTTCCTGATGCTGTGACCCTTTAATACAGTTCCTCATGGAGTGGTGACCCCCCCAATCATAAAATTTATTTCGTTGCTACTTTGTAACTGTAGTTCACTGCTGTTATGAATTGTAACATAAATATCTGATATGCATGACATCTGATATGTGACCCCCAAAGGGGTCTCAACCCTCAGGTTGGAAATCACTGCTTTAAGTGATTAGAGCATGCAGGCTCTCCCTCCTGAAAGAAAGGCCCACTGCGGTTCCCCCGCAGTGTTAAGCCCTCTGGCCTTTCTGCCTTTCCCCTCATATAGGACCTTTTCCACTGAACCCACCTTTCCATTGTCCCTCATGTGTCTGGCCATGCTTCCCAGTGGTGATTCCTATTCGGCGGCTGCAGTACAACATTGCCAAAGCAGGACTACAACTGGGAGCTTAATAATCTCTCCAGACTGCACAGTAGTCAAGGACACCCTATGGCCTTCCTTTCTTCTCTTTCCTCTCTCAGCTCTCCTGATCTTCCTTGGTGCAAGAACATGACTATTTCCATATGCTCTGAAGGCCATTTTTAAATGTAAGTAATGAGACAACATTAAGAGGTAAGGTCTTGAGATGACTTAATCAAGAATGAAACCCTGGTGAGTCAGATCAGTTCCCTTACAAAACGGCTGACCTATCACCTTCTTTCACATGAAGATACATCACCCCTCCATTCCAGAGAATGCAGCATCAAGGTGTCATGCTCTATATTGTAAGCAGTATCCACCAGACAATGGATGTGCTGGTACCTTCAAGTCTCCGAACAGTGAGAAACAAATTTGTTCATTTTAAGTCAACCCCAAGCCTTGGGTAATCTGTTATAGCAATACAGAAAATGCAGTATCCTATCTACAGTGAAGATTCCCTAGATTAATCTTATATAAAGCCAAAGTTGACAGCCACTCTCCCCGAGTTCATATAACTCATAGCTGACACACTGGTAGGTATCAGATTTACCCGACTGAGTCCCTTGTTCTAACACAGGTGGTGATGTCCCATCCTTGGCACTTCTGATTCAGTCAGCTTGGGTAGAGCTCATGAACCTGAATTTCTAAGAAGATTGTAGGACCAAGAATCTACTTGCTACTCTGTGCTCGGGGTCCGAGGACCTCACATGTATAAACACCGATGTGTAGTCATGATGAGTATAATTGTATGATGTAAATAGATGCACCATAAAACAAATAAGTATATCTATAGGTTGAGCATCCCTTCCCTGAAATCTGTTTTGTTTTTTGAGACAGAATTCTGTCAGTATAGCTTTGCCTGTCCTGGAACTCACTATGTAGACCAGAGGCAGATCTGCCAACCACTACTCCTGAGTGCTGGGATGAAAAGGTGTGCACCACCACACCCAGCCCCTTCCCTGAAATCTTAAAACTACTGGCATTTCAGATTTAGGTTTCTTGCCAAGATTTTGGAATATTTATTTAGACTTCACCACTCAAGACGCCCTAATCCGAAGTATGAAATGTCCTGCTACCAGGGCATTTAGGGATGTTTAACCTTGTACATCTCATTTAAACAAAAGAAAATGTAGACTATTCTGAAATATCCACAAATGTCTAAGGACAATTCAGTGAAACTGTCTTTTTATAAACTGAAGCCTAAGTGCAGGGATTATTTTCTTAGAGATCCAAATGGTCCTCTGGGAAGGGTTCACAATTCCTGACTCTCCCCACTCCCTGCCTGCCCGGTTCAATACTGTTTCTAGCACATCTTTGCTATATTGCTAACAGCGTCTCCAATTATAAAGAACATTCCTTGCTTGGAGAGATTGATTTTACTGTTGTCCATAATATGTGACACATATATGTGTATGTGCTTTAGAGTGAACACTGAAAAAAGCATCTGTTGGTTTTGCTTTATGATGTACTCAGCCCCATACTTGTCAGAAGCTGGGGTTGGCAAGTTGCATATTGGCAAACAGGCAGCTCCACTGCAATCAATCAGCCACAGAGTAAATCATATCCACATGTGTGCTGCCATTATCTGTTATAGCAACAATGACAAACACATGAAGAGAATGTATGGGGGCCCGAAACATGGCAGGGATAATAACAAGTTTACAAGGTGACACAATTCTGCTTTCAAATTCCATGTCACAAAACATTTACGAAGTGCCTACCATTTTATTTGGAAGAAGATACTACAGCAACAAATTCTGAGTGGTAGGAAATTATACAATGCAATGCACTGGTAGTTTTGGTATGTCAATCGGTCTTCCTTTGCAAGCAGGCAGGGGCCTTCCTTGTTCTTTAACAGACAATCCACAAATAACCACACTACGGATAAAGAGGAAATAAAGAGAAGGAGAAACTAAGAGGTGCCAAAAGCTAGCAAGAAGCAAGAGAGTAAACATCAAGGGAACAAGAAGATGCTGTCACATACCTGCCCTGTAGCCATTGCCTTATCCTCCCCAGTCCTTCCAGACAAAGCTGACTCTCCCTATCCACAGGTTCAAGCAACTTTGCATGGAAAATATTCAGAATAGAATATTACTTGTGTGAAGAGTATGCAGATTTTTCTATTTTAATTATTCCAAACAATGTTACAATAGATACAGATGGTTTAAAATATACAAAAGGATGGGCATAAGTCACATAAATGTACATGCTCCAATTTATATAAGGGACTTAGAAATTGTAGATTCTTGCTCTCTAGGGGGAGGGCCCTGGAACTGAACTTTCAACAGTTTGCATTAGTGTAGTACATTTGCCACATCGATGAGACAATATTAATACATTATTATGAACTAAAATATATCTTAGTGACTACAAGTTACACTAGGGTCCATGCACTTTGCAGGCGTTGACAAATGTTGAAAGTGTGAATAATTTCTTTGCAGTACACCCTGAAGAACAATAAATACCTGTACCTCAAGAGCACTGAGCTGATTAAACACTGTTAAAGGATGCACCGCAGGACTATTGTAATCCCTTTCTTTAGCTTCATTGATTCATTGTTCCAAAATGTCTGTAATGTAGCACAGGAAATATACTGCTTTGGTTTTCTAAATACCAACCTTTCACGACCCTACAACCTCCAGTGTGGCTCCAAACTTGAAAGCATTCTGAAAGTTTTATTGGATCCCAAAATGAAAAGTCGGAAACACGGCCCCAAAGATGCTGAATTCCTGCTGGGTTCCCGCTCAGGCTGGAGACATTTATGAAATGGCTTTTAAGAGACAAGCGAGGCCATGCAGAAGAAGTACCATGAGGAAACAGGAAAGACGATAGAGAGAAAAGCAGGAAGGAAGCCAGAGAGGGCAGCCATGGGACAAAGCAGCAGAGGTGGGGGAGTGGGCACAGAGCAGGGCACAGAGCAACCAACAGAGTGGCAGCGAAAGCACTGCCTGACTTTCCAAGTCCCCTGACAGTAAGAAAGGGACAAATTATGCCTGACTACAGCAGCCCCAAACGTCTTCCAATAATTCTTTCTTTAATTGAGTAACACAGGTGAGAAAAACTGAATATGCCAAAAAAAAAAAAAAAAAAAAAAAAAAAAAAAACCTGTTCTACACATAATGTGTAAATGGGGTATGGAAGCTATGCACAGAAAGCCCCACTCCATTGGCAGGCTCATAGGTTATTCCTATAAGATGACTGTACGTGTGTCTATCAGTGTGTACCTGAAGATACAGACGTTCAGTCAATGCCACGCTAAATGGATCCTGATTACACCTGCGCTGAAAAGCACCCCACTGGGACGGTGAATTTTTCTGTTCTTTGTGTGTGTGCATGAGTGTGCACACACATAGACCAGAGAAATAACAGCTCACTGATTCAGCTAGACTACATGGCCTAGGGACCTGCCTGTCTCCCCCTCCTCCCCTGGTCCTAATGCTGGAATTGCAATCCATGAGCCACTACACTCAGCTCTTTTAATAAAAAAGAGATGTTGGTGATCAAAACTCACATATTCAGGATTATAGAGCAAGTATGTCACTAACTATGCTATCTTATCTCTCCGGGCCCTTTCTGTACCTTTTCTTTTTAGATAGACAAGTACCTACCATTCTGTTTCAACTGCCTTCAATAATCAGTATAAGATGCTCTATTGTTATTTGTTACTTCAGTAATTATTAGTTATTAACAACAGGTTATACTGTAGATCTTTAGGAGGCCATACCATCTAGGTTTGTACAAGTATAGACTGATGTTTCTACAGTAAAGTTTCCTGACAAGTTTCTGAGAAAATAAATCCATCATTTGGTAACATAACCATATATAAATCTCATTTATTCTTTTTCCTTTTTTTGTTTCATGAATAAGTTGAGGCAAATTTTCAATTTTTAATTTCCTGGATTTTGTTTGATTTTATTTGTTATGTTTGTTTGGTGGTGCTGGGAATTGAACTAACTGGTAGCTGGTGAATCTAAGGCAAGTGCTCTTCCACTGAAGCAACAGCTCCAGCCCACTTCTGCTGATCTTGAGCATTTGACTTTCCAAGCAAACTGTAAGAATATATACATACAGCTATTCTATTACACATAATTACTTCTCTCTTGGCTGCAATTTGCCTTCCACCCAAAATATGCAATGAAACTATCTATTAAGTAGTTTGCTGGGAGGTAATCAGGAAAGTATTTCAGAAAAGCCACGCCCAGGATTCCTCTGTAATATTACTTTGCTTTAAATATAGAGGACAAGATTGAGACTTGGACATGATCCGTTTTTTGTACATAATCCGTTTTTTTGTATACAGGAAGATACACAAACTTCTAAAGTTATTTTGGTAAGGGGTTTTCACACAAAAGCACATCAGTAGGTGCTTTAAGGGGTGAGAAATGCATATTCCAACTATAAGAGTAGTTTTGTGGGTATTTACATTTGTCACAACTCATCAAATTAGAGCTCTTAAATGGCTATCATTTCTCATACAGAAATGATGGTCCAGAAAGAAGGCTTCATCTACACATTCAGGTATAATCTTGCATCACGTCATTTTAATTTGGAGGCTCAATTTGTTCTCTTTTCTGGATTTTTTGTTTTTGTTTTTTTGTTTTTGTTTTTGTTTTTGTTTTTTTGAGACTGGGCCTTGCTGTGTACTCTAAGCTGGCCTCAAACCCATGACCCTCCTGCCTCTGTTGGGATTACAGATGTGTATCATCATAGCTTCTTTACTTAGTGAGATGGAAAATCCCTTCTCAGTTCTTCCTCTCAAAGGCTCTGAATCTCTTGTGGCAAAGGAAGGACTCGGCTAGCACCTGAAAATTGTCTGACCCCTACCATCATATCCAAGGCAATGTTTCAGTTGTGTTGTTGTTTGCTTATAAATTGTTGACAAGCATGCATTTTGTTCATTCAAAATCAGCAACTTTATAATTTACTGCTCTCTCCCTATTTTCCTCCCTCTCCAACTTCTTCCCACCTCAGCACCTTAGTTTCTAGCAAGCCTAGAGAGAAAATTCACATGAAAGTGAAGATAACTGATTACAGGCAGATGCTAAAACTCTGCTTCACAAACAGGGATGGTGCAAAAAACTAGACCTGGCATAGTTCACTGAAAAGCCAACCGTAAAAGTCTTCCTAACAAATCATACATTTCAAACCGAACAGAAGTCAACAGCCTAAACCATACTCTAAAACTGAAGTGAATGACAAGCTTTCCCAACTATTCAAGCACAGAATTAGTTTTATCCTGCCTCACCAAAGCAATGCTGTCAATAACACTTCTGTATTTCCAGCTATCACTTTTTGAGCATGAAAAAATTAATTAAAAACCGTGTGGCTACAGGTGCAGTAGCTTATGGGCAAACTGCTAACAACAGGAAAGCTGAGGTAGGAGGAATCCAGCCTGAACTTCATTGTGAGACCCTATCTTAAAAAATAAAAATAAAAATTACAACCTCGTGGATATTACAAATTTGTTTTATTAAAATGTCCTGGAAACATCTGTATCTTAAGAGTACATATGCCATATTTATGTGGTCAAATAAAACCTAACTTTGAAGACTTATTTAGACTGCTCCCATTGAAAAGCTTTACTGCATTTTTAAAAAGTCTACGTGACTCCTCTCTGTACTTTTTATCGATAATAGCTTAAGTTGGAGGGAAAATCCACTCTGATGACTGTCACTGTACTTCTGAAACCTACAAGGAGCTAGTCATTTGTTTATGATGCACCATACTCAATACCAGGCACAATGATGAACAGGAACAAAGGCAATTTTCAAACACAATCCTAGTCAAAATGACAATTTTGTCCTTTGTTCCACTCATATCCCTCAGCAGTAAGCATCTGCATAATCATTACAAACCCTTTTCAATGTGCTGGTATCCACCTATAAAGAAAAAGCACTTTGCATTCACAAATAGCCATGTATAGGGCCCATGTAACCTCTCCATATTTGGTTTAGTCTGTACTGTCAATAATATCTCTGTACTGAGTAACACCACATCTTCTCATTTCACCTCTACTCTGGAAATCATCTATAGTGGAGAAATAGACCTAGCCCAGTTGAGTAGTGTAACTACAACAGTGGCGAATCTAGATAAGAGAAAGGCGGATGTAGTGGCTGGAAAATTGGCTGCAGTGATGATCCCGAGGAAAAGGGAAGTCGGCACAGTGATCTGGACTAACAAAAGTGACTCTGATGGTAAAAAGACATGCAGTGGTCATACAGAGACAGGGGCACCCACACAGCTATAGAAAGAAATGTCTTAATCCAAGGGGAAAGGGAGGAACTCTAAAAACCTTAAAAATAAAGTGCGAATGAGTCGTTCTTAACTTCTTTAGACAGGAGCGGGTCAGAGGACAACTCCAACTCCCATCAGCTTTCCCCTCACTGCAAAGTGACTCACTGGCTAGCTGTGCAGCACTAATCCAGATCCTCTGAGGGCTTAGAAGACCTGACAGCATCTTTAAGTTAGCAACTTAGTAACAGACTTGAGTCTACCATGAGAAATTGAGGGCAATTTTAGAAGATGCAAAATCAGTCATTAACTTGTAGATGGAAGATCATATGTGCTTTTCATTTTCTCCTCAGAGCCATTCTGCATTTTCTATATTTTCCCACAACAGAAAAGTACTAATCTTATTGAAAAGTGAATTCCAGAAAGGATTGTGCACTCTTACAAGTTTCCCCAGACCTGCCATCTATCTGAAATTAGCGGGGTAAGTCTGGGGAATGCAGGTCAGTGGCAGTTCACCAAGCTCACATGCACAAGGCCAGTCTCCATACCCCACGAAGCAAAGGCTAAAGTAAAGCACAACTGGGCAGTATCACCATGCCTGCCTGCCTGCCTGCAGTGACTGATTAGAACTTGGCTGAATTCAGTGGCCAGAATCAGGACATTATCATCATAATCACCGTCTATGGCTGGCAGTCCTATGTGGAAATCAAAACAAGCATTTTATCGAAATAACAGGTTTTTATGCTCCAGCACCCTGGCCCTGGAGGATCATGGTTAAAATTCCTTTCAAACTTAAAGTAAATTAAGTGAAATGACAAGACACTTTTCTGCCTGTGTGTGTGTGTGTGTGTGTGTGTGTGTGTGTGCACACACACACACACACACACACACACACACACACACACACACGGGCGCATGCGCACATGCACGCTTTCCAAACAAAATATTATTGGGTTTCTAAAAATTTCTCCTCTTTTTATGCTTTAAAACAAAATACATCAAAGGAGAAATATTTAGCTGTTAAAACAAAATACCTCCAAATGGAAAACACAAGTATGAATCTGATGTTTATTATAAAAGCAACTTCCATAGCAAGCATAAATGTTCAAAATGTATAAAAAGAGAAAACCAAATGCTGTCATTAGCGAGTTCTGTAAGGCAGTTCTAGGGAAGGGAAAGGCAAGTTTCTGGATGGACACCAATGCAGATAATGCAGAAGTTTGCAGCTATCTAAAAAGCATTGCCTTGAAATTTCAGGTAAACCAGAGAAGTTCTCCAAAATAAACATTGCAGTCTTTTGACTAAAATAAATTTTGACTAAAATAAATTCCATGTTGAATTCAATTCTCATCAGTTGAAGAGAGTAGATTTCTACCTCACTCTCAATCTGAGCACAGTAAAAATTCATTGGCAACACACACTTCCTCTAAAATTACTTTTTACCCAACACCCATTACTCTTCTCTCTCTCTACTACGTACTTCAACTCACCACCAACCTTTATGATAGGGACAATGGCTTAGCCATGGAACTACAACTCAAATACCAACTCTGGCACTTATTAGTTGGGCTGTCTTGGACTTGTTTTTGTTGTTTTGTTTTCAAGACAGGGTTTCTCTGTGTAATGCAGACCAGGCTAGCCTGAAAATCGCTCTGTAGACCAGGCTGGCCTGGAACTCAGAGATATACCTCCCTCTACCTCCCAAGCGCTGGAATTAAACGAGTACACCACCATGTCTGGACCTAGTCTGACTCTTATCTATGAAATGTGCATCTTTATGATTTTGTAGAACTAAGAGGAGCAAGTCAGACCATGAGTGTCAATACAACTAACATAATTCCCAAAATGCAGCTAAAAAACAATTAATGTTGGTTTCCTATTCCCCCCTTTCCTCTTCCCTTGCTACTTACTACAAGCCCGGTCAAATTTATCACTCCTGGTACTTAGGACATATAGTAACTTTCAATTTTCTCAATACCATACTCTATATTTATTATAAAAATCTTGCAAATGAAAAAGCCTGTATGTACTAATGAACTTGTATAGCATTTAAAATTTTGTTAATTGAGATTTTTGAATGGTGCCCACCACAAAGGAGATCATGAACTTCAGAAGATTTTCATCTTTACTCCCAAGGCAAATTATTTTACCTCTCTGAACCTGGTTCCTCATTTACCAAAAAGGAGATATATAATATATGCAAGTACCTGGAACAAAGTACCAGAAACACAAGCTGTTACTCTAATTATTCAGTTTGGTTGTCAGGAACTAGCCACTCTGAAGTCTAATCAAATGAGCTCAGCCAAGTACTCTACAGGGTCACATGAACACATGGCTATTGTCCTTTCCTCTCCTGAAATTATGTGTTCCTGTGTTTGCAAAGGAAATTACATCAACCTCAGCATTACTGAGACTTCAGGCTCAACACATTCATGCTGGGGTTGCTGTCCTATGAGTTCTAGGATATAAGTAACATCCCTGTCCTCTAGTGACTAGATTCCAGGAAGTGCATCTGGAAAAAAAATCTCCTGGGCATTGTCCACTGACCCCTGTGTGGCAAATTCCCTGGGGATAAAAAACCACCAGTCCAGCACATTCCACAAACAGAAGGAATCTCCAGGATCTCAGATGGTACCCTGCAGAAGATCAAAGGTTGATTAAGCTACTATTAAATACTATTTACTCTTCTGAACTCCATCACCCATGACCAACCATAATTCAAAACTGACTACAGAGAAATAACTTGGGGGTCTCAATTTGCCATTAGAAAACGTTTTAAATCACAGGAAGGGAATAATAATGAAAAAATAATTTAGCCATGCCTTTAATCCCAGCACTCAAGAGGCAGAAGGTGGTGGATCTCTATGTGTTCAATGCCAGCCTGGTCTACATAGTAAGCTCCATAACAGCTTTAAGAAAGGCGAATTTAAACACCAGTAAATCCGATATGTTCCATTTAATTTATAGCAAATAATTTGTACATTATGCCTACATATCAACACTGTACCTCATAAATACATATAATTATATTGACCAAAAGAAGGAGAGAGGCACGGTGGCACACGCCTGTTTTCCCAGCAATCAAGAGGCAGAGGTGGGAATATTGTGAGTTGAAGGTCTGCCTGAAGTATAGGAGACTTTGCCTCAAAAATAACAAAAAAACTTAAAAGAGAAAATCCATAAACTATAAGACAGTCTCTCAATATTCATGGGTGACTGGTTCCAGAACCTATGGATAGCAAAACCCATAGATGATCAAGTCTTTCATATAAAATTACACTGTATTTACACATAAGCTACATTTTCTCATATATTTTAAAGTACCTTACATTCTTAAGATACCCAATACGGTATTAATGCTATGCCATTTTCATAAGACAAAGAAAAGTCTATAAATGTTTAATAAAGATGTCAACTTTGTTAATATTTTCAACAGCTGATTGGTTGAATGAAAAAGATGTCTCAAACAAAGGCACTGGACAAAAATGATTTCACCGTTTGCAGGACTGAAGACTGTTTAGCATATACACAGCTTCTATGGATATATTCAAAACAGTCCAGATATGTCTTCATAATTCACAACAGATTAACTGTCTATACTTTACCTTTCTATAATCACACCAGAAAGGCAGGAGATACTTCTTACACACTTGGTATCTGGCCACGGGGTATGAGTGCCTCCATAAGAGGAGGTGACTATGTAAATGGCTGTTGGAGAAAGGAATGGTTATGTATTCTACTTAATTAGGTACTGTGCTGGCAGGGAGAGACAGAGACAGAGAGAGGAAGAGAGGGAGGGAAGCAAGGAGAGAGCGAGGGAAACTTTTTTATTTTTTATTTATTTATTTTTTTGGTATGTTCAACAGGAGCTGAAAGAGAAAAAAAATCTCTTAAGAAAAAAAATGACAACAATATACTCTCTTTTTTCCCAAATCCAAACAACTGGGTAGTTCAGTTAACAACAACAACAAAAAATAATGTGTAGACAGAAGTTAAGGAAAGCAGCCAACGAGATAAGGACTAACATTCAAGCAAGCAGGAACATTTGTTCAACTCTCACAAGGTTATAAAAGCCAATGATGCTGGCACCAGAGGGGGGTAGAGGGGGATGGTGAGGGGGGAAAAGGAGAACCAGGAGGAAGAGATTAGGAAAACAGGGTACAGCCTCAGGAGATTAGCTGCCATGCCTTCAACAAATTATTTGTTTTTAGTGTCTAAACTTGGGCAAAGGAGTTTGTTCCATGATAATGGCGCCTGCTCTGCATGTGTGAGGCCCTGGGTTCCAACCCCAGTGCTACAACAAATGAATAAATAAAGAAATACTCAAACTGAAGGCCTGGTGCTGAGTTTCTCACACAAAGGCTTCATTTACAAGTTACTTTTCCAATAGATAACTAGCCAAATCTTTATGATTATTTAGAACTACTCTTTCCCTGAACCGTTAATTTCTTCTGCACGTTCTCCCATCTTACAACAGGTTCTCAAAAAGCCAAGTAAAGACTCACTTTGCTCCTTTTGTTTAGAGAGAAACTTAAGGCCCATTTTCCCACCAACATACTGCTCCTTTTAAGAGATTTTTTTTTAAACCACTTTCATCATTCTTATTCCTCAGAAGAAAAAGAAGAAAAAGAAGAAAAAGAAGAAGGAAAAAACAAAACAAAACAAAACAAAAAAACACCAGGCTTAAATTCTGTTGTGAAAATAGTGTTCCTTCTCACGATTGCACTGATGCAGCACACAGGTCACATAAATGTTAGAATGGTACACACAATAGCATAAGTAAATGCATTTTTGTTCATCATGCAAACTCATGCTCTACTGCCACTAAAACAGTCAATATCTTATTCAAGTGATCATTTAATCATATTATCTCCAAAAAGCTCATAAAAGAAAAGTTTTTACCAAATTGCATGTTACAGTTTTTTGTTTCATCCCCAAATCTAGACTTGCTTGAAAAAAAAAATTTTCCTTCTTGAAAAAAAAAATTAAATATTGGAATGGAAACCTAGAATTTCAAAAGCCATGAGTGGTTACAGAATCTATATGGTACTATTAGAATGCATACTTGCTGTGTGGTGGTTTGCACAAATCATGGCCTATCAAAAAAAAATGCCCTGTTGCATAAAGATCCTATTTGCCTTTAAAAATGTTAAATACATGTTTTTAAAGACCGAAGGTAGGCTAGATTGGAACCTTATGTAACTAAGACGGGAAACTATTATAGTCCTAGCACATTTAAGGCCCACAGTTTTTTAAATGCACATTTTTCTTAAGCAAATATGGGAATGAATTTCCATAGACAAAACTACCAACCCCAGGCCCTTGATGTTTTTTTCAAGTGTGTGGAATGGGGAGCGGCCTGTTCCTGGGGATAGATGAGGATGAAAAACTCTTTACCCAATTCCATGTGACCCATAATTTAAACTTGTGCTATTCTGTAAATGTTCTCATTTCCAAGGACCATTACATTCATATTAAAACATCCTTAATCAAGATAACAAAAATATTCCCAGTATTTTATAAACTCGAAATACATTTGATAACATGGAGAATTACAAGCAATTACCAAATGATAGCTCCAATTAGGAAAACTGGATCTATTCCAAACTCAAATCAAAGGAGGCTCAGATAGTCCCTATGGCATAATTTAAATGAAGAGGATTTCCAGCAAAGACATTTGTCCCACTCTTAACCTTCAGGAAATTCAAAACCCAAATCTGAAATCACATTCATACACTTTGTTGTCTCCTGTTCCTAATGTGCCCCCATGGTTGTTGGAGTCCTTGTAACCAGAATGAGACTGAGAAACTCACAAGGCCCACATGGAGAAAATAATAGAGCCTTTCTGATTCAAATCTCCACCTAGTTGTGGAAGGCTAAGCAATGGGAACTTCGGAAGCAGAAACCTCTTCCCCCATAGCCCAGGACAGCATGTAGTGGGAATTTCAGGCCTTTTTGAAATATAAAAGGTCACACCCAGCAGTTTTCCTAACCTACCTTGCCAAGGCTCAACCAAGACTCAACCTAAGTGCTAGAACCTTCCTCTTGCTTCCACACTGGAGCTGAAATCCAGTCCCCTGTCCCCACCCCCCATTCCCCACATCACTGCCATTCCCCTAGGAGAGCAGAACCTTGCAACCAACCCTCTCCCTTCCTCAGTATTCTTCCTTCCATCCCCAGCATCCCCAAAGGCAAAACCACTACACAGCTCCCTCAACTTCTCCATGGAAGGAACCAAGGCAGGTTCCACCTTCCTCTCCAGCCCAACAGGCGCCATCCTTAATGGAAAACCAATGAAGCACCCCCCACCGTCATCGTCACTATCATCCCCCCCGCTACTCTCAACTGCTGCTAGCCATCCTTTTAAAAAGAAAAAAAAAAAAAAACCCAAAGGTGTCCCCTACCTCGCCCCACCCCCACTGCCCGCCATCCTGGGGAAGAAAACCAAAAGCCCCCCTTTTTTTTACTCCCACCGTCCATCCTTGCAGAGGAAAGACTCAGCCACCCCCTCGGAATCCCGCTCCCCCACCCCCAGGAGAGCGAAAGCCCTGGGGAGGAGGGCCCAGGCACGCACCCTAAGGAACCCTGGAGCCCCGGCTCCCCCAGACCCCAGCATGGGCGAGGCCGCCCAGGCCGGAGGCCGCAGGTACCCAAGCCCTGCAGGTCGGCGCAGCCCCCGGAGTGGCGGCCGCCGAGCAGACAGCTGCGGCTCCGCAGGGAAGCGGGAGGCGCACACCCACGCACCCGCCGAGGGGAAGCGGGCTCACTGTCTGGGGATGCTCACCCGTGCAGCTGTCTAGGCGGCACCGGTGGCCGCTGCCAGCTCCGAGGCCAAGGCTCGGCGGCGACAGCAGCGACTGAGGACTGAGCCCCCTCGGCCGGGCGGTGGATGTAGGGCGCGCGGGGAGGGGCGCACGAGAGTGGGAGGGGAAGGAGGGAGCACGCGCGGGGGCGGGGGCGGGCGGGCGGGCGCGGCCCACTCAGGGCGGGGCGGGGCAGGGCGGAGCGCGCGTCCGCCTGGGCTCTGCCCGTGGCGCGGGGACTGCGGTGCGGCGGCGGCGGGGTGGGGGGGGGGAACCTGGCGCGCGCGCGGGAGCCGGCCGGGCAAGCGCGGGAAGGGGGCGCGGCTGCGTGGGCCCCGCCTCGGGAGAGGCCCGGCTGCCTGCAAGGTTTGCACGGGTGCGCGCCGGAGGTGGCCGCGAGCCCGCGGTGGCGCGGCTTTCCTGAGCACCCGCTAGCGTCCAAAGGGCACGCGGAGGGCGGGCTGGGGGCGAGTGCCGCCTCCTCCCTAGCGGGCTCGCGGGCTGCTGGGGAGTCACGAGTCACTGCAGGCAGCCGCGGCCAAAGCCTGGGAGGTGGGAGCAACAAAGAGAGGCAGCCAAGGTGGCCTTTCGCCTCTCTGGGGGCCTCGCTGACCTGCACACCCCATTACGGCCCGCAGTTGAGGGTCTCTTGGTTTTCATCTTGCTTAGAGACCCACCGATCACCTCTCCCATTACTCACATGCAGGATAGAACGAGAAGAGTCTTTATCCAGAGGTTTTTCTGTCATCCCTAAAGCACTTACAGCAGAGATTCACGTTCTTTCACTCCTCCAGTAAAGGGAGCCCTCACCATGTGCCAAGTACTGTGCCAAATGTAGATACAGCACAGTTGTGCACACACTCCTCCGCTTTACTAGTGGAGCAAGAGAATATGAGTAAGCAGGAAAATAATCACACTTGGATAAACGGCAAGATAAGATGGGGTTGCAAATAATGTGGGCAAGGTGACATTTAATCTAAGCTTTGGATGCTATAAAAGCAGTGTCATAGAAAGAACCAAGGAAAACTTTCCAGACAGAAGGAGCAGAGACACAATATCCAGGAGAAAATTACCGTGCCAGTGGACTCAAGCCGAGGACTTGATAGAAGAGTATTGAGAGAACTGCAGGTGAACTAGAGAAAGCTGCTTTGAAAGCTTTCCTTGCAGAGAGGAACAGAAAGGAAAATGGCCAGAGGGGATGAGTAGGGTCGAGGGAAACTTTCATACTCTTCTGTGAATGTGAAAGATGGGGATAGTCTGTAGGGAGTATCTGGTGTGGCAGGAGCATGGTTCATTGAAGGAGTCCAAAGTCTTGCTACAAAATGAAGGCTGGATTGAAGGAGAGAAATGGTCCTTTATGCAGAAGCAGAGGTTGCTGCGAGGTGGAGCAGCTGTGTGTTTAAGACAAGCAAACAGTCTAAACATTGCTGTTTTCCCCATGCTTCATAAACCAGGTGGTGGCCTCTTTTACCAGAGAGCCAATAGATGTTTGCAAAATGCCTTTTTTTTTCCTTGCTACCCAGAGCTGAGTTTTCTTTTCTCATTCTGAGTCCTTAGAGTCACTGGGGTTTGGTATTTCTGAATTAGCAACATAAGTCTTGCTACACATTGCTTAGGAAAAGAAGCAGATCGGCCCCAGGCCATCATGGGAAAGCATTGAACAATTAGCTTCCACTTCAAGCTGCTCCCTGCATACCAGCCCTGGGCTTAACCAGAAAGAAATGGACAAGGGCACTCACAATGGAAAGCTCTGGACGGCTCTGGACAGAGAGCCTGTTACTGGAGATTTTAGGATCAAAGCCTGGACTCTGGCAGTCCTAACAAGATCGGCTCTACCACCTGTCCCTGCTTATGCCAATTAAAGTCACAAGTAATAGTGAAAAGCAGAGAAAGGAAGGAGATTTACTCTATGTAGACACATTGAGAAGAGGAACGAATAAAGAGGTCTAGTGACCCTCAAGTCCATCTAACGTGAGGATTAGGATTGAATAGAGATCAAGAAGTAGGTGTAGCTAAGCAGTGCTGGTTGTGTGTGATCCGGCCTATCACTGACACATCACTAGGCTCCAATATGTCCTGCAAGGTGGTCTGACCACAAGTTGTCAAAACAGTGTGAAATCTCTTCTCGGAAAACAGGTTCTTCCTTCAGCCTTTCCCTTTGCCCAGCATGAGATTCCTGGGAAGACTGTGACTGTTTCGTTATTCTGCTAGCCAAAGAGAGGGGCACAAGTGTCTGTTTTAGAATAGTCTTCTAACAGAAGTTAGTCTTCCCCTCCCTCCCTCCCATCCTCCCCCTCTCCCTCCCTCCCTTCCTTTCTTTTTTGAGACAGCTCTGGCTGTCCTAGAACTCACTTTGTATACCAGGCTGGCCTCGAACTAACAAAGATCCAACAGACCCTTTCTTAGGGAACCTCCTATTGCTCAATTGGTATTAATTGTCCCTTTCTTCCCTTTCATTTCTTCAACCTTCCTTCTTTCCTGTCCTCCTTCAGCCCTCACCAGCTCTGTCCCACACCTTCCTTCCTGCTTCTTTCTTTCCTACCCTTCTCATTTTTGTAGACATTCACCAATCTCCCTGTAGGTCTAAGGCATCTGGCCCCACCTTTCACATCACCCCAGCTAAATCTGCACCCAAAGCCAACCATGCTGCCTTCTTAATGCTTCATCTTCTTGCATTGGGATTCAGCTTCTGGAGATCACAGAAACACATTGTTCCATGTAAAACATGTAAAGGACTGTGGTAGTGTTGCTGAATCAGCAAGATAGAAGGAAAAGAGTTGTGCAAGCAAAGTGTTTGTGTTAGAACATTTTTGTAATGCTCAAATGTGAAGATTAAAAAAAATAGAATAGTCTAGATTCAGATAGCATAAACCCCAGAACTCAGTAAGCTTGGCTTTTTTGTTTTGTTCTTTAGTAATGTAACAGACATAAGGAAAGGAGTTGATGTGGGGTAATGCTCTTGTTTACTGTAAAGATTTGTCACTCATATTGGTTTAATAAAATGCTGATTAGACAGTGGCCAGTGAGGAAGTATAAGCAGGACTATCAGACTAGGAGAATTCTGGGACGAGGAAAGGGAGTGACCACCCAGACACAGAGGAAGCAAGATGAGAACGCCTTACTGAGAAAAGGTACCAAGCCACGTGGCTACACACAGATAAGAATGACGGTTAATTTAAGTTATAAGAGTTTGTTAGTAATAAGCCCGAGCAATAGGCCACACAGTTTATAATTAACATAAGCCTCTGTGTGTTTCTTTGGGACTGAATGACTGCAGGATGGGGTGGGATAGAAACTTACATCTACAAGGGACATTCAATTTCAGTATAATTTAAAGCCCATTTGGAAAGAAATATGGAACATTTACTACACAAAGCTATCAAGTCCCTTGCCTTCTCTTCAAAAAGTACTGATAGGGAGAGGGCTAAGAAAATAGCTCAGTGGTAGAGTCCCTGCCTAGCATGAGGCTTGCACTGTAGAGGGAGGGAAGGAAGGGGGAGGGAGGGAGGGAGAAGTTATCTGAAACATCAGTTTCTATTCACCATCTCATTTAGTCTCACATTCGATACTATGATTCCTACTTTACAGAGAAGAGTGGGGCTACTTAACTTTGAAGTCAGGATTGAAAAATGAACTACAGAGGCCATAGAGCTCACAATCCAGTAAACTGTAATCCCAAACAACAAAAGAAGAAAGAGTGCTGATCACTTTTTACCAATCCCAGTCGGTTATTGATTTCACGTAAGTAATTTGTTTTCTGAAAGGGTCATTCCTGAGCATCACAAGCCCCTTCCACAAGAGAGCTTAAGACTTAAAACACTTGATCCATTTCACCAAGCCCCATGACCTCAATGAGTGCATTTACCTTTCCGGCCAGTCATACTTTCTATTCAGAGCCTATGCTGCGTCAATCTGGAGACTAGAAAGATTATGAAATGTAGTCTGTGCATTTATCTCACGATACTTTTATCACTGAAGTGCATTCTGGCTAGAACTGTTTCAGGGAATTCCTTATCATCTCTACATTCCAGAGTAGCTCAACCTCTGGACCTCCTGAGTTTAACTCTTGTGCCAATCCCCATTACAACCTATTTCTCCTATATTTCCTGTCACCATTGTAGACATGTGACCCCCAGCATTCAAAATAAAAAATCCCATTACTTTTGATACCATATCCAATAATTTACAAAGTCTGGTAAATCCTTCTTCTCAAACAGTAAAGCCTCGTTCCCTCTTCCAAACTGCCCCTGAGCATCTCAGACAGAATCCACTGATCCCACAGCACTTGGATCATGCCGTTAGCACAGCAGATAATGGTGACATATCAGGTAATTTCACATGTCTATTTCCACCACAAAATGATGGACAATGTAACATGTCTTTTCTGCTTTTATCTCCCTCCAGTTTCTTGGAACCTGAAAGACCTTTTTAAAGCTATTTCTTAGAGGCAAAATAGAGAAAATAGTATAATAAACCTCCATGCTTCAAACATTTTCTTTTCTTCTTAGACAGGGTTTCTCTACATACCTCTTGGCTGCCCTGAATTCTCTCTGTAGACCCAGCTGGCCTTGAAGTCACAGAGATCCACCTGCCTCTGTCTCACAAGTGCTGGGATTAAAATTGTGTACTACCACCACGTAGCTTCAACACATTTTCCTTAAAGTTATGTACATATGATTCATTTTATTTTAATTTATTTAGACTCCTTCCACCCATTCCTTCCAAAACATACACTCTGGACTATTTAAAATCAAATGCACAGCATCATCCCATATAAAGTTACTTCATTATACATTGCTAAAAGATAAAGACTTCCTTCCTTTTTAACAAAAGCACAATATCATCTCACCTAAAAGGAATTAACTAAAAAAAATCCTTACTGTCAACAAATAGCTAGGCTTCAGAATTCTCTAGATGTCTCAAAAATGTCTTTTATGCAGTTTATTTCTTCCAAACATGGTATGTTTAAAGGCCCATTTAATGGCGAGTATTACTCTGTGTTTAGCTAATGTTTCCTTGAGGAATGAATGGATAGGCATGTGAACAAATAAATTCTCATTACCATCTCTCTTTTCTCTAGTCCAAATTCTACTAATTTTACAAAGACCCTGCTCAAACTCTTCCATGATGACCCAGTCCAAAACAATAGCTCCCTTTTCCCACAGAAGTTGTCATCTTGCTATTATTACATAGATTTTATGTTAAGATTGTAGAGACTGTTTATCTCCCTATAAAGTTCCAGCTCCTACAAAGTAACACATTTTACTCCTCTGTGGTCTCCTCTTGGGACCAAGAACAAGGCCTTACTAATACTGAGGAACCAAGTAATTTATTCCTAAACTGAATATAATTTATAATCAAAATTAACATCCATAGATTCAAGTATCCTTAAAGGATAGAAAAAATACTGCAATTATGGCCCAAATGTGTTTGTTATGTGCTCCAGGGAAATCTATAAACTCATGTACCTTCAAACATTTTTGCTGGCTTGCATTCTATATTACATTCAACAATCTTTATACCCTTCTGTATATATTACAAATTGATATATAGCAATTTGTAATTCCATTTCAAGTAGCAACAAACAAGAATTTATTTTTGATCTATTGTGAATATTTATATTCTATGTTAAAATGGCTATATCACTTCATTGCATCTATCCAGTCAAATCTAAGTACTTCAACTCATACCCAGCAGCAGGCACTTAAATATAGGCCATTAACTTCTTTAACAGTTGAACATTTTACGTTGTTCTCCTTATTTTCTCCTTAAAGTCATTTCTCCATTCCCTTCTGCAACAGAGGTTTGTCCTAACGTAACACATTTTATGCATGTGAGTTTGGATTTGATCGTCTGAAATAGATCATTTTTTAAAATAGGGGAGTGCATGAATACGATCTCTCACTATCAAAAATGATTTAGTCATTTTCCATATTAGGAGAAATACCGATAAGCACACCTACAGAGCAATATATAATGTGTGAAAGTCCCTAGAACATTAGACATATAGATGAGTAGAAAATGTGAGAGTCTGTTCCCAACTTGCTATTTTCACACTCCTGCTTATACAAAGAGCAGTTATCTTTTTCTTATTTAACTGGTTCAGTGCAAACAGCGTGCTTTAAAAGAGGGTATGTGAGTTGGATAAGATTACACATTAAAAATCAATAAAAGTGAGTTGAAAATCCACTTCAAACTTTTCCCACACATTTGAAAGTCTTCAGATTTCTAGAAAATACAAATACAAATCATGTTTACATATACATATATGTTCAAATAATTGCATGTCAGACATTGACACAAATGAATTAATGTAGATAGTACCATTTCAAAAACTAAAAATAAGGCAGTGGTACACACCTTTAATCCCAGCACTCTGTAGGCAGACATAGGCAAATTTCTATGCATTTGAGGCCAGCCCAGTCTACCTAGCAAGTTCCAGGCCAACCAAGGCTACAGAGTGAGACCCTGCCTCAAAAAACAAAACAAACATACACACCCATAAATACTAGAAAGGATAAATGAGCAGGCTCATAATCCCACTAACCAGAACTAGTACTAACAGTTTATTTCAACTCCAATCCCTCTCTTAGGAAATTAATTAAATATCTCAGATAAATATTTGATATTGGGCACTAAAACTACCTTTGCTTTCTGGAGTCCAGCGATACACTCAGGTGATTTTTCCCTATGATGTTAGGCTATCATGTACAATAGGGGTACTATGAGCAGGTGGAATACATAGCTCTACACTGTTACATAAGGAAGCCTGAGGAGTTCCTTTATAATTTTCGGGACCTCTACTAATGTAACCTGATTTCAGTATAGAAAGAAATTTCAGGACATACCAGTATGAAGTACAGCTGGAATTCATCAAAGGGCATGTTAAACATTGGTGCTAGCTGGGTGGTGGTGATGCACACCTTTAATCCCAGCACTTAGAGGCAGAGACAGGCAGATTCCTGTGAGTTCCTGGACTACAGAGTGAGTTCCATGACAGCCAGGCCTACTCAGAGAAACCCTGTCTCAAGCACACACACACACACACACACACACACACACACACACACACACACACACACGAGAGGAGAGAGAGAGAGAGAGAGAGAGAGAGAGAGAGAGAGAGAGAGAGAAATGCTAAGTGTTGAATAAAGGTTAAAAAGAAAGGCACTTAGGAAGATCCTGAAACTATCCAGAGAAAACATGATGAAAAATAGTACATTCACACAGCCTTGACACATCGCACCACTGATTGTTTATTAATTCTAAGGATAAAGCATTGTACAAAGGGAAAATCAGGTGGAACCACATGAATCTAGTAAAAAAAAAAAAAAAAAAAAAAAAAAAAGACTCACCTAAAGTTGGATTGACCCAACATCATCTGCCTTTCTATGTGATACACAAACAACATACTGACACACTGGCCATTCTATTGCATTATTGCCAAGAATGGGAAGATTCAGACAAGTTCAAATTAAGTGTACTATAGGGTATAAGAACTGGTCTAGATTTTTTTTAAGCTGGGAAATTATTCTAGGTAACAGGAGGATGGGCTGGCCATGGCACAAAACTGTAATCTCAGCACTTGGAAGGTGGAGGCCAGAGGGAAAAATAAGGAAAACTCAACTTTCTAAACTGAGAAATAAGAGAAGATGCATTATTATTGGCCTTGCAGAATTGGAAGAATTTATACATGAACACTATGAAAATGTATGCCAACACATTAGGTAACTTGAATGAAATAAAACATTTTCTGGAATCAGTAAAAATGACCCAAGGAGAGCTAGGAAACCTGAGCAGAGCTACAACAAATAAAATAAAATGCCAACAAATAAATGATGAGACTGAACAAGTAAGTTAGAAATTTCCTGCACTGATTTAATACCAGTTCTTCACAAACTCTTCCAAAAGTGAAAGAAGAAACCCTTGGTGGTTTGAAAGAAAATGGCCCCTAAATGGCGCTATTAGGTGGTGTGGCCAATTGAAGTATGTATGGCTTTAAAGACAGAAGTGTGTCACTGTGGGAGTGAGCTTTGAGTCTCCTTTGCTCAAGCTACCCTCAGTATGGTACACAGTTCATTTCCTGATGCCTTTGGATAAAGATGTAGAAATTTCAGCTCCTTCTCCAGCACCATGTCTGCCTGCTTACATGCCACCATGTCCTGTTATGATGGTAATGAACTAAACCCAATGAAATGTTTTCCTATATAAGAGTTGCTGTGGTCATGGTGTCTCCTCATAGCAATTGAAGCCCTAACTAAGACAAAACACTTCTTAACTTTTTCTAATACCCTGAATACCAATGTCAGACAATCTAAAGCCATACCTTCACAAATGTACCCAGTCTTGTCCAAAGCTAAGGACATTTTTTAAAAAAGAAAACATATAACATCTCTTATGCATATAGTTATAAAAATCTCAGCAAAATACATCAGACTAAATCTAGTAACATATAATTAAACACATAAAATATTATATACCATGTCCAAGTAAATTTATCTCAGGAATAAAAAAATTGACATTTTGTAGCATATAAGATCAATATGTAAAAATCATTTGTAATTATGCACTATACCAACAATTCAATAATTTCATCCATAATAGAATAAATTGCTTTGAAAGAAATTTGATGATAGCAAAAAATTGTACTTACAAAGAGTTCAAAGAAATTAAAGAACGTCTGCTCTAACTATATCATGAAAAACCATGTTCATGGATTAGAAGATACAATATCATGAAAATGGAAATATTTCCCAAATTTATCAATAAATCAACAAAATTCTTATCAAAATCTCAGCTGGTTTTCCTCCAAAAAGTATTACATGATTCTTCAGTTGACCCAGAACAGTCAAAGTAACCTTGAAAAGAAAGAACAAAGCTGGAGGACTTATATTTCCTAATTGCAAGATAAATGTAATTCTATAGTAAACAAAACTTTGTGCTGTTGGCATATGAATAAATGTAAATCCATGCATAGAAGTAAAGTGGAGTTTTCAAAACAACGCTTACTTAAATTGCTTTTAACAAGAGTGCTAAGACAGGGTAGGGTGGAAGGGAAGCTGTAGAGATGGCTCAGATATTAAGAACACTGGCTACTCTGCAGAGGACCCAGGTTCAGATCCTAGTACCCACATGACGAATCACAACCACCTCTAACTCCACATCCTTAGGATCCAAAGCCCTCCTCTGGATTCTGCAGGCACAAGACACACATGTAGTATAATATATGTAGACAAACATTTTATATAGGTTTTTATATATAAATTATATAAAAATCACAAATGTGTAAATATGTTTTGGATAGTTTTATATTATTTTCTTTTAAATTTTATTATAAGAATGTTGCTGATTTAAAAAATTACACACCAAAATTAAGCAGCCCAACTTCTATACAGTCAGAGTAGTATTCAAATTGGAGGCTGTGGAGCTTCACACTGGATTTTATATTTTCACATTTGAATATATTTTATGTACATATCCATAAGCAGAAACGTGTCCATGACAGAATTAAAAATAGAAGAACAATTAACTTTTTATCTTTTCTTCCTCATCCCCTAATATAAATCTTTGAGGAAGAGACAGAGACAGAGAAAGAGAAAGATAATAAAATTTAATAGTTGTGGTATGTTAATTGGACATTATATACATAAAACTGAAACTGGACCCCTTCTTAGCAAATATGTAATTTTTTTTTTTCAAAACGGATCAAAGGGCTGGACAGATGGCTTAGTGGTTAAGAGCATAGAGCATTAGATGTTCTTACAAAGGACCTTGGTTCAATTCCCAGCACTTACATGGCAGCTCATAACTCTCTATAGCTCCATTGCAAGGGAATCCAACCCCCCCCATTCTGGCTTCTATGGACACCACCAGGCTTACATGTGGTGCATAAATATACATGCAGGCAAATCACTCATTGATGGGGGATGTCCTTCTGTATGTTGTGAATATTTGTTTCTCTTATTAGTTGATGAATAAAACTGTTTCAGCCAATGGACAGACAGGATTTAGACAGGTGGTAAATCCAAATAGAAATAGAGAAAGGTAGTAGGTGGAGTCAGCAAGACACCATATAGCTACCAGAAAGGTAGGAAACCCGAACATTCTCCAGTAAGCCAAGACCATGTAGAGATACACAGATAAATAGAAATCGGTTAATAACTAAAAGAGAGCTAGCCAATAAGAAGCTTGAACCATCAGACGCAGTTTATAGTTAATATAAGCCTCCGTGTGTTCATTTGGGACTAAACAACTGCAGGACCAGGTGGAACAGAAAATTCTGTCCACAACTCATATGCATAAAAATTAAAACAAAACAAATTAACTACAATAGCAAAAATGACCAAGAATATAACAAATCTAAGAACTAAAACAACACAACTCATAGAAAACCATAAAAGTTATGCTTGTTTCAGTATATAGCAGAATGAAACATAAGGATCTTGACTTTGAGACTAGCCTTGTATGGGCTATATAGTGAAGCTCTGTCTCAACGTATTAAAAATAAATCAAGATATTATATATGTTATGAGTTGATTTATGTGAAATATCAAGAATAAGAAACCAATGGAGACAAAGTAGATAAATGGTTGCCAAGATCTAGGGAGAGGATGGAATATGGAGAATGAATAGCCACAACATTCCTTTTGGGGCAATGAAAATGTCCTGGAATTAGATGATGGTGCTGTTTGTACCATTTTGTCATTATCCCAAACTTCTATGACCTATACATTTTTATAGTAGGTGAAGTATATCTCAGCTAAAAACAATTTGGTAAATAACAAAAATGTGGGTAGAGAGAGACCCCTTGTCTGACCCAGTTATTACTATGGTACTCTTCAATAAAGAAGAACTAATTTTTGGAGCTTATCCATCTGTCTATCTGTCTATCATCCATCCATCCATCCATCCATCCATCCATCCATCCATCTATCTATCATTTTTTCAAGACAAAGTTTCTCTGTGTGGCCTTGGCTGTCCTGGAACTCACTATGTAGACCATGCTGGCCTCAAACTCACAGAGATCCACCTACCTCTACCTCCCAAGAGTTGGTATTAAAGGCTTGTGCCACCACTGCCCAACCTGATTGGCTTCCTTTTGGTCTATATATGTCACTGAATATTCACAATGAAAGCACTGTGTAACAAGTTTTTGTGTTACTTTTTAATTTTGTGCATAGCTGTATGTTTACTGTAATATAATAAATGTATTTATGTGGAATTAAATTTTTATATTCAATTTTATTTTATATGTAAATATTAATGTAATCATAAAACAAAATATGCAAAAACAAACATAATTATGCCTTGAATCCCATTAGCATCTACTCCCTTTAGGCAAGCAATTTCCTTAATTTCTGGTTAATTTTATCTGTAAAACATATTGGACAGGTATTAACAGATACATAGCTATGTACTTCCCCTTTCTTCTTACCTAAATGGCAACATATTTGTTATGTTAACTTGATACAAGCTAGAGTCATCTGAGAGAAAGGAACCTCGACTGAGGAAATGCTTCTGTAAGGTCAGGCTGCTGGGCATTTTCTTAATTAGTGATTGATGGAGGAGGGCCAAGATCATTCCTGTCCTGACTTCCCTCGTTGATGAACAGTAACATGGAAGTGTAAGCCAAATAAACCATTTCCTCCTTCCTCCCCCACATGCTTTGGTCATGGTGCTTCTTCATAGAAGTACCCCAACAAAGGCAATATTATACATAGTATTTTCTATCTTGCAAACACAAGATTTATGTTAAGATTTATTCAAACCATGCTTTAAACATAGGGAAAGTCAAATACCTTTTAGATCATTCTGTTTGGTTCATTTCCTCAGATGCTGGGCTGTAGGTCACTCTTCATGGTACCCACCATGCTTGGAAACTTTTGTCATGTTGTTGAGAAACAGTTTTCTATGGAGATTTCCTGTACATGAGCATGCTCATGAAGTAGGTTTTCAATGGCCTCCGTTCTTGTCTTCAATCTACCAATAGTTCAAATCGCTGCTTCTCCCCCACAAGATTTAGCGTGTGTGTGTGTGTGTGCCTGCATGCGTGCGTGTGTGTGTATACATATATATGTGTGTGTTTATATGACACAAAAATAGAGGGAGGTCTCACAAAAACAGCTAGAGTTTAAGCCTGAAATTCTGGCCAAATCCTGGTGTGCAGGCAGAAAAGTGGGAAGTAATGCTGGGCCCTGGTTTCTCACTGCAAGGGAAATTCTCATGGATTTGTAATCCTACCACCAGCTGCTCCTGGCTTACTGCTTTCTCTGCTTGGATATGTGAAAACTTTCCTCTATCACTTAACAATTACAGATTTTTGAATATGTTTTGAAAAACCTCATGGATCGCTGTGATAATATTGGGAGAGCCATGCATATGCTCACTTTACCACGGTTTATTTCTTCGGCATTTTTTTTCCTGTTGTTGTGCTGGAGGTGAAATTCAAAGCTGATTGCTAGACAAGGGCTCTACCACTGAGCTATGTTCCCCATAATAAATGAATACTTATTGAGGCTACACTGTACCAATCCAGGTTCTCAAGATACTAAAATTTCAAAATACATTATCACACCTGACCAAAGCTCAAGATTCCTTTTATGCTCTGTTTAAGAATGGGACATTTGCCTTCCTAATAGAGTAGAAACCTTCCAAATATACCAGGATGGCTAGATTCAAAGAGATCTGCATCTAGCCCACCTCTTCCTCCCTGCTACCTGGATTCAACTAGTAGTACTCTCTCAAAATAAAAGACTCTCAAGGAAGCAAAAGCTCACCCTGGAAAGAAACCTTTTCATTTCTCTCATCCTTCCCTTCAATTGTACTGATGATGTCGTGAAATGCTGAAATTACTTCTAGAAAAAAAAATATACATATCCCTACCACCTACTCAATGTTCAGTGTTATTTCCTTAGGACCTGAAGCCTTGCTTTTGTTTTTGTGTTTGTGTTTAATGGCAAGTTACTGTAAAGCGTTCACTCATGATGATGATGACTTCTAGCTTCTGGGCAGACCTCTTCTGTTGCCACCCTCGGAGCATCTCTTCTCTGATGAATGTGGACTTAGGCTGTGCGTGACATTTTTTTCCTGATTATTGTTTCACATCTTTTATCCTGCTCCGGAGATGCTAAAATTAGATGCATTTACAATCTCATGTTCAATGGCGAGACAAAAGGCATTCTCTGCTCTTTGCTATTTAACAGGCTGATGTGCTGACTAATTCTGCAGCAGCTTTCGCCATTAGTTCAGTTGCTAAATAGAGCTGTTGACATGGAGTCTGATAAAAGCTGCTTAATTAAACAGTATTTTTAATCCATTAATATTTCCATTGTTGACTAGACACAAACATACCACTGTAGTAAAAGCAACTTAAAACAAGGACATACACATCTTAGAATATGGAAGTGTTATTTTCAGCCATTTTTTCCCTATTACTTTGGAAACGAAAGCCATTGAGAAATGTCAGCAATGATTTTTTTCAAAATAAGGTCACAGACAGTACAGGCTGATGTTACCTGTATGGAATTGTGGGAGCTGAGAAAAGCCAGAGAGCCCTAACGAGCCAGAGCCAACTACGGATTTAGAGGTTTTTCCTTTGTGGGGTTAGAATCTGTGCTATGTCCAGATTGCTGCATGAAGACCTCTCTGCCCTACATGCTTATATGAAACAAATACGCCTAGTTCTTCTCAGCCTGGAGTGAAATTATACTTAGAGGTGGCTGAATGTTAACAGCCTTTGAATTCTCAAGCTTTGGAGAATTTATGGCTCAGTCCATATGAACATAAACGGATTAAAATTAATTCTTTCCTTGTTTTCTAGGGTGGAAAGATATAGGAGTGTGAATCATGTTTTCGGTCAAGATTCGGCCTATATTTGGGAATTGCCCGAGAGGTAATTCCCTGTTAAGTCGTGATGTGGAATGGCCATCAGTTCAAGGAGTCTAGTTTTTTCCTCTTGTCACTTCCCCATAAAACTCAGCTCATATGGTGTACTGTTAATTGCTATGAATGCAATAAAAATCTAAACTACGTTATTTCTGTGGCTTTCAAAAAACAAAGCAGAAAGAAGATACAAACAACAGATATGCTTTGTTGATGCCTCTGACATTATTAAAAAATGCTAGAGGTAAATGGTCTCATTTGCTCCTTACAGTAACTTCGTGAAGGACAGTCTGTTGTATTTAAAGAAACTGAAGGTGCAGTGGAGTGAAGCTTGGATGAGACCACAGTAATTAAAGGGAGTTACTGGTATTTAGGCCCAGTCTTATTCCACTACCCTTGAACAGATAGACCGTATATATGTGTGTTTCTATCCAAGGCACTGAAGTTTTTGTAGAGGTGTTAAATCGTACCTTTACTATTGGCTCACATGGCCATGGGGGGGGGTACTTTTTAGTCACAGACAGACATGATTCCTGTTTCTCCGCCACTTTGAAAAGTCAGTGATTAGAGATGTGACCCACACTGAGTGCTTTCACCTCTGTTATGAAGTTTCTACCATTTCAAAGGTTGGGCAGGTTCTGAAAATGAACATGTATTCATGTGCCCACGTGTATACTCACTCCCCCACAACCACCTGTCACTCACAGTTCTTTCTGAGTCATGCCCACAGTCAAATACTGGTGTCCCATCAGATCCCACTCCTCTGTCTTCTATCTTTTCTATTCTAGAGAAGAGACACTAATGACACTGGTGACATCATTTTCTTATCTTTATTTTCTGTAAAATGTCACATGTCCCACTGGTACATATCGCGGTAAATAAGGATCAGGATAAACAAATAGGCCGAATAGATGTTTATTCAGGGAGAAATAACTTACAACCTAGACAGATGAACACCAGGAAATTCCACCCGATCCTCTCCTGTCCGAGTCACGCCAGAAAGAGAGCGCCTTTCCTGGCCCCCTCCGACCTCCTTCCACAGGTCACTTCCCCCATGGCTCCACCCCCAATGGGCGTGGTCAGTGCCACAGAAGGACTATCTCGCTACAGGTACGTATAGACGGAAGAAGTTCCTTTATCGTATAGAAACCATCTCTTGCAAATGTGGCTTTCCTCAACCGTACCATTCTAGGTCCTTCCAGTTCAACCTGTTTCCAGAGGATTGTCCAAGGCCTCTGACCTTGAAGAAGAGCACAGACTGAGTCACTACTGCATGCCTGGGAGCATTGTGGATGACTTGAGACTTATAGTCCCATCGCATTAAGTACAGACTTTTAATCTGGATATGCAAGGAAATGATTGGTGTTGGAAAGAGGAGGGCAGATATAAAGAGAGAAAAATTTGAAGTGAGATTAAAGCTGTAAATCCAGGTTAAAATAAGGACTCATTGTGTATAGACATGACCAATCTTTATTACCTGTGACTTCTTTAGAACCTCTGTCAATGAATTACATAAAAAAAAAAACCTAAATACAGATAGAGACAGCACCTAGACATGCATGAGCCAGATGGGCACTGGGGTGACTGTGTACGGAAATCAACTGAACATGGACAAAGGAGAGCCTAAGAAGCAAAAAATGACCTCATTCTTTGTGCAAACTTGCCGGGAGGAACATAAGAAGAAGCAACCGCATGCTTTAAGGGTCAACTTCTCAGAGTTCCCCAAGAAATGCTCAGAAAGGTGGAAGCCCGTATCTGCTAAAGAAAAGGGGAAATTGAAGACATGGCAAAGGCTGACAAGGCTTCTTATGAAAGAGAAATGAAAACCTACATCACCCCAAAGGGGAGACCAAAAAGAAGAAGTTCAAGGACTCCAATGCACCCAAGAGGCCTCCTTCTGGCTTTATTCTGTTCTGAGTATCGCCCCCAAATCAAAGGAGAACAACCTGGTGATGCTGCAAAGAAGCTGGGAGAGATGTGGAACAACACTGCCTCAGATGACAAGCAGCCCTATGAAGTTTTTTTTTTTTGCCTCTGAGGATTCCTGGAAGATTGAGTCAGGGGAAAAATAGAGGAGAGCAAGAAAGGAGACATCATAATAGAGGGAGCCATTATAGGTTTAAAGAGAAATCTGGCACTAGGGAAATGTCCAAACATCCACAAGGATGACCTCAACTAACAATCTAAACAAGAGTGGAGAGGCTATCTTAAATGTCCTTCCCTATAATGAGATTGATGACTAGCTTATAAGCCATCCTAGAGCCTTCCTATAAAGCATTTAACCTCCCTGTAGATGACTCACTCCTTTTTTTTTTTAAGATGCACATTCATACAACAAAGACATCTGTTCAACTATGTTCATAGCAGCATTATTTGTAATAGCCAGAACCTGGAAGCAAACTAGATGCCCTTCAACTGAAGAATAGATGGAAAAAATGTGGTACATTTACACAATGGTGTACTACTCAGCGGTAAAAAAACAAACAAAAACGATGGAATTTTGAAATTCACTGCAAATGGAAGAAACTATCCTGAGTGAGGAAACCCAGTCACAAAAAGACAAACACAGTATGTGCTCACTCATATATGGTTTTTAGACAGAGCAAAAGATTATCAGCCTACAATCCACACCGACAGAAAAGCTAGGAAACAAGAAGGACCCTAAGAGAGACATAAATAGTCCCCTGGAGAAGAGGAAAGGAACAAAATTTCCCAAGCAAATTGGGAGCATGAAGGAGGTACTTAGGGAGAAGAGGAAGGGAGAGGTGGGCATGGTGGAGCAGGAAGATTGAGTCAGGGAAAGAATAGAGGAGAGCAAGAAAAGAGATACCATAATAGAGGGAGCCATTATAGGTTTTAAGAGAAATCTGGTCCTAGGGAAATGTCCAGAGATCTACAAGGGTGACCCCAACTAAAAATCTAAGCAATAGTTGAGAGGCTACTTTAAATGCCCTTTCTCGATAATGAGATTGATGACTACCTTATATGCCATCCTAGAGCATTCATCCAGTAGCTGATGGAAGCAGAAGCAGACACCCACAGCTAAACACTGAGCTGAACTCCTGGAATCCAGGTGCAGACAGGGAGGAGTGATGAGCAAAGGGGTCAAGACCAGACTGGAGAAACCCACAGAGACAGCTGACATGAACAAGGACTCATGGACTCCAGTCTGATAGCTGGGAAACCAGCATAGGACTGGCCTAGATTCCGTGAATGTGGGTGACTATTAGGAGGCCTGGGCAGTCTTCGGGGCCTCTGGTAGTGGATCAGTATTTATCCCTAGTATATGAATGGACTTTGGGAGCCCATCCCACAATGAGGGATACTCTCTCAGCCTAGACACAAGGGGGAGGGCCTAGGCTCTGCCCCAAGTGATATTACAGACTTTGAAGATCCCCATGGAAGGCCTCACCCTCCCTGGGGAGCAAAAAGAGGATAAGATGGGGCTTGGTGGGGGAAAGGGGAGTAGAGGAGTGTGCGGGGAAACAAGCTTGTTTCTAATTTAAATTTTAAAAATTATGAAAAAAAATTGTTTTTAAACTGTACAGTGTCTTTTTTAGTATAGTTAAAACACTACCAAATGTGTCTTTAGATATCCATGTCCTGGTGGTAATTTCAATAGCCACTAACCTTGCCTGGTACAGTCTGAGGGTTGTAAATTGGCATAGAAATTTGTTGGTGCACAGCACAAATTATTAATTTATGGGGATGGTAGTTTTTTTGTTTTGATTTGGGTATTTTTCATCTTCAGTTGTCTCTGAAACAGCTTATTGTTCTGTTCACTGAATACCAGTCTGTAATAGCAAAAAAAAAAAAAAAAAAAAAAAAAGTAAAAAGAAGAAAACAAAGAAAAAATTGCAGCTGTTTTGTTGACATTCTGAATGCTTCTAAGTAAATAATTTTTATTAAAGAAAAACCCTAAGTACATTCATAAGGATGCCATCCAAACAAGACAATCCTTTGAAAATGTAGAATAATTAGCTAACCCTTCCTTAGCATGGTCTGTTATATAAATAGCATTCTTTACATCAGAGTTCAAACAAATATTGAGACACTGAAAAGTAATTAGCTATTGACTAACTCTGAGCTGTAATGATGTCTCTAAACTTCAGAAGGGGATTAATGAATAGCTCAGGAATCAGAATCTCAGTGCCCTCCTACAGCCACCATTTTGGGTCCGAAATTTAATGGGACAGAGGAGGACCTCAGCAAACTGCAGCGTGGGACCTCAGAATGCCACATGCCAAAATGAGTGAGAGCTAGAGATAGTAAGAGAAATTACAAGTCCAAATTTTTATGTGAAAAAACAGTATTTTTTAATGTTGTCAACTAATTTGGCTATTTTTAAAAATATCAGAATGGCCAAATAAAGCATGTCTCCAGGCTGAACTTGGCTCACAAACCCTTGCCCTGGTTTCTAAGGTACCTTACAACTTCTCAAATGCCCCAGCCTGTCAAGTTTCTTTTTATAAGTTGGCACAAAATGTGCATAAACATTTTAAACTCCTGATTAATGTAGAAACATTTGTAAGAACAAAAGAAAATATTGCTTCAAGTAAAACAAAACTGTATTTACCACATACTTGAATTTTGACCAGTATACTAGATGTTTTAATAAAGTTGTTTATCCTTTAATTAAAGATAAAATAAGGGGAGCTGAAAATTTAAAGAGGAGAATGTTAATTGGGATGTTTTAAGGCCAGGATAAAGAAAAATGGAGGAATAAACCTCTCTAATTAAGAGGTTGGTATGAATTCATGTCTACTCCTGAAACCCAAATTCATCCAGAACTGTAACAGCTGAGTCCTGATCTTGGCCCTTGAGAATATTTTCATCTCATTGCATTCAATTTTTCAGTCCATTAAAAAGAGGGAGAGGTTAATACCAGCACCCAGGAATTTTCCATGTCCTTTAAAAAAGGATTGGAATTTCCGCAAAATCCACTCACCCAAGGAATATTAAATATTTCAAGTACTAGCAGACAAGTTCCAGAGACAACCAAAGTCTCACATTCACCTTCCTCTACTAGTATGGGACTGGTTTGAAATTTTATGATGCTGTTAAGTTCATTAGTGAAAGTAATTGTTTCCACATTACTAAACACACTAATGGGATAATTTCATTTTTTAAAGGCATTATTACTGTGTGGGCCATTGAAAAACATTGGAACTGCTGAAAACAACAACCTGAAAAGTCACAACTTTTGATTGTAAACTCAGAAGTTGGTCACAGAGATTTCTTTTAAAAATACATATTCCAAGTGTTACAGTAACAATAGAAAAATCACATAAAGATAATGCAATCATCCTTTTGACAGGAAAGATGTAAAGCCTGTGCTCTAAAAGCACATTATGTATCAATTATATTTTAATATGCATTAAATATAAAGAGATTAAATACCCAAACCAATGCAAAGGCATCTGAGTTCAAAGAGCAAAAACCTGACTAGTGTTAAGATGGGAACAACATCTGAACTGACCTACCATTCAATGCAACCTGCAGCAAAATTTCAATAACCTTCTTTTGAAGGCATGCAAAGCTAGTCTCCAAATACAGACAAATTTGCAACTGTTGTATCAAGATCCAAGATCAGCTAAATCCATAAAGATCATAGAATGATAGTTTTCAGGGGATGGAGGAGGGAGATTTTTTTATTGAGTACAGTGTCAGTTTGGTATGATGAAATGAGTCCTGGCGATGAGTTCTGATGGTTGCACAGTGATGTTAAGGTACCACTAAACTATACCATCGGAATGGTTAGAACGATAACCTTTACTTTATGTACATTTTACTCTAGAAGTAGTTTTGATTAACAAATGAACTGAATAGATAATCTCTAAAGATAGTAAGGAAAAGGCCGATAAGCACATGAGAAGATGTCCAATATCACTGGTTACTGAGAAGACATGTTATAAACATGAAATTGTTTCACTCCTACTACTAAAATAACACAAAGCACAGGCAATGACACTTGGGGAGAATGTAGAAATTGGAATGTGTGCTGTATTGATGAAATTGCAAGATGGTACAGCTGATGTGTAAAACTGTTTGGTGGGTCCCCAAATGTTGATTATGGGCCAGAAGTGGAGGCTTATTTCTGTAACTCCAACCATATAGTGAAACCCTGTCTCAAAACAAATTGTTGCCCATGGAGTTACTATATGAAGAATCAATTCTATGTCTGGATCCAATATACTCACTGGAGTATGGTCAATCTCCCAGTGGCCAGGCCCACAAAGAAAACAGTCCTCCCCCAGCTCCACCTGGGAGAATTGGTCAGGGAGCATGATCTTGGTGCATTATGTGAATTCCCAAGTAATCAATAAAGTATTACATTGGATAAAAAAGAAACTGGATCCCATCTGCCTGGCACGGAGAAGGTTCAGAGTGCCAACAATACAGCTGGCTTGGAGAACAAGCAGGCAAGATTAGCAATAAAAGCTGGCTGTCTCTAGAAAGGTGGTACTGGAGAAAAAGAGGGGGGCTTGCTAGAATACATCATAGTATAGAGAAGGTGCGAATGGTGAGATGTGTGGGCGAGAGATAAGGATAAAGAAAACAAGATGAAAGATGATTAGTGAATGTGGAACAATATATTATAAGCCAAGAACAATACTCACTGTATCGCTTCGCTCTACCATGCATGATATTAACTTAGTTGTAACAGTGCAAATGTTTGTATTCTTTCATAACACAGTATAGAACAAGGCAGTGCAACTTACTAGAATAAGATTCTTAGATTTTCATCTGGCTAATGCTTTTCTAGCATAACAAGAAACTGATAGATGATATCTGAAATGGATAAGTGTAGAAATACCAAGAAAATCCCACTGTAAAGGAATGTGGGCTTAACTAAAAGAAACAACTAAAAATATTTCTGTGGCTGCTTCTGTGAGGCAGAACTAGGGTGTGGTAAGGATGAGCAGGACTGAAGATTTTCATTATATGAGTTTTAAATCTGAATCATTTTTTTTTGATGTTATAGCCTACCAATATATTGTTTTAGCTATAAAAATTAACTCTAGACATACTGGAAACTGTGACCATACTAAACTGGAGAGGGTTGAGATTTAATTAAAAGGTGGTGTCATAATCTTGACCAGAAATAATGAGGGGCTTCCTGAGTCTAACTTGGCAGATAAATTCAATCAAACTTATTCAACTCATGAAGGCCTTTTCCCATTATGGGTCCCATTAGAATGTAATTACAGAGTAGGAACTTTGTTTTGCTCTATCACCAGCATCTATCTTGGTATCTGCTGAATGAATAAATGAATATATCTTAACACACATCCACAAAGCCAAATTGCATTCTTTCTGGTTCCTAAGGTGATACATATTTATAAAAATGACTGCTTCCTTAGATGGCAAAAGAATAATAGTCACATCATTCTTGTCTTTCCTCCTGTCCTCATGAGAAAAAGGCAGAATGGGGAGACCTGTTATTCTTATGGAAATCAGGCTTTATATGCCTCCAAAGCTCAGATAAGATCTGTAGCACTGATACGCATAATCGTTAGAGGGACAGTGGCTAGAGCTCAGTTTGCTTTGGCCTAAGAGTGCAGAATTTCTATGATTCCATTTTATCTTCAGCAAAGAGACCAAATCAAAGCCATAATTGCAAAAGCTGGATCTGAATATTTTCATATAAGATGTTTTAATAGAATTTGGTGCAGAATCACAATTCTTAGCTGGAATTTGAGAAAGCAATAATTCAAGAGGCAAAGTACCCACAAAGTAAACTATTAAGTTATACAACTGTCGATAAGAGGTGCCAGAGGAATTCTGCACCAATATATTAGGAAATAAGAACAAAAACTTGATTCCGTTCTAGCTGAAAACCAGCGACCATGTAATTTAGTCTGCATGATCACTGCCTGATTCTTCTTGGAACGCTGCCGGTCAAATTTTCTACACACATTCAAGTGGTAAAGCACATGAGCCAGGCTAAGTTTAGGTTTTCATTTTTGTTTTTGCAAAGCTGAGGATAGAATCCAGGGCCTTGCACACCTACACAAATGCTGTACCATTTAGCTACATCCTCATGCCATGGCTAAGCTTTTAAATGAACCCAACCATTGAGATTGTTGGTAGAGTTCTGATCTAGCATGCATGAAGCTCTATGTTTGATTTCCAGCATGGCACAGACAAGGGGAAGTGATACATGCCTGTTATCATAGTACGGAGAATGTGGATGTAGGGGGGGGCAGGAATTCAAAGTCATGCAAACTTGTGCTACATGAGATCCCACCCTCCGGCATCCTACCTCCAATTAAACAGTGTTCTCTCAGAAACAGGTGCAGGTGCCAAGCATTTAGTCCTAAATGTAAAAGCTAAGCTAGTGTCAAGACCTTCGCTGAATACTGGGGACAGATCCACTCCTTGCGCTCAAGGCATTTGCTGTCTACTGAAGGACACAATAAGTGCAAGTAGACAAACAGAAATTTTCTATTGTAGGATATTTTTAAAAAGAAAAGAAACAATGGGGTAGGAGAGATGTCTCAGTGCTGACTGCTATTGTAGAGGACCTGGTCTCAATCCCAGTACTCACATGGAACCTCAAAACCGCCTATAATTCTAATCCCAAGAGAAGTGATGTCTTCTTCTGGCCTTCACGGGTACTGCATGCACGTGGTACATTCAGGCAAAACATTCACACACAGAAAATACATTTAAAAAAGAAGCACATGAAGGTACATAGCGTGACCAGAAAAGGTCTTTTCCAAGAGGTGCTATTTCAGGTGAGGCTTCATGAATGACTAGAGACTCTGCTGGTCAGCACCAAGCAAAGCATCTTCCAAGCAGTGGGAAGAAAAAGTTCTGAAGTCTCTGAGATGGGAAAAGATAAGACTTAAGGAGGCCAGTGTGGCCTATAGAGCAAGAGAGAAAATAGAAAGAAATGGGCTTGGAGAAACGAAGACCAGTCTTTCTACCCACAGTGATGAATTCAAGTCCTTTTCCAAGGGCATGAATCTTTTGTTTTTTGGCTTTGTCAATTTTTCAATAGGTATGAGACATCATGGAGAAACAAAAAGTGGCCAAAGGATTTATACATTAGCTTTTACTAATGCTTTCCTTTAAAAAGATACTCAATTAGATCCATGAATCTGGTGTTAAATGCAGACCTGTTATTGTAGATCCTCACGACCCAGTTACCTAGTGTTGTAGTGTCATTTCTGTTGCTGTGATAAACTCAAACCAATAGCAACTTAAGGGAGGGCCTGCTCTTTTCTAAAGGGAAAGAAAGAGGCATGGATGGGGAGGGAGAAGAAGTGGGAGGGGAGGAGGGAGGTGAAAAACCGGGGTTCAGGTATACTATATGAAAGAAAAAGACCGTATTTATATACCATAAGATTCGTGTGCTCTAAATGTTCAATTCCATTTATCTTCTTAAAACATTTTACATTAAAAACCCCTGAGGAGGCTTTGTAATAGGAAGACAAAATTGCTTGGCCTTCGTATAAAGTGATTCATGACCTGGAGATGTAGCTCAGTGAAAACATGTGTGAGGTGTAAAATTCCGTCTCCAGAACCAAAGTGGGGAGGGAACAAATAGTGATTCATGGGAGCGACGACACAGCCTCTTGTTGGAAAGCTCTATATTTGTTAGCATATTTCATCTATGTGGTTATTGTAACAATCATACTAATTCCATTTTAGAAGATAGAGAGCCCAAGAATCAGGAAGGTTGAGTAATTTAGCTGGAGTCAGAAATTTAGCTAGAACTCAAGTTCAAAATCGGAATGTTATCTTACCCAATTCTACAATTGCTTAATATGGGTTGATTTTGCCTGTTTACAGATTGCTGCTTTGGTAATGTGTTCATCTCACTCAGTTGAAGTCCAGAAATGTGAAAGAAGTCCTGGAATCCAAACACTCTTATGGCCCTATTTCAGATTGCTAAACACAGATTAAGTGTAAGTAATACACTCCAGTGCTATAAATGAAGAAATGAGATGTTTGCTTTTTTGTTTTTAGAATAACATATGAAAAATTTTCTTCTCAAATCTTAAAAATGTCATCACATTGGTCCAAAGATCAGTTTCTCAGAACTTTGCTGATTATTGGATAATTATTTATGACCAAATAGGAATATATACATATATATATATTATCTCATTGGAAAAATGTGAAATATGTATATATCATGGTAAAACATTGCTATTTCCTCTAAAGCATATTAAGGGTTCAAAAGATTTGTAAACGTACCCACTTTGTTTATCCAAGAATTCTGAGTTCCTTGTAAAGTACCCTGCAGAGCCAAGCAAAGAGCTGAACATTCTGAAGGCTGTGGTCCTAGAGCAGGACACTTTATGATCTCTCCAGACTATATATAGCATAGCGTGAGAACTAGAGGGGCTCTGGAGGCCAAGAGCTATCTATATGAACAGTCAATGAATCTAGCAAAGTGCTGGGAAAATAGTGAGTACTCAGTAATTGGATTCTTAGCCTGAATGTAATGGAGTGGGAAAAGTTAAATAGGTAAATAAATAAGTTGGGTGTGGTGGCACACACCTTTCATCCCAGCACTCATGGGTGGGGAGCAGGCAAATCTCTGAGTTCTAGACCAGCCTGGTCTACAAATCAAGTTCCACAACAAAGCCTGTTTTGAAAAGCTAAAGGGGAAAAAAGACTATGTAGGCAAGCGAATCAACGATTTCTTAGAGAAGATACAGGAAATCCTGACCATTAAATAAGAAAGGAATACAGAAATCAATCAAAATACTAGGCTGGCCATGGTGGCACATACCTTCTTTAATCCCAGCATCAGGAGGCAGAGGAAGTCAGACCTGTGTGAATTCAATGCCAGGCAGAGGAACAAAGTGAATCTGTTTCAAAAAAAAAAAAAATAAGTATTCCTCACAAAATTACACCATTAGAGATGAACACTGAAGGCAAAGGCTGAAAAAAAAAAAACTATTCACAGTATATAACTAACAAAATACCAAAGACAAAAGCTCAGTGAGAATGGACAAGACAATAGAATGGACACTACACAAGAAAACTGCACAAAGGACCCCCAAACACACAAAAGGATGGCCCACATTATTATTAATCACCAGGGAAACACAAACTAAAACTGAAATGAAATAACACTTCACACCATGTAGAATGGCTGGACTCAAAAAAAGACTGTCAGCAGAAAATAATAGCAAAACGAAGAACAGCAAACCTGTGAAGCAATAGAAACCTTCATGCAGTGTTTGTGGGAAGGCAAAATGTTCAATGGCTTTGGGAAACTGTTCTATATAGCTTTATAAAGCTCACTATCCACCTTACAAGTCCATTCCTAGATATTTATCCAAGATATATCTTCAGTGCATTTGTATCTGCAAAGAAACACGTAGGAGAATACTCATTAGTCTTACTCATATACTCAAAAATCAGAGGTGAGTGACTGAGAAATACATCAATAGGAGAAAGGGCAAGTTTTAGTAAATTAATATGAAGTGTTAATACTCATTAAGCAAAGGAACCAACTACAGATACATGCAACAACCTGGATAGACCTCTGTAGCCCAGATAGGCCTCTGAGTTGTGATCTTCCTGTCCCAGTGTTCCAATATCAAAAGCAATGTTAAGCTGAGAAAAGCAGCCAGTATAAATACATGATTCCATTTATTTGAAGTTCACGAATAGATAAAATTCACGTCCAGGATAGAAAATATGAAAGAAGTTTTTGAGCAATAGAAATGATTTCCAGCTTGATTGTTGTTTACACATGGTATATATGTGCCTAAATTCATTGAGCTGAGCAAACTATAATTTTATTATACATAAAATTAAATTTAACTAATTAAATATAATTTCTTTTTGCAGTACTGGAACTTGACCCTGGACCTTGCACATGACATAATTCTTCTACATCCCTGATTTCTAAATTCCCAATTTAAAAAAAAAAAGGTTCCAATGAAACAATAACAGGAAAAGCCCTAGAAACCCCCAAAACAACAAAGAGTGTTATCATTGCTCTTGGTTGCACCATACTAGGCTCTATTTCAAAGACACCACATACTTTAGTGGTAAGACATAGAAAAATCAATCTGCAACTGACCAGAAAACTCTCTTGCTACTTGCTAGCTTTCATAGTGCTAGAAGGTGCTTTACAGACTACAGGAGGGGAGAAAACTCACCAGTGGACTTACCCAATGCTGGGCCATGCATACTACAAAACTGACTAGCCAGGTTGGGTGATTGAATTTGAGGCCTGTTCCACTAGAAGAACATAATGCTCAAGCTATGCCCTGTGTGGCATACAGTCTCCTGCTGCCTGTGGATCAAGATACAGGACTCTCAACTCCTTCTCCAGTACCATGTCTGCCTGCACACTGCCATGTCCCCATGATGATAACAGACTAAACATCTGAAACTATAAGCTAGTTCCAATTAAATGTTTTCCTTTATAAGAGTTTCCATGGTCATGATGTCTCTTTACAGTAATAGAAACACAACACACGCATACATACGCATACACACACACACACACACACACACACACACACACTAAAATCTCCAGCAATTTGTATAAATGTCGCTACTTGAATGATTAATGAGTTGCAAGCCGTTGGAAGACTATTCCACACAAGGAAAGTGAAGAGATTGGCATCAGCTCACACATGATAACTTAGTGGTAAGGGATGGAATAAAAATACCATGGTAAGGAGTTTTGATTTTGAGGGTAAAAAGAAGCCCCTGGAGACAAACCCTTCCAACACACAGGATGATTTGACTTACATTCTAAAAGGATACTGATTGCTCTGTGGTAAATAAATTGGGCAATTGGAGGAGGGAAAGATAGAAAGAAGCAGACTGGCCAGTGAGAAGGGCTTAGCTTTCTCCTTTTAACTGCTTTCCCTTTTTGACTTGTAACATTCTCCGTCCTCCTCTGACCCTGAACACTGGCTCCTGCAGATGGCATCGCCAAAACTCCTTTACTGGCTGGATTCTGGTCAAACCTCCCCACCACGGGTGATTACAAGGCAGAATAAAAAATGGGAGGGGCCTCATTACCACCACTCCTGATTCTACGGCCTTCCCTTATCAACCACGTGCTGGCTATGCTTGCATCGTTTCATTTGCTGCTCCTGGTGTTTCCGGGTCCTCTGGCTGTTTGGTTACCCTTGTCAGCACCTTGGTTAATAGTTGGACAATTAAACACTCTTTCCAGTGTGCTGCTAATACCCTGAATGACACAGACGGTTGCTGCAGGCCAAAAATTGATGATGGCTAGGACTGCAGTGTAGGCATTGGAGGCAGCAAGAGATATTAAATGTTTGAGATAGAAATGACAGGAAAGCCTTCCAGTTTGGAGGCAGAAAATGAAGGGGAACGGAATGGTGGCCATATCCTGGGATTTGCTTATAAGTGATTAGTGGTTAACGTTCACCTAGGCAGGAGAGCATGAGAGATGTAGGCTGGTTGGGGTCATATGGGAGAAATCGAAACTTGTTGGCAAGGCAATTTTGTGTTGTTGATTAGACAGTAAAGTGAAGATGTCATATACACATGTGCCATGGCAGTCTGGAGATTAGTAGAGAAGTGTGGCTAGAGATGGAAGCCTGAAGGCCATCAGCAAATCCTACAACTTAGAGCTATGGGACAGGATGAGATGCCATAGGCAGACAATGTAAATGTCCTGGAATGAAGATATTCTACAGAGAAACACTTGTGCACATCCTATTAAAATAGACCCTGATGAATTAGATTTCTGCAGGAATCTTTTGCTGAGACCCTGGGGCACGCCAAAAGAGGAACGTGTTTCTTGGAAAGATATTCTGCACAGTTCTGACAACTTGTAAGATGACTGTGAACCAGGAACAATGACACTGACAATGTGGTTCAGTCTCGGACAGAACCACACCCTGACCAGGATTACCTACTTATACATAACCATTACCCTCTCTTTAAGCCAAAACCTCATGGCAGAACTTCGAAGATGTACTTTGGGTGGGACCAAACCTCTTTATTTGTTCCTCTTCCCGATGTGGTTACTCTGGATAAATCAACTCTCTTTTCTCTGCTTTTCTGTGTTACTTCAATTGGCTCATTAGGGATAGTTGGCCGAGCCAAGCTTGTTAGTGATGCCAGGATCAATGCTTATACCCTAAAATTATCTCTGCTACCAAAAGAATGTCAGGAGACAACAGCCATGACAAGGAGGAGAGAGGAAAAGCCCACGAGGCTTCAACTCTGCATCAATATCTACAAGCTACTAAAGAGTGCTCACAAGTGGGAGGAGTAATCTTCCTCAGGGAAGAGCACACCAACTGGTTATCCAACACCAAATGGTCAGCCCTGAAAACACGCACACAAGTACCATTATACAGAATGAGGAGGTTGTACTTAGAAATATATGCATATGACAACAATGAATAAAAAAGACAACTTTGAAAGAGCAAGGAGAGGTATATGGGAAGTTTTGGAGGGAGGAAAAGGAGGGGGAGAATTATGAAAATTAAAATCTCAAAAACGTAACTGTGTAAAAGGCAGGGACTACCTCCCACTGTTGAGACTGAAATCATCAGAAATTCACTGTCCTTCACCCGCTGAAGCCAGACAAAGGCATGTGCCCTATGCTCAGCCAACCTAAGACTCCTGCTTAGGACTTGAAATCAGGAACCAGTGCTGCAAAGAAGCGAGAACCAGCTCTGAATTCATCCTTGTCTTAGTTAGGTTTTTATTGCTGTGAAGAGACACCATGACCACGGCAATTCTTATAAAGAAAACATTTAATTGAGGGTGGCTAGCTTACAGTTTCAGAGTTTCAGTCCATTATCATCGTGGAGAGCATGGCAGTGTGGTGCTGGAGCTGAGAGCGCTACCTACATCTTGTAGGCAACAGGAAGTCAACTGACTGTCGCAGTGAGGGAAGCTTGAGCAAAAGAGACCTCAACGCCCACAGCCACAGTGACACACTTCCTCCAATGAGACCACACTTCCTAATAGTACCACTCCCTTTGAGGGCCATTTTCTTTCAAAGCACCACAGTCCTGAAGACATAGCACCTAGCAGTCACTGGCAGCAACAACTGCCTTGGCATTCACAACCAGTATCCAAGCTAGCATCTCACACTGGCAACAGAGAGACCCAAGCAATCTGTTCCTGGGGCATGAACTCTCCTGGGACTCTGGCCCCTGACTACCCCCCACACACACACACACACACCAGTCACAAGGCATTTTTCAAATCCAGTTCACCAGCATTCCTGGAAACTCTATTTACAATCTAACTTCCTGCCTGTGAGTTTGTTTTTTCCCATAGATTCATCATTATTGGTTTCTGTTGATTGAAAAGAACAAGCCTGTTAACATAATCCCTTTACCTTGGTAGGCATGCAACAAACACCTGCTGAATCACTGGTCTCTCTGTTCCCAACTTGAAATTGCTCAGTGCAAAATCCCACGCATTTCTACCATGGCTGTCATGGTCTCATAACAAGAGCTCTCTTTCCTTAATTGGCAGATTTTCTTAGAATGTTGGAAGGGCACGAAACAAGAGGTCAGCAGCTGAAGTAACTGTCATTTCAAATATAACAGGAATGAACACATTGACTCAAGGATGAAGTCAGTTCCCTCCTAAAAAGGCATAGGGGAGCAATTACTCATAGGGAGCGGTCCTTTTTTAGCGCCTCTGGTATTTAATGATGCTCCTCTATATCAACTCACCCAGCATTTATTTCTCCTATTTTGAAGACACGTTATGAAAACCCATGATCTACTGGTGTTAAGATGTGTCTCCACAATAAAGCAAGGATACCTTCTATGCTTTGCAAGTAGGATGAAAGAGCTTGTGTTTCACTCTTCAAAACTTTTGGAGGTAATTTGATTCCCCCACTCCCTACCCCAGCTTTCCAATGAAAGTGAACTGTTGTCTTTGAAGAGAATTAAAGAAATTACTGAACAGCTGGAGTCTCAACTGGCTTTGTGGGGAAAGGGGAGAATGATCCTCCACTGGTGTATTTTACATGTTATTTGACTTTTGAGCTGCTTAAGGGGCCATCTGCTGGGGACTTTCTATCTATACTTTCTATCTATACTGGGCCTAGATCCAAAGAGAAGGTCAGCCTATTGGAAACCCAGCCGAAGAGGGTGTGAGGTCAGTTGGAGTCCTAGTCAACAAAAAGGCAGAGAAGTCAGCAAATGGAGAAGTAAAGTGATTTTAAAAGAGTCAGTTAACCTAGAGACAGGAGAGAAGCCCTAGTCCCTACTTCAAATGACTTGACAGATTTACATGACCCCACCTGGATGGCATTGCCCTACATGTGGAATTGGGGTGGGGGATGGGAGGGGAGGGTGGTCAGGGTGCATGTGAGGGGGCAGAGAGGGTAAAAGGGAGGGAGGGAGGGAAGGAGGGGGAAAGGAAGGGAGAGAGGAAGGGAGGGAGGAAGGGAGGGAGAGGGAACTGGGATCGCCATGTAAAATAAAAAAATTAAAAAAAAAGAGTCAGTGCGATGGTGGTTTGTATAAGAATGTCCCTCCTATGCGTATATATTTGAATGCATGGTTCCCACTTGGGGACTATTGGGAAGGACTAGGAGGTGTGGCGAGGGTGTCTTGGCCTGTTGACCAGGATATAGCATTCTACTGCATACATGCTCCCTATCATGATAATGTCTAAACTTCTGAAACTAAGCAAGAGACTCATCCGGTCAGTATAGGCTTGGAAATGGAGTTGAGTTCGTAGAGTGCTTATCTAGCATGGTTATCCTTGTCTATAATGTGTGAGTTCTACACCCCCTGATATACATGAGACCTTATTTCAAAGGGTAGGGAATCAATGGTTCTCAAGCTAAATCCTGTAAGTTCCTCTTAACAACTCTCCATACAAATGTATACCCATCCCCTGATTCCCACTTAGTCTTGGCCAGTACTTTTCCAGCTCTCATATGGATATTCTCACCCAGGGATCTTGTTAGGAATACAGGGTGGGGCTGAGCAAGTGCGTGCCGATGCCTGACATCCAGCACGTCATACAAACTCCTAGGCACTCAATGGGCTCTGGCTTTGGATAAGGAGGATCCAGTCTGCCCTAACATCTCTTGCTTCATTATTTCTAGCAGGGCTCTGGCTGGCCTTCCTGCCTCCAGGCTTTGTCACATTTTCCGTTTGTTCTTCCCAGGGAAGATAGAATGGCCGAGTTACAAGGCAATCTTGAATCTATAACATTTCCCTGCAATCCTCTCTCCTGCCTGTTCTTCATAACGTCTGACATCCTTTTACTATGGCTTTCAAGGCCTCTCTGGCCAGGAGCCTGTTGGCTACTCTTCCCTGCTTACATCCCACTCACTGCCATTGTGCTGCGCTCTCAGAGCTCACTGGCTCTGACCATCGCAGTCCCACTTCCCCCATTGGCTGTGTTGCTCCTCTCTATCTACCTGGTAAACAAATCAGGCCCTGGGTGTTCTTCACTCTCACAGCTCCTACCACCACCGCTTTCTTTCCCTAATCATTCCACAGTGTTCAATGAGCTCTTCGGGTTCACGCTTCCCCCCCTCCCTCCCTCCCTCTCCCAAATTACTTTTGTCCTCTTACTCTTTCTTCTCTACTCCTCTTTCTAGATAATTCTTTCCTTCCCCTTTCTTTACTATTTGCCCATGCTCTCTCCCTCTTCTCCTCTTACCTTCCCCTCTCCATCTTTCCTTCCACTCTGTTTAAAATGTGGTAATTCTCTTGTCTACATATTTTATAACACCATTTCATTTCCCTGAAATATCCTAATACATTTTGTTTCCTTTCCCGCCTCCCTCTCTCCCTCCCTTTTCCTCTCTTTCTTTCTTTCTCATTCATCTCTTGTTTCTTGCTTGCTTTCTTTTCCTCGTCTTCCTCCATCCCTTTTGTTTTTTTTCAAGTTAAAGAGTCATCTTACTTTTAATGATGTGTGTGTGTGTGTGGTTATTATGTATATGGGAGTGTTGGTGCCAGAGTCCCCTGTGAGGAGGTTGGGAGTCACTTGCTGTGGATACTGGGAATCAAACCTTGGTCTTTTGGAAAAACAGTGTGTTTTCTTAACCACTAAGCCATCTCTGTAGCCCCCTGGCCTCTTTTCCTTTTTAGACAGTTTCATCAAGCCTGGCTTCCTTTTACAACTTTCTAAGCCTGGAAGCTCCTACTCATTTTCAAGAATTCAATGTAGCTAATACTTCCTCCAAGAAGTTTTCATTAATAAAATTCTTACCTCTGTTTCACCCCCCACCCCAACACAGATGAAGGTTCCCTAGCTCACCCTGTACAAACTCATCAAAGTATATTGTGCTGCTCAGCTAGACTGTTCACACATCCATCCATCCATATTTACTGAGCACTTTCTGTTCTTTGCAGCAAAGAAATGGCAGTTCATGAAATAGACAAAAACCCTGTCTTGTTAGTGAATTCTAACAGAGAAGATATATAATATACAAACACATGCCAAATGGTGGCAAAGTCTTCACATTAAAAAAAAAAAAAAAGTAGAGCAAGGGATTACAGGGGTTGGAGAGGTTGTGCTGTTCAGTGCAGTGAGAGTAACCCTCTTGGATAAAATGGTACTTTCGGCCAAGATCTGAGGGAACGAGTCACGCAGGTACCTACCTGCGTCCCACACAGAGGGAGCAAGTATACAGGCATGGAAATGTTGCACGGTGACTGTCCTCAAGAAACAGCCTGGAAGCTAAAAAGGCTGCATTGGAGAAGAGTGACAAACACAGCAGTGTTTGAGCTTTAGAGGATGACAATAACTGTCATACATAAAGACCCTGGATGTGGGAAGGCAGGAGCTTTTGTATGTATGTGTTCAACACACCACATACAATATCGTCCAGTACATCATCAAAAGCTGGCATTCACTGCACCCTGCCAAGAGCCCATTATCTGTAATCTTCACGATAACCACAACAAGGGAAGTGGCATGAACCCAAGAGCCAACATAAAGAAGTCCAGGCTGAATGGCTTGCCTACGGTCAGGCAGCTAGTGAGCCCTGCAGAGAGAGTGAGAGCCTTTTCTGATGGAAAAGGAGCAGAAAAGGCAGTTCAAAGTCAGTCTTGAGAAATGCCAATACTTTTAGAGGCATGAGACAAGATAGTCACTTATTTCAGGAGTAAAATACAAAGAGATCGACACACAGCTTAAAAGTTAAGGTGCAAAAATTACAAAGAACCTACTGCTCAGGCATGCTCAGCTGGACGAGGACTGTCAGAAACACACCATAGGAATGAGAAGTGGGAATCGCTGCTGTGACAAACTGGGTGACTTAAAACAACAGACATTTCTCTTGCTGTTTCTAGGGGCCAGTGGTTTAATGGAGTGAAACTTTCGAGTGGAAAAACTCCTTCCTTACCTCCTCCAACTTCTGGAGCCTCTAGAAGTTCCTCAGCTTGTGGCTACGTAACTCCAGTCGCTGTGTCCATCTTCACATGGCTTCCTTCTCTCTCTGTGTCTACATCTTCTCCTCCCTCTCATACAAGGATATTTATCATTACATGTGGAGACCACTCAAGAGGATACCGAATGATTTCATCTTGAGACCCTCAACTTCATCCCTTTTTGGTTGTTAGGTTTGACCATATTTCCTACGCTCTGATTCTCACCACCACCACTCCTCCCTTTAGTCTCCTTTGTTGTCCGAGACAGCTTTTGTCTACTTTTATGCCATATGTACATGTACAATTTTATGGACCCGTATAAAATCTAGGATCCACAATTGAGAGCATGCAATATTTGCTTTTCTGAGATGAGCCTGATTCACCTACTAAAATGATGTCCAGTTGTATCTATCTTCTTGCAAATGTCATCACTTTTTTATTATGGCTGAAAAATCCATTTTTAACATACACTAATTGTTCCTTATCAATTCTTCTGTTGTTGGAGCAAAGGTTGGTTCCATTAGATTTTTCACTTAATTCTATCTGTAAAACTCCGGCTGTGGTTTCCATTAAATGTATGTCTTGACTGGGACACAAGCTGTCCATATTAAACATCGCTCCTACATATGGCTATGATGGTGACTCTAGATGAGATTAGCTTTTAAGTTCATGGAGCAAGTAAAGCAGATTGCCCTATCTGTGGGGTGAACCCATGTGCAGAAAAGCCTGGAACTGAATCTGTGATGCACACGGAGTTTCTTATTTTTAGCACCATATCTGAATCCATTTCCAGGTTGAAAGAGCCAATCCCAGATTATCCAGGATAAACTCCCTTGCTTAAAAGAAACTGGAAACTTTCACACAGCTTCAAATTACCTTCATGGAAATTACAAGATCAGTGTTTGACTGACTAACTGGGGACCATATCTTAACAAAGAACACATAAAAGTGACCATCACACTGTAAGCAGCTGCAATAACCTTTTTGTTTTGTTTTGCGTTTGAGATAGGGTCTTATGTAGCTCAGGATGACTTGGAATTCATTATGTAGCAGAGCATAACCTTAAACTTCTGATTTTATAACCTCTACATCCTTAGTGGCTGGGATTACAGACATGTGCTACCCTGCCTGGTTAATACGGTACTGAGAATTGATCCCAGGAATTTGTGGGTGCTGGGAACACTCCCTATCAACCCAGCCACATCACCAGCTCCATGACGAAAACTTTTGAAAATATATATTAAATCAAGATACAACATATTCTCTATGAATCCAAAAATATCATTTTAGCTTAATACTTAATATAAATATCTAAAAGTCATTTAAAAGAAAGTTCATTATGTTGGTTATTTTAATCTCAAATTGGAAGCAAAATTTCCATCACTAGAAGAACAAACTAATAAATCACAGTAGGTTTATTCAACAGACAATTACTTAGCAATGAAAAGAACTACTGTATGCAACAATATGGATGGTTCTCACAGCCATAATGAGATTTAAAAGCCATTCACAAATAAATATTCTCTATATGATTAAATTTAAGTCAAGTTCCAAAACCAGCAAAAACAATTCAATAATGTTAGAAATCAGGATAGTGCTTACCTTGAGGTGCAAGTTATTGACTATAAACAGGACAGCCTTCTGGGTGTGGTGTTGTGGCAGTTCTTGATCTGAGGAGTATACACAAATGTGGGTTGGGGGGTGTGTGTCTCTGTGGAACACTTAAGATTTTGAACTTTATATTGTTCTAACAATAAATTGAAAAACACAATTTTTAAAAGATTCAGAAAGGCACAACGAATGAGTTAAAACCAACTCATGGTTTTAATATCTAATAGAGCAGAGCTGGAGGAAGACTTGATTTGGCAGCATGGAGGCTGACTTGGGGTTCTTAGTCAACCACAAGTTTTGTGTGAGTCAGCCACAGCCATGGCAATGACAGCCTCTCATGTAATGCAAGCTGCTTTTGCAAAGGAAAAGTCTCTGGTATATTTCATCTTGTTGGCTCTAGCCCATCATTCTAAAATCTCTTCCAATCTTGATTGTGTCGTGTAGGACAGAGCAGCATTGTAGAAAGAACTAGGAAGATAAAATAAATTCTTGGAACTGCCTTTATCATGAAGGCAGTAATATTTAATGCTGAACAAGGGTTCAACAAGTTGTTTGCTTTCAAACTAGATTTAGATTTAGAGGCTAGACGCAACACTTTCCAAAAGTTGTTGACAAATTTAAGAGGATCTTGGGGCCAAGAGTTAAGATGGTAATGAGAAAATTAACCCAGCCATATATGGAGAAGCTTGAGACCAAAGAGAGGGGGTGGAAGGACATGGAATGTGTTTTATTTGGAATATTAGAAAGGATAGTTTATGGAAGGGGACATATTTATTCACTTCTGAGAGCAAAGCTACGCCCATAGGTCAGTGTGATGTTAAGGCCAATTGGGGTTATGTATTAAGAAACAAAATAGGCTTGGTGGTGCAGGCTTATAATCTCACTACTAGGGAGACTGAAGCAAAGAGATCACAATTTAAAAAACCCAGATAGGCTACAGAGTGGATTTAAAGACAGCCTGGGCAACTCAGAGAGACCCTGTCTAAAAATGAAAACTGATGGGCTGGAGACACAGTTGAACAGCAGAGCAGTTGTCTAGCATGTGCAGGCCCTAGATTCAATCTTCAGAATAGAGAAAAATGAAAATGCAAAAAAAAAAAAAAGAAGGAAGGAAGAAAAGAAGGGATGGAAAAACAGAGAGGGTCAAGGAGTCCAAATGCCCAAGTTCCTGCAAAAAAAAGGGGGGTGGTTGGGCCTCCGTGGAAAGAGTTTAAGCAGCTGCTTGACAGCCACAGAGTAGGAAGTACTCTAAGGAACCTTGCTGGGAAGTGACTCTCTTCAGATGAGAAGTGATCAAGAATGGCACCAAGGAAGAGGCAAGTGGGATGTAAAGGACAAGAAGAAAATATGCTAAGGACAGTGGTGGCAGCTCATGCCTTTAATCTCAGCACTCAGGACTAGAGCCAGGGCTACATAGTGAAACCCTGTTCCAAAACAAAATGCTGAGGCTTCTGTTTTATTATTGTTACTCACATGTTCTTAAAGGTGGTCAGTAGACATGTTTGTAAAACATTTTGTACAAGCAATGGGCATTACATCTCTGCATCACTCATGTACTTGGTGCCCAAAAAGGTCAGAAGAGGGTGTTAGACCTCTGAGAACTGGTGTTATAGATGGTAGTGAGCCACCATGAGGGTACTAGGAATTTAAAATCCAGGTCCTCTAGGAGAGCACTAGGCATTCTTATCCAGAGATATCTCTCCAGCACCAGAAAAGTCTGTCTGTCTGTTTGTCTGTCTGCCTTTCTTTTTTTGATGGAGTGTTATTTGGGCAGGGGCAGTGTCTCTCTGTGTATGGCCTAGAACTCACTAGACAGACCAGCCTGGCCTAGAACTCATATAGACTTTTCTTACTCTGCTTCCTTAGTGCTGGGATTAAAGACGTGTGCCACCATGCCTGGCCAGAAAAGTCTTTCTTAAAAGCATGGTCTCCTGGCCATTCTACCACTTAAGTCTAGCTACATGGAGAAAAATAAAAACACCCACAGCAAATCATGATACTCAGAGAAAAGTTTGTGACATTAATGATGTCTAATTTTGTAGAAATGACAGCAAATCAAAACGATGATGCAAACATGTTTTGGTCAAACTGACCCTGTCCTAAATGAAATGCTTGTTTTGTTCTGTGGCTACAACAAGCCTGCCACAACTATCTACAACTATTAAGTAGATAAGGTCACTCAATACATTCTCTTACTAAAGGAGAACAAAATACTGCCTAAACAAAACTAGAAGCAGACGTATTTCATTTGCTGAAATAACAGCAAGAAGCTGCTGAGGCACAGCCTCCAGTGGCTGCCAGGCAGCAGGGAGATAATTTCAGTGATGATATGACATGACAAATTGTCATTGCTGCACACAGTTTCCACTCCAGAAAATAATTCATCTCCTACTCCCTTCACATGGTTCTTTCCCCCGATTCATGCGTCAGTTCCCTTATCATTGGAGCCTGAATGGGCCCCTTTGTCCTCTGTGGCTTATGCACCAATTCTGCAAAACTGGCAAAGGAAATAAGCACCACTTGCTTTTAGGTAGCTTGGAAATTTGGAATGCCATTTTTTGTACCCCATATGTGTGCTTGAATTAGGGACCTAGAAATAGCTCAGAGTATTCGTGTTGTAGCAAAGGTCACTGTGAAGGGAGACAAGAGCATCTATACTGTGACTCCGGTGTAAATTTGATTTTGATAGTTTCTTCTTGTCCTTTACATCCCACTTGCCTCCTCCTTGGTGCCATTCTTGATCACTTCTCACTTGAAGAGAGTCGCTGCCCAGCAAGCATCCTTAGAGTACTTCCTACTCTGTGGCTGTCAAGCAGCTGTTTAAACTCTTCCCACGGAGGCCCAACTCTTCTTTATTTGCAGAACCTTGGGCATTTGGATTCCTGTCTTTCTCTCTCTGTGTTTCTCCCTGTCTTCTTTACATCCTTCCTTCCTTTCCATTTTTTTTTTCTGGCAATTACCAGATGTGTGCGCATCGAACTGGAGAGACAAATCAATGAGCCTGGTGACCTGAGGGTGATCCCCAGGATCCCTACAGTGGGAAGAGAGAATTTCTTCCCACTGGCTGTCTCTAGACCTCTACACATGCTCACCCACCAGATATATGAACGAATTAATAAATAAACATAATAGGCACGTGCACTTGGGTACAGTTCTCTCATCTGTGAGTTTGGATAATAACATGCTTTGGAGAGCCATCATAAAACCTAAATTAACCACATTCAGGGCGCCTGGTTTGGTCCTTTGCAGGTTCTCCAGGTGTCAGTACACCGTCAGCGAATTCCCACTTGCTAGGTCAGCTGTTTCTGTGGGTTACTCCGTCATGGTCTTGACCCCCTCATTCATATTATAGCTCCTTCCTCTCTATGACTGGACTCCAGGAGTTTGTCCCAGTGCTTAGCTGTTGGAGCCCATTCCCTATGTAGGGATACCTTGCTCAGCCTAGATGGGGGGGGGGCTTGGTCCTATCTCAAGTGATGTGACAGACTTTGTTGATTCCCCGTGGGAGGCCTCACCTTCTCTGAGGAGGGAATGGGTGGGGGAGAAGGTGGGATGGGTGGGAGGAGAGGAAGGAGGGGGAACTGGGATTGGTGTGTAAAGTAAGATTGCTTTAAAACTCATAAAAAAAAGAATGGGAATTATGGAATAGAGAAAAACTAAGTCTAGTTACCCAGTTTGTGTTTGCCAATTAGTACGTGGTATTCATGTCCACTCATTTAACTAAAATTTCTTGAGTACCTCTTTTTGACAAATTTACTTTCACCGTTGGAGGTAGAATAGAGTCAACAAGATCCTTTTACTGCTCTATCCTAAATCTGCTGATGAGAAACAACATTGGCAAGCAAAAATAGGTAATTTGCCACAAGACAGCAATTTCTATGGAGAACGAATCACACAGGAGAACTAGGAGCGTTGGCATGGGAGGGTGGTAGTTGATGGGCCATCAGCAAAGATGGTGTCATGTTAGCATAGGAAGTGACAGCAAGTCAGGGCAAGGAGTCAGGAGGCTGTCTGGGGGAAATGTGTTTCAGGCACTGAGAACAGCAACTCAAGAGATGTGAAAGAAGCCAGGAGTGCTCAGAACAGCAAGAAGGCAGATGTGGAATGTTACAGATGGTGGGAAAAGAACGGGACATGAGGTGTGGGAAGCATCAGGGACTGCTGTGGAATAATCCTCTTGTACACTGCAAAGATTTGCTACGCCAATTGGTTTCTGTCTGGCAAGTTCTGCATGTGTGGTGTGTGTTACGACATTATCACCACCTGCCTCAAACATCCAGAACACCAGCCACTGCCAGCCAGAAAACAAAGCACAGAAGGGGCAAAGTTGAGAGCAGGAAGATAATTGGAGGAACTACATGAAGGGTGATGGCCTGGTATCACCAGAGTGGTATCAGCAGAGGTTCTGAGGCATGGTCAGTTATGGTAGTCTGCACTGAGCATTACTAGGATTTCCTTATTTGGTAAATGCTTAGATGAGAAAGGGGAGGAGTTAAAAAAGATGACTAAAGCTTGGCTGCTGGAGCAACTGTCATAATCTGAGGTGAAAACTACAAGAAAAACAGAGTCTAGGAGATCAGTAGCTAGTTTTAAAAGATTATATTTTAGACATCCTTGTGGAGAGGTATTAACAGGAAGTAGGGCAGTAACTCTAGAGTTCAGATAGAGGTTCATGCTGGTGCTATCGCTGTATGGATTGTATATAAAGCCATAGAAGTAAAAAAGAGATCATGAAAAATTAATAATAATGAGGATAGGGGGGGTTGCTGGGGCAGTGATGGTGCACGACTTTAATCCCAGCACTCCAGAGGCAGATCTCTGTGAGTTCAAGGCCAGACTGGTCCACAGAGGGAGTTCCAGGACAGAGCTAGGGCTTTTATAGAGAGAAAACCTGTCTTAAAAACAAACACACAAACAAAAACAACATCAAAATTAAGGAGCAGTGCACTAAGCCTGTCCTCTGACGTCACTTAGTCTAAGAGACTTGTTTAATAAGCGTCAAGGAGAGCCAAGTATGATGGTTCATACTTATCTGTATTTGCAAGACTGAGAAGGCTAAAGTAGGAGGATCACAATGAGCTTTAGGGAAGCCTGGGCTGGTGACTACTGGGTCAGTCTGAGGTACTTGGTAAGACCTTGTCTCAAACAAACAAAATAAGAGGAAAGGTAGGGCTGGGGCTATAATTCAGTTGCTAGAATGCTTGCCTAGCATGCACAAAGCTCTGGGTCCGTCCTTAGCACTATATAACCCAGGACTCCTAGCACTTGGAAGGTAAGGATGGGAAGATCAGAAGGAAGACTCCATAATGAGTGCAAGGCCAGAACAGGATGCCTAAGGTACTGACTCAAAAAGAAAAGCATAGGGATGGGGGGACAGAGGTTGTGCCGTTCTGTTTGGCATCATGAAGGTCAGTGATGGCCTGGATAAAGTCCGTTGAAATAGAATAGTGAGGGTGACTAGACTGAAATGCGAACATATTGGTTACTGTTAGAAAATGTTAGGGAACCAACTGCTCACTTTGCAAACTAACCATGAAGGTCAGATTTCTCTAGAAACAGCACTACTAAAAAGCCACATTGTAGAGTAGGTGATCACACTGTAGAAGTATTCCAATCAATCAATGAAGGATGATCTGGCATAATATCATTACTTTGCTGCCACCCCGCCCCACCAGCAGCTGCTAAGGTCACACCAAGAATTCATTACAATGCCATGCCTCCTAATGTGACCACATACCATTGCAATGATGCACTTTTTGTAACAAACATGTATGTAATGTATTTGGATCATATTCATCCATTGTTGGCTTTTGTGCGCCTCAGTCTCACTGATGGGCCTCGTCCATTAATAAAGTGGAAAGCTAAAGAAACAGCAAACACCCTTTCACTAGGCATCTAGGGTCATGTATTAGGAACTACTGTAGACAAAAGAATACATTTAAATGGCACTACAGTGGAGAAGTAATTAGAAAACAAATTTTGGGAAGTTGTATTGGATGGGGTGGGGGGGTTGGCTGGGTGTGGTGGTGCACATGCTTATGGTTGACAAAAACAAGAGGATCTCTGTGAGTTCCAGGCCAGCCAGGACTACATGGTGAGATCCTGTCTCAAACAAAAAAACCACCAGGTTTTCCACCTAACAAACTTCAACAGGAAAAATATATACAGAAGAACCCATAAAAGAGACACATCCATTAATCGCAACATATGGGCCTTATTGGATCCCAATTTAAACAAAACTGTCTCCAGGCTTTATGAGACAATTATGAGCTAGAAAAGTTACTGGATTTTAAGGATATATTTTCTAGATAAATACTGGATTGTGGTATAGTATATTTGTATGTGCAGGATTTGCTTCAAAATAACTTGAGAGAGAAATGGGTAAGAGGACAGATTTTTAAAAGTCATTAAGATTGTATAATTTTTGCAGCTGGCTGATAGCTGCACCAGGGTAAAGTATTATTTCTGCTCCCTAATATATGTTCTAACTTTATTAAAATTTTTCCATAGTAAAAGTCTAAAATAGGCAATGCAAACAAGGTTAAATATAATAGTTATTAATTTTGTATGATTAGAATGAGAGCTTCTAATATATTATTATAGTAGTGTTTTTCATTTCTACAAACGCACAACATCCTAACCACCATGAAGTTTAAAAGGCAACAGAAGAATTTTAATGTATTGCTTTGTGTTTCTCTAGCATAAATGGGATTCTGATTATAGCTATCAGGAGTTCTGGTGATGTCATTGAGTTGTGCTTCTAAAGATTTCTTGAGGGTTGGTGAGATAGCACAGCAAGTGAAAGCACATGCCACTAAGTGAGAAAACCCGAGTTCCATCTCTGGGACCCACATGGTGGAAGGAGAGAATCCATTCCTAGGTCATCCACTGACCTCTACACTTGCATCGTGATATTCACCTCCACCCCAATACATAAAGAAATGCAATGCAAAGTGAATAAAAAGAATTCTTGAGGTTAGGCGTTTTGTTCTCATTTTCTGCTGTTTTTCTTGAACACTAGGATTGATTTACAGCTCAAGAGAAGATTCTGTTTGCTATCAAGTTGTAGTTTTAATTTCTACTTTCCTCTAGCACTATGTAGTCCTTAATAGCCAGGTTCATTTCCCAAATATGTATGCTACATTAATAAGAACAAATATGAATATGAATAGGATGAGAGAATGTGGAGGCAATGAATATAGCAAACTTGATTTTTTTTCACTTCGCCAATATTTATTTGTTTTAATAGGTTAGATTAAGAAGGAGAATATGGGGCATAGAAGTATGGAACAGAAAATGAATATGAATAAATGTAAGCTGTTTTTACCAAATGTTTTGTGGCCACAGCCAACTAGTACAGAGGATGCCCTGAACAAAACTTTAAAGTTTCAACATGAAGGTGTTCTCCTAGCAAGACTGAAAAGTTCAATCTGGAAGTTGGAATTTAGGCTGCAGTCTGTTGAGGCTGGATCACTGGGTTTTTGGCACAATCTATGTTTTTAAGTCTGTCTGAACAAGGGAATGGTGACTGAACCTAGACAGAAGTACATGAAGTTTTTGGTTTCATGTGTCACATAACTACTGACATTCATGCAGTGCCATGTGGGGTGGTACTTCTAGTCTGGATCACCGATATAGGCTACAATGTCCTTCTGCACGATATGTCTCAAATGCCGGGGCAGCATACTCTATCAACTCCTGTTGCATGTCCTCCAATATGCCTGAATGGTTACTGATTAATGGTGACAAATGATCACCTATATTAGAGTTGTGATATTAAAATATGTCAAAAATGATACAAACGGGAGGTGCAAATGAATGGCTACACAGATTTATGTAAAACAAAATACAAAACAAGACAAAAATGAACAAGTCAAAAATTAAGCAATCACTGAGTAAAATTGCCAGGTTCTTTTTTTTTTTTTTTTTTTTTTTTTTTGGCTAAAAGGTAGAAATGTCCTTGTGAGTGTAATTATCTTTGTCCTTCCCATAGACCAGAAATGCCAGAAGTATCTAAACCAAAATAGTCCCTGATTTTGCCGTAGCCAGAGGCTGGAGATGCTAGTAAATGGGTCTGATTTTCCTGTAAAATGTTATCATTTTCCTGGAAACCATTCTGAGGACACTATCAAGGCCACAGGGACCTAAAACCTGGAATGAAAACAAGCTTAACCCGCACACACTTTCTTGCTTTCCTCCAATCACTAAAGCTTAACTCCAATGCTGTGGAACCCTTCTTGCTGTAAGGGAGATTTGCCTTCTTTCACTTCCTATTGTAAATGCTTCTTTCTAAATCTAATCATTTATAGTCATTGACTTTCATTCTCTGAATTCATGAAACTAGAAACCCTGAGCTTCTTACTGGGGTTGGTTTTGGTTGGCCACTGAGTGTTAAGAACCCTACCTTCTCAATCTAAGTGCCACATAATTGAAAAAGGTTAAGTTGCTCTCAGGCATCTCAAAATTACCTATTAAGATGAGCTCTTTTCCCCACAAATTTAGAATTTATCTTAGGGTGAGAGATTTTGAATCCAAAGAAAACATTCACATTTTGCAACAACAATTTATCACTACATAATAGACATCAAAATAAAGCTATTGCAATTATGATAGTGATCCTTTATATAAGATAAAATTTTGGTACTATTTCTAAGTAGTATATTATTTTGTGACTGTTTATGTGTTCATGTCGTATATGTGCCTGTAGTGAAAGCATTTGTATTCATTTTTCTGTATATGATCACATGTGGAATCCACAGAAGGAGGTTTTGTGTTTTACTTTATCACTATTGCAACTCAGTCTGTTGAGATGAGGCTACTCACTGAATCTGTAGCTTGGTCACTTCTCAACAAACCCCAATACTCCTCATTTCCACCCCATTTTTTTAGGGTTGTATGTATATGTACCCTTGTCTGGCTTTTAAGTGGATGTTAGGACTGAAACTGGGATCCTCACATTTCTATAGAGGACTAAAGCTCAGACCCTCACACTTCTATAGAGGACTGAAACTGGGATCCTCACATTTCTATAGAGGACTAAAGCTCAGACCCTCACACTTCTATAGAGGACTGAAACTGGGATCCTCACATTTCTATAGAGGACTGAAACTCGGATCCTCACATTTCTATAGAGGACTGAAACTCGGATCCTCACATTTCTATAGAGGACTGAAACTCGGATCCTCACATTTCTATAGGAAACATTATTACACACCTAGCCATCTATTCAGCCCCAAAAATTATTTGTACTGAAACTCTTCTAGTTGGGAATATAATATGGTGGTGGATGACTTAATAGTATGCATGAAAGGCCGTAAGTTTTATTTTTACTTCCTTGAGAAAATAAAAATTCCTCCAATTGTTCTATATCTTTCTGCATTTTAGATAACATTTATTAAGATTAAAAGCTGTTGATGTTAGATGTCAGCTTCTGTCTAGATATACAATTGACTAAGATGTAATTTTAAAAGTTTAAAAGAAAGCTTGTTTCATTGTGATGTCTTATCATTCTTATCCCATCGTGTTGTGCTCATAATTGTTAGAAAGAAACTTCTTAACTTCATATTTGGACACTAATTTGTGGAGTTCTGAGTAATGAACTGATGCACACACACACAGTAGGCAAATATTCTAACTTTGATCTAAATCATCATTCTTATAAAATTGACTTTAACAAAACAAAAACCCACCCTTTTTACTATATGATAACAGCTGTAAGCATTTGTGGTGGTTTGAAAGAAAACAGCCACCATAGAGAGTGACACTATTAGGAAGTGTGGTTTTATTGGAGTAAACATGGCCTTGCTGAAGGAAGTGGGTCACTGTAGTTGGTCCCTTATGTGCAAACTATACCCAGTGACAATGTTCACTTCCTGTTGTCTGCAGATCAAGATGTAGAACTTTCAACTCCTTCACTAGCAGCATCATGTCTGGCTGCATTCTGCCATGTCCCACCATGATGGTAATGGACTCAATGCCTGAAACTGTAAGCCACCACATTAAATGTTTTCCTTTATAAGAGTTGTCATGGTCATGGTGTCTCTTCACAATAATAGAAACCCTAACTAAGGCAGTAACAATCTGTGTTGTGTATGCATTTTATAAGCTTACAGCTATCTAATATTGTCAAGTCATCACAGACTAATAAGAATCTATTCTATTCCCTTTTGCAAAGTAAACTGATATTCCAAAAGGTCAATCCTTACTTAAGAAAACACATATGAATTATGAGTCACAAAAATATAATCTCACAATATATAAAGCAATATAAAAATAATAGCCTTTTGTCTAGTTCACTTCTAAATGAATACAATGTGCTTAGACTAAGAGACTGAGGTTATATGGCATATTTCCTTTCCATTAATAGTTTTTTAAATGCCCCTTCATCCTTTTGTTTTTGTGCCACAAACGTTCTATTGCCTCAAATAGTATCTATTGATAGCCAAATTATTTGAGCATTTTTAAAATATTCATAAACATTTCTAATTAGGTACAATAAATAAGTAAAAACAATTCAGCTTTTCTTGAACAATTGAAATCACTAGAAAGCACAGAGATTGGCTTTTATTTTTTTACTCTGTATCATCCTTCAGTGAACAAGGCAATGTACCATGAATGAAACTGTCTTCAATGTCATGCTCCATAAAGCAAGTAAATCATATTGATTTTTCAGGCTTTTCCCAGGTAGAGAATTTCTGATAACAAACAGAAATGAAAACATAGTAACACATTGTTTTGTATATTTCAGTGATAATTTTAATGTTAACAGTCTTACAAGAAACACATTTTGACTGTAGGTTGATATTTTTCTAAATAATGCCAGATAATTTTGTGCTTATGTGTGCCTGTCCTGTATATTTCCTGTGTGGGAAAATAGGGTATAAAGGTACAGCCGTTAAAAACAGCATGTGTCATAAAGTCAAGTATATAATCAATCTAGTCTTTGAAATTTAGCAGAAGACCTTGAAAGAAATAGCTGCAATTTGATTAAGTCACCTTAAAAGGGATAAAATATTTTTTCTCAAATATATATCTATGATTTGTGTTACTATTTCTCAGCACAGACTTCCTGCTATTATTATCATTGATATTTATTGTAAAGCTTTAGATTCTGGTCCTTAACCTCACACTTTGAGATCATAAATCAAATCACGAAAAAGTTTATTAACTATGTTAAGTATCTTGAAAACTATGAATAGAATGCATAGCTGTTAACATAGTATGACATATTCTGCTAGGTATAAATATGGTCTCATATAGAAGTCTTAGAGGGAAAAGTAAATCTTGTTAACTTCATATTTGTTTGATGATTTGGGAGTTCCAACTAACAAACTGACGTCCACACGCAGCAAGAATTCTAACAGTGCTCCAAATCCTCATTCCTATGCAATTGATTTTTCAAAACACCATTTTTACTATATAAAATATATATTTGCATAAAAATACAGTCAAACGCATTAAAAGTATAACCTACAGTATGGAGGAAATTTTTAAAGATAAAATAGGATATGAGTCTAGTGTCAAAATACCCAAAACTATAATGCAATAACAAATCAAAACAACTCAATTTAAAACTTTACTCAATTTCATTGTTAAAATTAAACATCTGGACCTAGATACGTTTTTGCAATAGATTTTTAAAATAGGATCCTGTTATACAGCCTGGGCTGGAATAAGGGCAACTTAGCAGTAGCTACCCCCTTGAAGAAAATGACACCCTCTTCTCTAACAATTATTAATGACCAATAGTTCTTTACAGAGGAGAGGCGGTCTCATAGTCATCTCCCTAATCCATGATGAAATGTTACCAAGCCTATACTTATATAGGTCTTGTGCAGGTATCTATAGTTTTAATCAGGTCTTTAGTATAAAAGCTTCATCTTGTGCAAAAGTTGCAAGTTTTGGATTCCATTCAAAGTTTTAATCCTTTGTGATATCTCATTCCTTATCCTGATTACCCACTTTTATTCTTATTTTAAACTATGTTAATAGCAATCAAATCACATTAACTAATCTCCCAATCCTTTATATTCCATGAGGTACTGACAACTTTGTAAAATAAAGAATGTAGACAAAACCATTGTCAAAATGTACCATTTCTAACAGTACGTGTACTTAATATGTCCAAGTTTAAATAATATTTACTTTATTTACCTTTAATCTCTACTTGAAGTTAAAATGAGGAAAGTAAGATGGAAGTTGCATATTCTGAACAGCTAAAAAAATGAAATCACAACATGATTTGCTGAAGTGTTTAGGTTATATTACAAAACAATGGATATGACAATATAGAATAAGAACATTATATACTGAAATAGCATTTGGACTATAATACAAAATTCTAGAAATAAATGAAGTGCTCATGAAAGTATAATATACAATAAAAATGACTGGGGAGAAAATTATGGATATTGTTAGAAGAAAGGTTATAATAGGTAATATCACAGGAAAAGATGTAAAATTAGACCTATTTTTTCAGACTATATCACAGTATATATTTCAAATGGATTATAAAGTTAAATATAAAAGTGAACCTATATATTAGTTTGAGAGATTTATCTATTAATAAAAATACAATTTCCTATAGTTAATGAAAATATGGATGGTTGATGGGAGATGTCATTCTGTAAATATGTTTCTCTTATTGGTTAGTGAATAAAGCACTGTTGGCCAATAGGAAAACCAGATAGGTGGGACTAGGAGACAAGGAGGATTGGAGGAAGTAGTAAGGAGGAGAGTCAAGATGGAGGACGGAGACAAGTACGCCAGCCCTTCTCTCTGGTAAGATGAGACCATGTGGAAATACTTAGATTAATAGAAATGGGTTAATATTTAAGACAGAGCTAGCCAATAAGAAACTAGTAACAGTCCAACAGAATTATATCTAATCTCTGTGTGTTATTTGGGGCTGGCGCAGCTGTGCGTCCAGGCCGGCAAGGAAAAAACTACTCATAACAGATGTTCTTGATTGTTTAAAATTTACTTTGAAGAAGGAATCATAAGCAAAGTTAACAGACAAACTAAAATGAGACAATATTTTTATTTTCATGATCAATCTATAAAAACTTAACATATGGTAATAGAATTTGTATAGAGCTTTTAAACATGGAAAGAAAAAAAGTTGAAAGACTATAGGAAAAATATGCTAAGAGACATTTAATAGAAAAGAATGACAATCAAAAACAAAATTAACATTACCCTTGTTTAGATAAATGTAAACTATAAGTATATAGCTGTGTTACTTTTTATTTAAATTAGAAACAAGCTTGTTTTACATATCAATCCCAATTCCCTCACCCTCCCCTCCTCCCCTGTTCCTCCACCAACCCCCATCCCATCCCCTTTCTGCTCCCCATGGAGGGTGAGGCCTTCCATGGGGGATCTTCAAAGTCTGTCATATCATTTGGAGAAGGGCCCAGGCCCTCCCCCCATGTGTCTAGGCTGAGGAAGTTTCCCTTTATGAGGAATGGGCTCCCAAAGTCCACTTGTATACTAGGGATAAGTACTGATCCATTACCAGAGGCCCCATAGGCTACCCAGTCCCCCCAACTAACACTACGTTCAAGGAATCTAGGTCGGTTCTATGCCAGTTTCCCAGCTATAACACTGGAGTGCATGAGCTCTTCCTTGTCCAGGTCAGCAGTTTCCGTGGGTTTCTCCAACCTGTTCTTGACCCCTTTGATCATAACTCCTCTCAGCCTGCAACTGGATTCCAAAAGCTCAGTGTTTAGCAGTGGGTGTCTGCTTCTGCTTCCATCAACTACTAGATGAAGGCTCTAGGATGGCATATAACGAAAGGGGAAAACTCCTACACTGCTGGTGGGAGTGCAAACTTGTCAGCCATTTTGGAGATCAGTATGGCGGTTCCTCAGGAAAATGGGAATCAGTCTAACACAGGACCCAGCAATCCTCCTCTTAGGCATATACCCAAATGATCCACATCCATGCAACAAAGACATCTGTTCAATTATGTTCATAGCAGCATTATTTGTAATAGCAAGAACCTGGAAGCAACCTAGATGCCCCTCAACTGAAGAATGGCTAAAGATGTGGCTGTAAATGAATGGCTCCATTTATAATCATTTCTTACTTTTGGGCAAAGCATATATGAGACAAACAATCTAAAGTTTTGTCATTGAATGAAATGAGCATGGGATTTTATAAGTGGGCAGGACAGTTCTTTTCAACAAGGCTCTTACTTGTTTACACTCTCAGAAGCAGGGTTTGAGAGCCAGATTTTGTACCAATATTTATCAAACTAATAGTTAAAAGTAACACAGCTTAGTTGGTGTCATCCTTGTAGATCTCTAGACATTTCCCTAGTGCCAGGTTTCTCTTTAAACCTACAATGGCTCCCTCTATTATGGTATCTCTTTTCTTGTTCTCCTCTATTCTTTCCCAGACTCAATCTTCCTGCTCCCTCATGCCCACCACTGCCCTCTTCTTCTCTCTAAATCCCTCTACTCACCCACCATGCTCCCCATTTACTTGGGAGATCTTGTCCCTTTCCCCTTCTCCAGGAGACCATGTGTGTCTCTCTTAGGGTCCTCCTTGTTTCCTAGCATTTCTGGAGGTGTGGATTGTAGGCTGGTAATTCTTTGCTCTGTGTCTAAAAGCCATATATGAGTGAGTACATACCATGTTCCTCTTTTGTGACTTACTCAGGATGGTTTCTCCTAGTTCCATCCATTTGCCTATGAATTTCAATATTCCATTGTTTTCCCCCCCCCACTGAGTAGTACTCCATTGTGTAAATGAACCACATTTTCTCCATCCATTCTTAAGTTGAGGGGCATTTAGGTTGCTTCTGGATTCTGACTATTACAAATAATGCTGCTATGATCATAGTTGAACAGATGTCCTTGTTTTATGAATGTGCATCTTCTGGGTATATGACTAAGAGTGGAAATAAATTAATAGCACATTAGCCAAACCAAAGGGAGACCTAATGAACTAAAAAACAATCTAAAAAAATCATACCAGGTGGCCTAGATTCAATGAGATCATACAGGCAGGTACATGGCTTCCATTCTTTTTAATGGTCACACGTCTCATTGAACTATTAAAAAGAGATGCAAATCTTTTTCTGTGTTTTGATAGTCTTTTCCCCATTATAGTTAAATTTAGCTCTTCTTCAGATGCAGAGCCCCATAGCCAGACATAAGCCCAAGATTGGGAAATCCTGCAGAAGAAGGGGAGGAAAGATTGTAGGAGCCAGAGGGATCAAGAACATCACAAGAAAACTCAAAAAAACAACTAACCTGGCTCATAGAAAACCTGAATCAAAAACCAGAGAACCTGCATAGGACCAATCTAGGCCCTCTGCATCCATGTGACAGTTGTTGTGTAACTTGATCTGCTTGTGGGACTCCTAACAATGGGAGAAGGGGCTAACGATTTGGCTGACTTTTGGGACACTATTCCTCATACTGTGTCACCTTGCCCAGCCTTAATATAAGGGGAGGTGCATAGTCTTACCACAACTTGATATGCCATGTTTGGTTGATACCTACGGGAGGTCTCCCCTTTCTCAACAGAAACAGAGGCGGTGGTGGCAGAGGGAAGGGTAGAAGGAGGGGGCAGAAGGAGAGGATGTAGGGAAAATTCAGTCAGGATGTAAAGTAAACACGTTTTTAAAAAAGAAAGTATATTCTCTGCCTGGTGGCTTATAGCAGGAAGGCGTAGAACGGCGGAAGGGCAGCATGATAGTGGCGGCAGGGTAGCTCACTGGCTGACCACAGTTTCATCTGTGCAGATGTAGCATGAAGAGGCTGCAGGAAGCACAGTGAGGCTGTAAACCCTCAACCCTTGCCCTCCCCCCCCCCCCAGTGGCACACTTCCTCCCACAATTTCTCACCTCCTAGACAATGTCACCTTCAGGACACTTCAATGCCAAAAGTCTCCAGCAAACAGCTGTCAATCAAATCATCACAGACACCATGAAGCAGGAGCTGGCTGATGCAAGTTTCCTGGGGAATTATGCTCAAGAAAATATAGTCTCACTACTGAAACCATGGCCCATTTGTAGGATACGCATTTAAGACTCAGTGTAAACAGGAGAAAAAAGAAGGCAGCTGCTACACAGCAAAGTGGCCCAAGGGATGTGTGTGTTTGCTCACTGGCAGGAATGATCTAATAGTTCAGATGAGATTCATATTTAGATGAAAAGGAACATTTTTGTATTATTTCCTTGACATTTGCTTGAGTAGTTGAAAGGGGGTGGCAATCTAACGAAGAAATGGAGTCATTACTACTTTCAAAGACATTTCTGCAGTTGTAATTTATTTAGTAGCAGGATACTTCAGAGTTTCTTTGTATCTTGTGATCACATCTGTTTCCACAGTGATACAGAAAATAAGATCACACACCAAGAGTGAAGGTTGGAAGGGGAAGTAGTGGAAATCTGAAGAGAAAGAGAGTATGTAGAACCTAGTCTTCAAGGAGAGAGGAGTGGATTATGCAAATAGGTTGCTAAGCAACTTGAAGGAGCCACTTTTGTGCTTGGCCATCAGGATTTTAAAGTGAGATCATCATTAGGCATTATGGTTTTCTATTTTGCCTGAGTACCATCTCAGCTGCAGGTGCTTATTTGGAAGCTAGCTGAATTTCAGAGGCTTTTGCCAAGTGAATAGTCAGATGCAAGAAGGACAAGGAGTTAGTATGTGTACAAGGGAAGGAAATGGAAGGCAGGCAGTACGGTGAGGTAAAATGACAGGAAGGGGTTAAGGGTCAATGAAAGAGAAGGAGGTTTGCTGGATGGGATGGGAAGCCTCACATAATGAAAAGATAATTAACAAAGAAATGGGGCCATGAATCTGTGAGACAGGGAAGGATACATGACAGGCTGGAGGGAAGGGCTGAATGACATAATTATGTTTTAACTTTAAAATCGCAAATACATTTAAAAATACAGCTGGAATCAATAGTAAGAGTGAGCTGGACAGTAGGAAATGCAGTTTCCTACATAGCTTTGCAAGGAGACATTTAATAAAAATGGTGAAGGTCAAGTCTAGGGTATAAGCATGGAAGTAAGTGGGTAAGGTGGAGCTCAGGGCAGAAAAGACCCCTGGGGGAGAGGTCAAGAAACTTAGCAGTCATGATGAGAGGATCTTGCTCATAGGCATAATGAATGAGCTTTATCACAAGTGTGCCACATCCACAGTATTTAGGTCTGTCTAACTTGCATATCATCCTCTTTGAAACTCATGTCGAAAATGAATCTGCAGCATGAAATATTAAGAGGTGGTTGCAGCATGGGAATCCCAGAATGTAGGAGACTGAGGCAGAAGGATCACACATTCCAGGCTTGAGTTGACTACAGAGCAAGAATACCCAACAACAACAAAGAGGCAAGATCCAGTGGGTCATTTAAGAGAAGTGTCAGAGCTCTGCTCCCATGAGTGGATAAATACAGCCTGGCTTCATGGGATAGTCATTTATCTTCATAGTAGATCTGTTCTGTTAATAAAGTCAGCTTGGTAAGTCTCTCACACTCTCATACACTCCTGGTTCCTTGTCTGTGCCACCTAGGGACTCTGCCAGCAAGAAGGTCACCACCACATGTGGCTCCACATCCTTGAACCAGAGCTAGTAATTCAAAACAGCATCTTTCCTTTAAAACTCCCTCACTTAGAGGCATTGCATTATTAGTAACAGGAAGTGGACTGGTGCAGGACCGGTTCTGGGAACGCTGGACAGTTGAGGAAATAATGTTTTGAGAAAAGGGTAATCCTATGCCAAGTAGAGCTGAGAAGCCCCGTGAAGAGTGTTTATAAGCTGTGGGAGATCTGATTATGAGACTTCCATTTCTGTAAAGTGAAGTAATTTTTTCCCTTCAGGAGAATATTAAGTGTCATGTGTTGCACGAATATAGAAGTCACCTGAGTGATGTGGCCTGCTCATCCACTGAAGAGTTAGTGTTAGTTTCCAGGGAAACCGTGTGGAGCAGAAGAGGCATGATGCAAACCTAAAGAAGCACTCCAACCTTGGACTACTGCCTTTCATTGGGTCTCCATCACCACCTCTCCATCATCATTCAATTCTCTACTGGTTCCCACCAGGCTTTCAGTCCCTCCTCTCTGCTGAACCAGCTCTAGCCAAGGACACTATTGACCTCTTGGAACCTAATTTCACAGTCATTCTGTTGTCTGTATCTGTGTTCCACAGCAGCATGAGGCATGTCGCCAGCTCCCTCCTCCTTAAAGCACTTGCTTTTCCCAACTGCTTCGGAGAAACAGCTGCCTTCCTCTCTTTTCCCACTGGCTGCTTCCTCTCCTGTACTGGCCCTAAAATGGAGTGATTGAGAGATTGGGGGCCTCGGAGCTCAGGTTTTGATCTGTGTGTTCCCCTTTCTGCCTGTTTCTCTTGGGATTGCCTCTCCAATTCCATGTTCTCACCTGAAACAACTCTCAAGTCTTGTATAGCTGTTTACTTATATGGAACCCTGTCCTGGGCTTTAGATTCCCATATTTCCATCTCCCCCTGGGCATTTCTTCAAATTCTATGTCGTGTGTGTGTGTGTGTGTGTGTGTGTGTGTGTGTGTGTGTGTGTGTAAACATGATTTTCTACAAAGTCTGAAGAGTTTCCAGGAGTTGGTTTTGGTTTCCTCATTCCACTGTAGGTTCTGCCAATCAAACCTCATGTCACCAGGCCTGCACAGCCATACTGGGACCCTTTTTACCACAACATCGGGACACAGCATACAGATAAAAGTTGGCATCTGAATGCTGGATAAAATGTGTATTGAATGAACTGGATGATGAAACCAATTAGTCAAATGTCACCCCTGGACGAGAGGCTTCATATGTGGTATGAGTAGCTAAAGAGAGAAGTCTGAAGATTAGCAAGGGTCCAAGAGGGGTCATTGGTGGCCTGCAAAGGGCTGTGGCCTGCATTCTTCCAGCATGACTCACTTCTGGCGCTCACTAAAGGAGAGCACTGGAGAAGGCTCTTTTGCAACGTTGGCAAGAACTGTTTCAGACCCTTGCTTTGGAAAGAACAACAGATAGAGCCCAGCACATAAGGCTGAAGGAATGATGAGCAGAGGCTGGTACGCTCGCAGAACTTTTGGTGGGTGCTAAAGACTTATTAGCCAGTAACAGGTAAAGACCAGGGACACAAACTTTATAAACTCCATGCTATCTGGCTAATAATACAGCCAGGGGCAGGATTGAGTTATCCAGATGTCTGTGGTCATTCTGAATAGCCTCACCTTTTCTGGAGGGCAGTGCAGTGTTAGCTAATAGCTGCCACATTCCATCCCTGCCTTACCTCTAGTGGTCTGCATCCCACACCCACCTCCCTACTCCTCACGCCCCCACCCCCACAGCAACAAGAGCAGCAGAGAGTTGTCATTCCACCTCCAGAAGCTCTGCCCAGAGGAACATTTCCAACCTATTAAGCAGAGCTTTTCACTCCTGTGAACACTAAGAAGTGAACCTAAACAGAGCTTTTGCCAAGACAACCCCTTCTCTCAGTCTCAAAAGCAAGGCACTAAGCTTCCCGGCAAACATGTCTGAAGCCCCTTGCTTTTCTGAAAACTGCAAACTAAAGAAAGGACTCTGGTGCAAAGAGCCCCCTCCCTGTTCCTCCTTTTTGAGGTAAAACATGCCAACTTGGAAGTCTCCCAAGGACCAGTGATGCCAGACTTCTTACAAACAAAGACCAAATTCCTTCACATGCTGCTGATTGATGGAAGCCCTGTGGGATGTGACCCTTGGAAGGCGCCTGCTCATTAAGTACTGCCAGAATAGACACAAAGCTCAAATTATAAAAGCAAACACCCCAAATCCCACTTGCATGCTTTCACACATATTGTGGTGGCATGCTACAAAAACAATAGAAGGCATAAACCCTGCCCTTGGAAGGGTTCATGACGACTGGACCACCGTATGTGTAAAGGACACCACTTAATGAACAACATGTAATGCAAGTCAACATGTGACTAACACGGTTCCCTGAACCATCTCTGACAAGATATGTGATGCGCTCAGCTCTCCTTTGAGTACTAAGATATGATTAACAAGCTTCAATACAACATCATCAAGTTCCTGCACTCACTCAGGGCTAAAGGTTCAAATTTAACCTCTGGTTCCTAGAAAATCTCAATACAAAACAGCACCTCCTGACATTCAACTGCCCCCTATCTAAGTCAGTGGTTCTCACCCTTCCTAATGCTGTGACCCTCTAATACAGTTCCTCATGTTGATGGTCTAGACAGTGGTTCTCACCCTTCCTAATGCTGGGACCTTTAATATAGTTTCTCATGTTGATGGTCTAGACAGTGGTTCTCACCCTTCCTAATGCTGGGACCTTTAATACAGTTCCTCATGTTGATGGTCTAGACAGTGTTTTCTTACCCTTCCTAATGCTGGGACCTTTAATACAGTTCCTCATGTTGATGGTCTAGACAGTGGTTCTCACCCTTCCTAATGCTGGGACCTTTAATACAGTTCCTCATGTTGATGGTCTAGACAGTGGTTCTCACCCTTCCTAATGCTGTGACCTTTAATACAGTTCCTCATGTTGATGGTCTAGACAGTGGTTCTCACCCTTCCTAATGCTGTGACCTTTAATACAGTTCCTCATGTTGATGGTCTAGACAGTGGTTCTCACCCTTCCTAATGCTGGGACCTTTAATACAGTTCCTCATGTTGATGGTCTAGACAGTGTTTCTCACCCTTCCTAATGCTGGGACCTTTAATACAGTTCCTCATGTTGATTGATGGTCTAGACAGTGGTTCTCACCCTTCCTAATGCTGGGACCTTTAATACAGTTCCTCATGTTGATGGTCTAGACAGTGGTTCTCACCCTTCCTAATGCTGTGACCTTTAATACAGTTCCTCATGTTGATGGTCTAGACAGTGGTTCTCACCCTTCCTAATGCTGGGACCTTTAATACAGTTCCTCATGTTGATGGTCTAGACAGTGGTTCTCACCCTTCCTAATGCTGGGACCTTTAATACAGTTCTTCATGTTGATGGTCTAGACAGTGGTTCTCACCCTTCCTAATGCTGGGACCTTTAATACAGTTTCTCATGTTGATGGTCTAGACAGTGGTTCTCACCCTTCCTAATGCTGTGACCTTTAATACAGTTCCTCATGTTGATGGTCTAGACAGTGGTTCTCACCCTTCCTAATGCTGTGACCTTTAATACAGTTCCTCATGTTGATGGTCTAGACAGTGGTTCTCACCTTTCCTAATGCTGGGACCTTTAATACAGTTCCTCATGTTGATGGTCTAGACAGTGGTCCTCACCCTTCCTAATCCTGGGATCTTTAATACAGTTCCTCATGTTGATGGTCTAGACAGTGGTTCTCACCCTTCCTAATGCTGTGACCTTTAATACAGTTCCTCATGTTGATGGTCTAGACAGTGGTTCTCACCCTTCCAAATGCTGTGACCTTTAATACAGTTCCTCATTTTGATGGTCTAGACAGTGGTTCTCACCCTTCCTAATGCTGGGACCTTTAATACAGTTCCTCATGTTGATGGTCTAGACAGTGGTTCTCACCCTTCCTAATGCTGGGACCTTTAATACAGTTCCTCATGTTGATGGTCTAGACAGTGGTTCTCACCCTTCCTAATGCTGGGACCTTTAATACAGTTCTTCATGTTGATGGTCTAGACAGTGGTTCTCACCCTTCCTAATGCTGGGACCTTTAATACAGTTTCTCATGTTGATGGTCTAGACAGTGGTTCTCACCCTTCCTAATGCTGTGACCTTTAATACAGTTCCTCATGTTGATGGTCTAGACAGTGGTTCTCACCCTTCCTAATGCTGTGACCTTTAATACAGTTCCTCATGTTGATGGTCTAGACAGTGGTTCTCACCTTTCCTAATGCTGGGACCTTTAATACAGTTCCTCATGTTGATGGTCTAGACAGTGGTCCTCACCCTTCCTAATCCTGGGATCTTTAATACAGTTCCTCATGTTGATGGTCTAGACAGTGGTTCTCACCCTTCCTAATGCTGTGACCTTTAATACAGTTCCTCATGTTGATGGTCTAGACAGTGGTTCTCACCCTTCCAAATGCTGTGACCTTTAATACAGTTCCTCATTTTGATGGTCTAGACAGTGGTTCTCACCCTTCCTAATGCTGGGACCTTTAATACAGTTCCTCATGTTGATGGTCTAGACAGTGGTTCTCACCCTTCCTAATGCTGGGACCTTTAACACAGTTCCTCATGGTGCGATAACCTCCAACCATAAAATTATTTTCATTGATACTTCATAACTGTAATTTTGCTACTTTTACGAACCATAATGTAAATATTTTTTGAAGATTGAAGTTTGCCATGGCGGTGTTGCCCCATAGGTTGAGACCCACAGCCCTAATTGATTCAGAGCTGGGGCACTGAAATTCCAGAAACATTTGGGAGGAATTTACAGCTGTGTCTCCAGCCCTAAATATTTCTTGCTTCTCAGTCATCCATTTCATCATTCTCAATCATGAAAAAACATTCCATTTAATTGTAAGTATATAAAGGAATGTGGACCTGAGCAAGTATTCTCTGGGGTTGGGCATGAAGACACTGCTAGAGGATAAATCAATAAAGCAATGGAAACTTGTAAAATTTAGACATTTGGGGGAGAGGTAGAGGGAGGTTTTTTGTTTGTTTGTTTGTTTTTTTTGTTTTTAGGTAGGGTTTCATGTTCAGGTTGGTCTCAAACTTGCTATGTAACCAAAGGTGAGTTTGAATCCCTGATTCCCCTGCCTCCACGGCCCTGCTGCTGTCACAATAGCTCTGGATGAAAAAGAACGAGGAATGACAGTGGAGACAAATGTAGCTTAACTGGTTATCATCCTGCCCAGGACTGGCCACACGATATCCTCTTTGAAAAATGAGATTAAAGAAAATGAGAAAGCAGAACTGTGGAGCAATGGATAGACGTTTCATGGTTTTCCAAAACCACTAACTTCCATCATACTCCATCCCCAGCAGTCCAGAGCACATGGTGGTCCATGAAATGGAAGCGATCACCAAATGCTGACATGCCCACTACCTCCAGTCTTTCCCAACAATGCCAGGCCCACCCACAGCATGCCACATGCTTGCTCCAAAGGGACTCTTTTCCCATACCAACCTGGCTGTGAGACATTGAGTAGAGCAAGTGGAACAAAGAGTTTCTTCCACTTTAGCCTAGACCTTTTTTTTTTTTTTTTTTTTTTTTTTTTTTTTAAGCTAAATGGGTATAGTACATCAAGCCACAGCACAACCCATTGACAGCAGCTGGAAGGAGACAAGCAAATACGGGACAGATGGTAAAGTAATTTCAAGTAGGAAGTCAGTCCCTAAATAGAGAGGCAAGAGCCACGTACTATCTTGTTTGGGGAGAAATGCAATGATCCATACGCTGAAACCATTCATTCAAATCTCAACAGACATTTCCAAAGCAGGGTACCATGGTTTGCCTTGCACAGGACCTGACTACCTGGCTTCTGAGGACATGTGGTATGGTGAGCAGCTTTCATGGAACTCCCTTTAGAGTCTACAATTCATTCATTGGACTTTCACTGCTGCTTGATTTGTATGGGGTTTGTTTAAATGGACAAATATTGCCCAACTACACAAATGCCCCAACTAGACTGGCTGTACCTTGGCTCCAGGAGGAAGTGGGTTCTCTCAGGTGTCCTATTGTTGGCTTTCAGAGTAACAATGTCCAGCACACTGACAAGGAGGCCTTTTGGGGGAGCACAACTCTCCTTTACTAGATGTGCATGATCTGGTGTCATTTAAATGACTACAAAAGCTCCCATGTGTTTTTCAAACCCACCCCCTACTTTCCTTCACTGTGTGTTTGGAAGGAGGGAAAAGGACTGAGTGCTGCTTTGCCAAGTCATGTGATGTCACTTTGTTCACAGGCTGCTTCCTAAGCGTGGTCAACCTTGATGGTGCATGTCTGTGATTCCCAGTACTCTGGAGATGGAGACAGCAGGATTAAAAATACAAGGTCATCTTTGGCTACATAGTGAGTTCCAGACTAGCCTGGTCTCCTAGAAACTCCATCTCAACTAAACAAGCAAAGAAAAATCCCACAGCACACTTTTTGGAAAGGGTCATATGGGAAAGATTTTGAGCCTTGTGGGCCATATGGACTCTGGCATATCAACTCAATTCCAAGTACAGGTGGTGTGAAAATGACCATAGCCGGCACTGAAGCACATCAGAACAGATGTGTGGCAAATAAATGTTCTTTGCAAAATCAGCCAGAACCAGAGTTGCAGGGTAGAGTTCTCAAGCCTTAGTTTGCCAAGCCCTGCTTTTGTGCAAAGATGACACACATTCACAGGCTTCTTGTCCAACATCTCCAAAAGATCTCATTGGAAGGTAGAGGGGCAAACAGAGGTCCCCTGGCTCCCATAATCACTTCTCTCCAGCAGTTCTCAGCTGAATCCCATGATGTCATTCGGAAATGCAGTGGGTCGCTGACAGGGTCATATTACTCACAGGACAACAGGATGTTTGACACCTAAAACATTCAGAACAAGCCAGAGCTCATCTCTGGGGGGAAAGCCCTCTTATATAATGGGAAACAATCAGGGGAAGGGAGAATTCAGTAATAGAAGACTGGAAGGGGTCAACCACTCATGGAGAAGGGATGCTGGGTTAAGCTCAGATGGCAGCCTGCTGCTCCACAGAGAAATGCAGCTGTCATTTCAGTGGACAGATGACTTCATTTCAGTTACCCCCCAAATAAAGGGACAATAATCTCTCGCTTGGGAGAAATACCATATGGTAGCTGCTTTGAAAAGTTGTAAGAGAAATATGAAGTACTTAGGAGGAAAAACCACTTCCCAAGGCATGAAATTTGTGTAGAGAAGGATCAGGCAGTTTCTTTGAAACACCATAGCTTCCTAAAAAACTGAACCTAAAGCAGTGGGATTGGATGAAAGCAGGGCATTATCAAAGCAGAGTACCAGAGGATCTCCTTTTTTGTGTTTTCAGAGGCACTCAAATCCAAAACACTCACTCCCCGAGCTTGCCCAAGACCAGCCCTGGACTCAATCTCAACATCCAGCACTTTTATCTGGGAACTCAGGTCTAGTAGTTCCCAGGCACACTTGCTCTTCTAGAAAACTTCCTCTGGCTGCTTCCTGGACTCCTCAAGTATGTTCAGCACCCCTCTTCTGGGAACTCTTGGGAATCTTGCTCTATTTTTTTTTTCAGCCAAATTTGCCATGCCTGGTCTGTGACAGCCTTGCTCTCCTATCCCTATAAGGATTTTTATTACTTATTTATCAGCAGCAGCTCCATCTATATAGGTTGGCTACATGAGGATGGTGGAGGTTTTGGAAAGGGACAGGTACCGTCACTGCTGCATCCACTGTTGTAGCCCTGACATAGTACCAGACTTGGCATTTAGCAGGCATTCCGATGAATATCTGTTGAATGAGTGAGTGAAGGAATGCCATAAGGTATGAGTAAGCTAACACCCATGGAATGCGTCATCCAGACCCATTGCCTCCAGACACATAGTGAAAGCTCTTTATCAACATCTTCAAACACTGTAATCCCAGGAAGCAAGTAGGTTGATGAAGTGACATCTCGCCCACTCCAACACTTACAGAAACACATCCTTCCACCTACATCCAACTGGAAAGAGGGACAAATGCCAAAGGAAAGCAACTGTCATCTTTGATGCAATAATAAGATGTGTGCAGGAGTTGACAGCATTCATGTTCTCTTGAGTATTGCTTGATTAAATTGGAAGACAAGAGAAGCTCATAGATACAGAAAGGTGGATCTGACTACATGTGTTAACTGGCTGGAGAACACCATTCCATAATATATATGCACTTAAAACATCATACTGTGAGGAATAAATACATGTACACTATTTTATCTTTCAACTTAAACATAAACACTTATAAAAAAAATCAGATCTGCCCATGCTGCTGAGCAGGACAAATCCAGTTTAGGAGAGTACATCCATATAAGGCTCTCCACACAGCTCCCAGGGAAGCCTGAGCTAATTTGGCACCTCTTACCAAAGATCAACTGAGTTGCTTCCAGGGTTTTGTTCACAAATAATCTCAAATTCTGCTGTCTACATTTTCATCTAAACATTTGATGGAAAACCTAATACCACTCTAAGCATCCATGGCCCTCCAGACTCTAGAAAGAAGTACTTCAAGAATGCACATCAGGGAAAGCCAACTCAAGGCACCTAAAGACCTTCCCATGTTGTGATGGGGGCAGTGTGGTGGACTCAGACATCCACTGAGACCTGCTTCTCTTCTTGCCAGAAAGCAGCAAACACATTCTGCTAAATTTTAAGATCAAGTAGTCTCCGTCACAAAGACTTAACAATCTTTTAAGTGGAAAAGATTAGATAAAACATGAATGAATGGATATGGTTTTCTTCCCGGTCAAATCTTACTAAGGAACACTGATGTGTGAATTTATTTTACACACCTGACATAAGCATTCTTTTGATTTTTTTCCCAACCATTTAAAAATGTGAAATTATCTGTAGCTTGTAGGTAATATAAAACCAACACTGGGCCACATTTGATGAGTGGGTTCTACCTGGCTAACTCTGAGGTACGCAGTAATGCACAATAATTGCAAAGAACACAGCCCAACTGTTAGACTCACATAGATTGTTCAAGTTTATTTCTGTCACTTTTAAAATAAAATTTTATTTAAATTAGAAACTATCTTATTTTACATATCAATCCCAATTCGCTCTCCCTCCTGCCTTCCCATTCCCCCCATCACCCCCCCATCCTATCCCCTATCCAATCCTCAGGGAGGGTGAGGCCTCTCATGGGGATCATCAAAGCCCCCCTGCATCTAGGCTGAGAGAGTATCCCTCCATAGGGAATGGGCTCCCAAAGCGCATCAATGCACTAGGGATAAATACTGGTTCCTCTGCCAGAGGCCCCATGGACTGCCCAGGCCTCCCAACTAACACCCACATTCAGGGGGTCTGGGTCGTTTCTATGCTAGTTTCCCAGCTGTCAGACTGGGGTCTGTGAGCTCCCACTTGCTCAGGTCTGCTGTTTCTGTGGGTTTCCCCAGAATGTTCTTAACCCCTTTGCTCATCACTCTCTACAACTGGATTCCAGTAGTTTGGCCCAGTGCTTAGCCGTGGATCTCTGCTTCTGATTCCATCAGCTACTGGATAAAAGCTCTAGGATGGCATTTAAGGTAGTCATCAATCTCATTATCAGGGAAGGGCATTTAAGGTAGCCTCTCCACGATTGCTCAGACTGTTAGTTGGGGTCATCCTTGTAGATCTCTGAACATTTCTCTAGAGCCAGATTTCTCTTCAAACCTATAATGGCTCCCTCTATTATGGTATCTCTTTCCTTGCTCTCCTCTATTCGTTCCCTGACTCAATCTTCCTGGTCCCTCATGTTCTTCTCTCCCTACCCTTCTCCCCTTCTCTTCCTCCTAACTCCCTCCCCACTCCCCCCCATGCTCCCAATTTGCTCAGGAGATCTTGTCCCTTTCCCCCTCTATGGAGGACCATGCATGCCTCTCTTAGGATCCTCCTTATTTCCTAGCTTCTCTGGGGTTGTGAATTGTAGACTGGTTATCCTTTGCTCTCCAAGGTTTTCTCAGTTTACTTTTTAAATACAATTCAAGACCACCTGGCCATGGATGGAACCACTCAAATCAGTCTGAGGCCCTCCCACATCAGGTTAATCTGATGAAGGTAATTACTCAATTGAGGTTCCCTCCTCCCAGGTGACTCATGTTTGTTTCAAATTGAAAAAACAAACAAACAAAAAACAAACAAAACAAAACAAAACAACAACAAGCACAGAGTTTAGTAGTCTCTTGGCAAATGAATGGCTGGATGGATAAACCGCTACTGCCCACGTCAAGGAATGGGTACCAGTGGAGTGGTCCCCAGTTGAATATGACTTGACTACAACTCTACTACTTTATGATGGTGCCAAATCATAACCCTTATAGCCATTCTGTTTTCTACTTTCTGTACCATAGTCTAGAAATTATGTGAGCTATCCATCGCTTCAGTATCCAAGGCTCTAGCTTAGATGATTTGGCCTAACTGTAAGCTCTAAATATATTCAAATCAATCTAAGCCAACCTACGACATTCAGTAGCTTAGGCATCTCTACTCACATTTTCAGCTTCACAATGTCATTATCATAATATAAGCCCACCATAAGTCAAAGAAAATCTCTTTCTGTCCCCATCTCTAGGGTTTACCATGTTGAAAAGTGCTGAGCACAAGGGAGCCCTCTGTGAAAGTCTAACCCTGCGAGGCTGCAAGCAGTAGCCTAGCCCTGACTGTTGCTCTTTTCTTGCATTCTTCAATTAGTTCCCCAGGGGGATGATGGCCTACCTGCCACCCGCCTTGAGAAGGGACGAGGCACTTGCATAAACACAAGTTTGGGGCATTTTTGAGCCAAATTTCTATCTGCACATGTACCGACACCCAGCGGGCCATTACTCCAGCTGCTAAGGTAAAAGAGGGGTTAGCCAGTGATTGAAGGCCTCTGTGCTGCATTGGGGGAAGCCATTCCATTTTAGAACCACAGCATATGGTGTTCATCTGCCATCAGAAAGAGGCTGTGGGGATTCCTGGCATATGTGTAATTCTTAGTTCAAACTCTCCACAGGCCTGGAAGGGAAAAAGTCCATGAAGAAAACATGGAAAGGAAAATCATCTTGAGTTGGCTTCAGCAAGCCTTGAACCACAGAAGGTGCCCCAGGTGGATCAGAGGTTCCAACAAAGCTGTCCCTGGATAAGGCCACTGCAAGCCCAAGCCAGGGGGATAGAGTATTGGTTCCCCACTGGGAGAAAGGCAGGGGAATCCAAGTGAGTGCTGTGCTTGGCAGTGCAGGCCTTGTATTACACTGAGCAAGACGCTGTGGGCTACGTGAGCACTGAAGAGTCCCTTAAAGGCTTCCAGCTTTCCTCCCAAGGAAGGCTTGACTTGGCTCACTCTACAGATGCTGTTGACCACATCAGAGCTGCTTCACGAAAGCATTCAGAAACTGGAAAAAGTTAAGGACATTTGTGGGAACTAAGATGGAGCCAGCAGAGCCAAGCACAAGCCCGAAATCACAGGCCTGGGGAAGCGGGAAAGGAAAACGGGGTCCCCAGAATCCAGGAGGCCCTCAGAAATCTGTATTTCAGAGTTCATTTTGAGCCTTGGGGCCAGGGGTTGCTGTGGGCTAACTGTGCCACCGGTCATATCTTAGGGTGGCTAGTAAAACTACTAGCCATAAGAGCTGTCATTGCCTGGGTGCTGGTTGTAGCACACTCCCCTCAGCAGGTCACTGTGTCACCACAGGCACCCACAGCAGCTCTCCAAGGCTCCTTTTCCTTCTGGTCTAATGGGTACTAGTGCTCAGCTCAGAAGGTTGAGCTGAGACATCATTAAGGCAATTTGTGTGAAGCACTTAGCTGGGTGCCTGGCCCAGGTTAGCTGAGTCAACAGTAGCTAATTGCTATTGTTACCTGTGAGGCCTAGCCAAAGACCAGGGGCAGAGCTGACAGCGACTTCAACTGGTTTCCTTTTCCCTTCCCCCACCCCCAATTACCTATGGTTCTTTTTCATAATTTTTAATTATGATATAACCCACACAATGTAAAATTCACCTTTCTATAGTGTACAATTCAGTGAGGTTTTGTATAAAATACTATTATTTCAGCTTGGCATTCCGTGTGTTTGTTATTGGTCACATGCTCACCAGCCTCCCTTATCTCTCACTTCCCTTCTTGCTGGTCTAGCTCCGTGGCTCAGAGAGTCTCCTTTTGCTCTTACTTTGGTACTTAAGTGCAGACTCTTTCAAATCTTCTCCAGCCCAAGGCAGATGAGGCAGTCACCTGGAAAATAGCGGACACTAATTATTCCCAGCTCTGTGTGCCTATCACAGCAGCATCCAAGCAGACCACCTCCTCTTCCTCTGTATTTCTCAACTCCTCAACAGTACAGCTTTTGGGGCAGCTCCACACAGGAGGCATGCTAGTATAGTCAAAAGTACGGCTTGCACATTGTCGGTGGGAATGCAATTTGCCATATGTATGTGGGAGAAAAGTGGGGAGGCAGTTCTCAAAAGTTTTTAAATTGACCATGATCCAGCAAGCCCACTGCTGCGTATGACAATGCAGAAGACAGAGCTCTCACCTTCAAGAGAATAAGAGAGAGTTTATTCTGGAGCTAAATTTGAGTGGCTATGAATGAAGAACACAGAATTAGGTTACTACAAAGTCCATGCTCCAATGTGGAAGCAGCCTTACGAAGTTTTACATTTCTACAGAATAAAGAAAATCATAAGCCAAGGCAAGTTTAAAATACATTGGTGGTTGCATCAAGATGGGGGAAGATGTCCTATAGGCCTCAGATGCTATCTGATGATATTATTAGCTTTTGGTTTGGTGGAAGCTAGTGCTCTGCTAAGTTAATAGATTCTCAAAGGCTTTTGCTTTATAATTTATTTTTATTTTGTATGAATTGGTATTGTGCCTATATGCATGAATTGGTATATGTTCCTATAGGGTGTCAGGAGTTCAGGAGCCAGAGTTACAGACAGGTGTGAGCTGTCATGTGGGTGGTGGGAATTGACCTTGGGTTCTCTGGAAGAGCAGCCAGTGATCTTAACTGTTGAGCCATCCTTCCAGCCCCTGACCTTAAAGATTTTTATCTTTTAGTCACATGATGCTAGTTCCGACACAGAAATGGACAAGGAATGTCTATTTAGGGGGCTAACCTATCCTGAGATAAGGTAATTAGCCTCTAGTCCTGCAACATTCCAACCTCCCCATACATCTGCAGTTTTAATTAGTCTTTGCAGACACAGACAGTTCTTTTCCAGGAATTCTCATGGGAAATTATACAGGGAAAGAAAATGAAACAGCAAGCCAAAGAGACAGCTGCACTCCCCTGCTTATCACAGTGAATAATCTTTGTATTTCTTTGTTACTTAGTTAAAAACCTAAAATCTACCACAATGAAGATGTTATTACCTAAAAAGTAATGGTACTAATTTTAAAAATGAGAGAAGGTAAGCATGATGGCCCACCTGGCAAAGGTACTTTCCACTAAGCCTGAGGATGTGAATTTGGTCCCTACACACACAGTAGAAGGAGAGAACCAAATCCACAGTTGTCCTCTGACCTCCACACATACAATGTGGCACACACACCACCCCAACATGCAAAATAGAAAATAAATATAATAAAATCTAAAAAAGATGAGAGCCTTCAAAAGGCCACATGTGGTGTGATAGTTTCTATGACATTTTGGAAAATGCAAAAGCTACAGAGACAAAACAGGTCAGGCTGTCAGATGCACAAGGTCAGGGAGGGGTTTAACTTACAAAGGGGCATGGTGGAATGTTCTGGAGAGTTGTAAATGTTCCATATTTTAATTGTGGTGACAGTGACATGTCTGCAGAACTGTACGTTAGAGAGGATTAACTTTGTTGTTTGTCACTTGTACTTCAATAAGCCAGTGCTTTGTTTTGGAAGAGTTTTTCTACCTCATTTCTCCAATTCTGCTTTCTCTTGGGAACAAGACAGGTGAAGGAAGATGAAACCTTTGGAGGGGATGGTTTAGAAAGGAAAGTATAAAAAACTGGTAAGAGAAATTTTCATCCTCCTATCAAGCTCTTGAAGTTGAGCCACACACAGCTAGGACTTGAGTTCTGTTTTTTGTTCTTTGTTCTTTTTTTTTTTTTTTTAAAGTCACTGGAGACCAAGGTTTACGTAAAAGACATAGCTCCCCTTGTTATTTAATGAGGTGGCTTTAGTATGAATTAAGAACATGATTTACAACTCAGCTGATATCTCTAGGAAACACATCTGTAACAACACCTCATAAAACTTTTTATTGGAATAATTGCTTATATGGTTAAAGCAGACTATCAAAATATTCCCCCTTGAACCAAACCCAGCACTAATTGATAATTTATCATTACTCTTGACAATATTGTATCTAAAGTCAACCTGATGTTGGAAAACCTGAGTAGGAAAAAGGGAAAACTAATTGTAGTTACATTCTTTACAAATGCTGGAGTTTTCACGTACAAGAAAAATAACCTAATGACTTATTCACCTCGGTATTTTCAGTGCCCAGAATAGACAGGCACTCTATGTCTGTTAAAGAAAAGAAAGAGACAGAGGGTTCTAATCAAGTCATTGATCTCCTATGAAAGACAGATTTGAATCCAACTACTGACATCCCTGCCAATGGGCCAGGAAAAGTAAAGCTCAGCGGGGTAGAGTATAGTGTAATAAGAGAAAATGGATGGTTCCATCATTACACAGAAAAACCAATTTTGCCATGGTCTGTAACCATTGCCCTACTGTCAACTTGAGGCAGACATCTTGAAATTAGATGTGGATCATTTAGAAGAACCCAGAATATAGCATGGCTAATTAAACCACACTGTGGCAGAGTTCAGGCTCAGGAAGAAAACACTTTAATCTTTTTAATGTCTCCCCCCTGATAGCCTTTTTCAGGTTAGTATTGGTAGGAGCCCAAGAACATCTTGAATTGAACCTATTGGGAAACGCTAAAGTGAGCCAACAAAGTTGTCTTCCTAAGCTTAGTTTATGAGGTTATAAATGTACATACATACATACATACATACATACATGCATACATGCATACATACATATGGTCAGTCCTCAATTTTTAGGTGAAGGAATAAAATCCCAGCCAGATAGGAATGTGGTTATGGTGTTTAACATAGTAGCAATTTTAAGAAATATCACTTAAGACAAACACTATACATAGGTGTGTGTGGGTAAGTAGGAGTACATGTATGCATAAATACACACACACACACACACACACACACACACCTACCTCTCTATAGATACCTTTTCCTTGGGGTAATTTAAAAGTGAATTTTCCCAATTGCTCCGGAGGCAACAAAGTTTGGAAACATTGGCTGAGTAAGCTGGTGACTCACACCTCAGATGAATTAATAAAATTTGAGAAAACAAAAACCAGATGTTTCCTTCATCTTAATATGGGACTCTATTTTTTTTTAAATAAGTTATACTGTCGTTTACTCTTTTTCTTCTATTGAGGAGCAAAAACCAATTTTTAAAAAGCAGTTGAATCCAGGCACGTTCCATGAAATCTCCCAGACCAGTTGTTATTTGGCTCAAACTTCCCCTAAAGTGTCAGCTTTGATTCTGATGACTGAAGCTGGCGAACGGCAGAACGGCACAGAGCATCAGAGCACAGCACACCCCAGGGCTTTGGTCACCCCACTGGTGTGCTCCAACCGTCTTTGGGGAAGGTGAAAAGAAAAGGAGTCTCGGCTTGCATGGAAATCTGCACAGGACCAGAAAGTGTTTTGCCAAGCAGCTGTGGCTTCCTTTCTGCATCCAATATTCATTCTTTGGCCCTTGACCCTCGTGGAAAATACTAAGAACTGCATTCAACAGAACCCACCACATATATTTCATGCTCTTGGCCAAGACCAGTGATGGATATACTAAGATCCAGGGTGACATACTTTGAAAAGTTTCCTAATAACACCACCCATCATTCCTGAGAACTTCTGAAGCTCTGTTTCTTCTAAGAGGAGAAATAAATTATTTTTTCCTCCGTCTATTGTACTTTGGTGAAATCAATTATTTTTCCCAGGCACCACCCAGAGGAAAAGCTCCAGATGTTCCTAGGTTATAATGGATACTAACTTACAAATCCTGCTGGTATTCATGCTTGTATTCTTTCCCAACCCTGTTTGAGGCCCTTGTCCCTTTCTCTTCTTTCATTTATGTTACTATTTTTATTTTAATTAACCTAATAATTGTACATATTTCTGGGGTATTGTGATATTTCAATACACAAAAACAGTATACAGTGATAAAAATCAGGGAAAATCATACTTACATCTCCTTATCATTTTCTGTGTTGGAGCCTTTAAACGCCTCCCTTGTATATTTGTGAAAAAAACATAAATTGTAGTCACCCTATTGTGCTGCACAAGACGAAAATGTATTTTTCCTATTTGTGTTTACTATTAACCTACTTTCTTCTATGTCCCATTCTCCCATCCTTCTTTGATTGGTCTCTAATAATCACTATTCTATTCTCTTATACTTTGAAATTGGGGATTTAAGTCTCCACAATGATACACAGTATGCAGCACTTGCATACGTGTGTGTGTGTGTGTGTGTGTGTGTGAGAGAGAGAGAGAGAGAGAGAGAGAGAGAGCATGCATGTGTGTGGTGAGAGAAAGAGAGAGACAGAGATAGAAGCAGAGAAGGAGAGACAGAGACAGAGACTCAGAAGCAAATTTGTTTTTACTGACACATTTCAATCTTTTGTTGTATGTTTTCAAAGATGCTTGTCTTTCATCCATTGTACCCAACCCAATTACTCAGATCATAGCAATATCCCTCCTCATTTAATCATCATATTTGGAAGTTGATCTATTTTTATTTTATGAATGCTTTGCCTAAATGTATGTGTATTATGTGTGTACCCTCAGAGGCCAGAGGCCAGAGGCGAGCATCAGATTCCCAGGCACTGGAGTTATGGATAGTTGTAAGAGCCTTGTGGGTACTGGTAACTGAACCAGTTTTCTCCGCAAGAGCAACAAGTGCTCTTAACCACTGAGCCAACTCTCCATAACCACCAACACATCTCTCCAGTCATAAGTATCTTATTTAGCCTACTGTTGAATCTACATAGTAAATGCTCCCTGACCTATCTCTCCTCTTTGTCCTCAGGGACATTTCTCTAGTCCACACTACTACACACTCTTTCACTGGCCAAGCTTTCTAATCATTATTTCTATGCTCATTCTTGCCCCTATCCAAGTAGTCACAGCTACAGGGAGAGTAATCTTTCTAAAACCAGGTTTGGTTTTGTCCTCTGTACACTGACACTCTCAAGGGATACAGTGGACATGGTGGCTTAGAGAAATCCCTTACACCAGCCTGTGGCATAGACATGGTAAGGACAGCTAGACTGAAGTCCTAGAAATGGCAGGCCTTCTCCACTACACACCCCCATCCTTCCCCAGAGTAGGAATCTTCCATTGGAACACTTCTCCATCGCGGCCCGTTTGTGCTGCATCACAGCTATCTGTATGGCTCTTGGTCTCCTCTACCCAACTGTCTATAACCGGTTCAGTTCTTTCTGTTCCCTAGTCTCAGGCACAATGCCTGGAATAAGCTAGACATTCTGAACGAGACAGTAACAGAAACAATGTTCCTTCTCTCACAGGCAGTCTGTTAACTTCCTATTGCTGCCACAACAAATTCCCCCAAGCTTAATGGCTTCAAACAACACCCTTGTGTCATCTCACAGCTCGGTAGGTCAACAGTCTGACAAGGCTCTCCCTGGGCTAACCCCTCTGTGTCAGCAGGCTGCTGAATGCTCTGGCTTCCAGAGGCTCCCTTCCTCTTCCTTCAAAGCCAGCCAGGTGGTATGTGTCTGGGGTGGTGTCTGTGATGAGCTCTCTGACCATGGCCAGGAACAGTTCACAAATTTTAAGGTCCTGTGTTATTCAGTTAGCCCCACCGTATAGCTCAGAATAACCTCCCACCTCAAGGCCATTCCACTGGCCATCTTAATTCCTTACTTCATTTTGCCACATAAGACACTTATACATTCATTCCCAGGTTCCAGGACTGACAGTGTGGACATTTCTGGTGGCCCATATTTTGCAGCAATTTGAAGGACCACAATCCCACCTAACAACCTCATTCTAATGCTTATCCCGCCACTGCGATGCTATTATTTATGTGATGCTATTATTTATTATATGTTCAATGCATTCTCCTTTAGGCTCAACCATGGTTTAAACGCCCCTGTTCTGTGTTTCCCCTGCCCTTAGCCTGACTCAAATCTCAGCTCAGAGGAGACACTAATGGCCTTTCAACTGAAAGTTAGAATTTGAAATCCTGGTTGGCCGAAGTCGTTAAATATCAAACTCCTGGCTCATCTTAGAGAATGGACCTTTGTTGAGGTTTGTGTTAAAAACAAAAACAATTTTGTATTACACCCAGGGGGTCTAATTGCCATTATCTTGCCTTCTCACACAAAACCAGCTCTGAAATGAAAGTGGAGACAGCTTTCATTATCTGACAGAAGTCTTCCAGATTTTACAGATGGAAAAACAGCTCATATAATTTTTGCCTGAGCCGCATGGGAACACAGCTGTATAGGAGATTCAAATAAACAACAAAATCAGGCAGCAAAGCCTTGTGACTCCCAAAGCAACTGAGAACTGATTACCTCTCAAGCAATTTTTGTAGGTTTAGTATCTAAACACACAGTGAACTACTTCAGTTGCAACTCAACAGGTTGTCATTAAACCTCATTTCCAAGAAGGACTTGTAATGCTTTCAATGTATTTTTTCCATCAGGACAAAAGAAATGACTTCCACAGCTAAGCTCATCCCTGGAGAGGAGCCCAGTACCTACCCAGCAGCTGAGCATGGAGGGCAAGGCTTTCCTAAGCTAAAACAGTGATGTTGATTCATTGTAAAAATTAAAAAGACACCATTCAGGTTACCAAACTTAAGCAGAAAATGGACTCATGGACTTGAGGCTTCAGCCGTGACAGCAATGGTTAAAGCATTTAGCTCTCAGTCTTCACCGTGGCAGGCACTTGGGACCCTTCCAGTGTGCCGAACTGGAGATTCTGAGGGAACACAGCCTAGAGGATCTGCACAGTCTATGAAGTGTTTTCCATATCATAATCAAATAGCACCTCATCAGCAAAACCATGCAGAATGTCCAACCTCAGTCAGACTGCTTAGACGTACATCACTTCATCTGATCCCTTAATAGGGCTGGCAGCTATTTGCAGCCGGAGCCACAGTCTACCACCTACCACAGTGCCTGGCATATAGTAAGAGCTTAAGAAATGCTCACCAAGTACTCTGACCTGTCATCATTTTACAAAGAAGCAGGCTTGGAGATTCCAGTACTTTTCAGAAAGTGCTCAGTGGCAAGCAGGGCTAGGACTCTGCCGAACTATTACTTACTGCTTCTCCTAATCTACTATAAGCCTTCCAACTGAATCAAGGACATGCGATTTTGTTTTCTGTCAGCAAACATGCTTTGATCATCCACTCTGAAGCAGACCTCTGCATCACAACCATTCTCTACCTCCATCGGGAGCTGGTTTGTCTGAGACAGGAGGGTCGTTTCTACCCCAGGCTGGTCTCAAATGTGCTGTGTAGCTAAGGCTGGGCTTCGACGTATGATCCCACTGATTGCTGACTTTTGAACTTCTCCTCCCTGCCTCTTTCACTCTCAGCCCCTCTCCTCATTCCCTTTACCCTCTGTCCCATTTCTTGCTGGCCAATTATCCACCCTTTCATTATTTCATGTATGTGTATTTATGGTTTTCTTTCCCTGAAGGGAATGTAGACTTCCCGAGAGCATGGTGCCTTGGGCCCAGTCTTCCTGCTGATTGTTAGGAGGGGTTGATGCAGCCACAGAAACTAACCAAGCCAGGCTGGTCTAGGGAGTAAGGAGGATAGTAAGAGACTTGAGCTCTTTAGCCTGGGAACATAAAGACTCAGAAAAGACATTATCAGTTGCTCTTTTCAAAGGCCCTTCAGGTGGCATACAGGAGGGAGTTGTCTTATGCAGGGGGCATATATTGGCTCATGATGCTCATTGTGATTAACACTGGAGCTAGGATTCTGTCCTTGCAACTAATTCGTAAGTGCTGTGAGGGTAGCTTTATTTTGCTTCTTGCTGAATCATATAGCAGAATGTATGCTTTGTCACTAAACAGATACCCAGCGAAAGGAATGTCACTTCACTCTGCTTGGAATGGTCCTCATCACTTCACTCAGCTGTCCCCCGACTGATACTTGAGATCTAAACTCAAGCATCATTTTAACAGAAAAGTCAGCTTCAGTTCCTGTAGCACCAGAGGACGTAGCCCTGCTATCACTCTAGGAAGGGTCCTTACATTTTGGCCATAGCTTTTATGACTACTGCATTTGAAGTTATGACTTAAAATCAACCACCACTAGAAACCAAGCAGTCCTTCTTTTATGAGAGATTCCTAAGTACCCCAAGAGATGACTGACAATGTCTTCTGTACAGTATTTGCCAGAAAGCCGGACATGCTATTCAGTTGTTTGCTACTATCCCCATTGTATGTGCCTCACAGTATGAGCTTGGATCCCTTGAACAGCAATTGTAAGTCAGGTAACTGGTCAACATCACACTCAGTAGCAGAGCCTGAGTTTGAACCTGGGCTAAAAAACACTAGTCCAACCTTTACGACTTCAAAGCCATTGTTCACAATCACATGCTCTGCCGTGAAAGATTGGCTAAGAGGCAGTATAAGGGAGTGTAAGGCAGAGCTGCTAATCAGCCAGCTTCACTCACAGACTGGATAAGATACAGGAGGGGCCCTCAGCCAAGAGTGTCAGGATGTCTTCTATTCCTCCCCGGATGTGTGTGTGTGTGTGTGTGTGTGTGTGTGTGTGAGAGAGAGAGAGAGAGAGAGAGAGAGAGAGAGAGAGAATATAAAAGAGGGAGCTATTATAATATTGAAGAGAAAACTGAACCTAAAGAAATGTCCAGAGACCTACAAGACTGATCCCAACTAACATTTTGAGCAACAGTAGAAAGTCTACCATAAATGCCCTTCCCTGATAAGGAGATTGATGACTAACTTATCCACCATCATGGAGCCCTCATCTAGTAGCTGTTGGAAACAGAAGCAAGCACCCACAACTAAACTCTGAGCTGAACTCGAATCCAGATGCAGAGAGGGAGGACAAGACCAGGCTGCAGAAGCACATAGACAGCTGACCTGAACAAGGAGGAGCTAACGGGCCCCCAGACTGATAGCTGGGAAGCCAGCATGGGACTGACTCAGGCCCCCCTGAATATGGGTCTCAGCCAGAAGGACTGAGCAGTCTAAGGGACCTCAGACAGTGGAGCCAGGATGTATCCCTGGTGCACAAAAGGACGTTGCGAACACATCCCCCATGGAGGGATAACTGCCTTAACCTAGAGACAGGAGAGAAGCCCTAGTCCCTACTTCACATGACCTGTCAGACCTACATGACCCCACCTGGATGGCATTCCTCTACATATGGAATTGGGGTGGAAGATGGGAGGGGAGGGTGGTCAAGGTGCATGTGAGGGGGAGAGAAAGGGAAAGAGGGAGGGAGGCAGACAGGCAGGAAGGGAGGGAGAGGGAACTGGGATGGATATGTACAACAACAACAAAAAAATAATGAGTGCCAGGGTATCTCCATCGAGAGACACATGTAAGGCAGTCAGCAGGGCAGGAGGTGCAGGGCAGAGCTGAGGCCTCATCTTTTACCTTGGCCTGATGGCAGGAAGTTGGTGGGCAGCAGGCTTGATGTCTTCAACTCCCTGTGTCATCTTCAGGTTATACTAAGTTTAGCATGGAGCCTGCGTGTGGAGTCAGTAGTGATTTTCAAACTGGACTTTCAATGTTAGGTGTACATGCCTCTCTCAGGAGGCTGAGATTGGAGGTTCATTTGTTTCAAAGCCAGAATGGGCTACACAGTGAATTCAAAGCCAGCTTGACCTTTATGGTTAGGTCCTGTCTCAAAATCAAAACCACAGAATCTGGACTTTTGGAATCAGGCTGAGGAGGGATTTGAATCATAGCTCCATGGGTTACCAGTCATATAAACTCTGCACTTCTGTCTTAACTGAAATATGAGGGTGCACATGCCATAAGATTAAAACAATAAAAATACCTTGTAAATCCATGACATGTATCTAAACGGAACTCAAACAATACAACTGTTATTAACATTTCCAGTTTATTTACAAGCCTCATCCCAAACCATGTTGATAAGTACTTCCTGTTGACAATGCTCTAATTAATTAAAAAACACATATCCTTCCACATCCTTACATTCTAGCACTAAATCAGGTTAGTGAAGGCACTTGCTCAAATCTAATAAAGGGTTTTGTGTGGTGAGAAAAACAAATTGGTTCAAGGCATGAGCCTTGGGTGTGGGTGTTTCCCATCTGTGCCCCCCCATGAGTGAGCAACAAGTAAGGAAGCTGGAGTGGATAGCATTACAACATAACTGACAGCATTATCTGTACCGTTAACAAGACCAGACAAGGTTGCTCTTACCAAACTCTGTGATGGCTATTCTTGGTTGTTAACATGACTATATCTGGTATTAACTAAAACCCAAGTGGCTGTATATACCTGTGAGGGATTTTTAAAATGATTTAAATCATTTGAAGTGGGTAGACCCATTTCTAACCTAGATCTTTTGAGGTCATAAGATCCACCTCTAATCTGGGCCACACCTTCTGCGGGCAGCCTATATAATGGACATGGAAGAAGGAAGCTCACTCTCTTCTTGGCTGCTTGCTTTTGCTGGCAGGTCCGTTCCTTCACTGGTGTTAGAGCCCACTTCTTTAGGATTCTGGTGTATCCTGAAGACCAGCTCAGACATCCAGCCTCATGGACTGAACAACTACTGGACTCTTGGACCTTCCATTGGTAGACAGTCATTGCGGACTAGCTGGACCACAACCTGTACGCCATCTAATCCCATATACATACACATATGCATATATATAAAGTTACACACAGACACACACACGTATATATGTCTCACATATAGATAACTATATACATGGGATTTATTAGAACAAATGTATATATATATATGTATTTATATATATATATATGTATGTATGTATGTATGTATATATATGTTGCTGTCAGGTGGTTATTCTTGGTTGTCAGTTTGACTACATCTGGAATTAATTAACTAAAACCCATACAGCTGGACACACCTGTAAGGGATTTTTTTCTTAATTAAATCATATAATTCATATAAGTTTTGTTCCTCTAGAAAATTCTGACTATACATAGTCTAAACCCCAAACATCTCATGTACAAAGAGAAACATATCTTTAATGTGAAGGACTATTCATGCGGTTGTCCTTTGCAGGCGAACCTGGGACTGCCTTTCTACTTAACCCAATCCAAAACTATCCCACCTGCTGTACAATGCAACTATTTCCATGTCATTCTCTGGTACTGCACTAACAGGCTACAAATCAATGTAATGGAACTGGATGGTTTTGACCAGTATTTCATAAATGGTCCAATTGTGACCATAAGCAAATACATTCACCCTTATACATAATCACCCCAACTCTGCCACCTCATAAGTTAAGTACTGTTCAGTTTCTTTTTAAAACATCAGTCCTCCCCCTTTTTCAGTATGTATATAGGTAGAAAAATAAATGAAGTCAGCATTCTTTATGTCTCTCTAGAATAAGCTGCGACTCAAATAACAGTGAGTGGTTATTTGCAAGGCTATAATTTTTTTAATGACAGATTTTTCCTAAAAGAAACCACTATAACATCTTTCCAAGTACTCCAAGGGAAAACAAAACGCACATAAAGATTAGAAGTCTAGTACTTTAACAGCACACTGCCAAACACAGACTAGGATAAATGCCAAGAAATCTTAAAAAATAACTCTGAAAGATGCAATGTTCAAGTCAATCAAACATTGTAGGTTCCATGAACAACAGAAAAACAGGTCCAAGAGAGCAAATCACTCATGCATGATGTTAACTCAGACTGTACTTCATCAAAGTTCATTCAGGTCTTTCATCCCAACGGCTGTCTCAACAGAGATCATTTTCTCTTTGCATGGGGCTGTGTGCACAGACGACAGAGGGAAAAAAATCTTCCAGATGAAGACGTAAGCACAAGCTTGCTTCCCCTTTGATAAAGTACTGAAGGCAGATTTAGTGGACTCTAGCATTATCAGTGTCCTTAATGAGAAGTCTTATGCATGCGGAAAGAGACAGGTTACATAATTTGTCATGCTAAGTATTTATAGTCATTTTCATACTGTGAACTCAGTAACCTGACAGAATAAAAAAGATAGTAGTTAAATGATTATATACCCTTCTACACCTTGAAGAACTGTGTGGATCAATGATGCTGACATTCAATCCCCCCCCAAAAAACACATATTAACAAGAAATTATTTACTGCATGAAGAGCCATACATCATATAAAATGTCCACTTCACAGGAGGAGTTCCTGCATAGCAGGAAAGTCACTACCGCTACATAACAAATGGCCATGCCAACAGTCAAGGCTGCCACGAAGGGTTCAACATTAGAATTCCCTTAAAATCTCCAGGAGTGTTAACAATGGCACAGAACCGTTTTGGAGAGTAAATGCATGTTTTGCTTGGAAGGGTATTTTTCAGTGGAAAATTTGAACATCACACAAGCAATCAATTTTCTAATTGGGTTAGATTTAAGGCAATGCTACTCAGTCCGGGGGTGGGGTGGGGTGGGGAGGTCATCCACAAAGTTTGTATTTGTTTTTTCTCCTGAATCTCGAACAGGTTAAAAATCAGCATCAAAAAATATCCCACTTCCAAGTAATCAATGTACCTTTAGGTATTTTCAGCATTACAAAATATAAATCACTTTCATACCATGAATATGAAATGAAAAATTGTTCTGTGCTCTTCCTCAAAAACTATCAAAAATAACACATGGCGGCTTAGGTGTCTAATATTAAAAAGTAACAACAATGAAGACAATTACACCCACTTTACATAAAGAAGAACCCTTTCAAAGACTCGGCAGAGCATTTTGTTTCTCTTACAGCTGTCTTTGGTGTCGTATAGAACAAACGTGGGTTCATAAATTAACTGTTTAACATCAACTATTGACTAACAAGTGACCATTAAACATCCTAAGTTCAAAAATTTTACATTTTGCTCCTGTTTGGCTGCTGAAGAGCAGCGATTTAAATTGATATAAAAACTTCTGATGACAAGGCTTACTATACACACAAAGAACATAATCAAAAATGAAGCAGCAGCAATGACATTTCCTATTTCAATCTACTGGCATCGAATATTTACATATGTGGGAAGAGAGACCTCCAACACCACCATCCTATGTCCCATTGTCCACTTGTTCCAGTACCCCAAATCTGTAACAAGTGCCAGGAACTATATACACCTACACTTTGGCTAAGCCAGCTGGATGCAATTCCTATGGTTTTGGTGTGAAAGAAAAGAAATAAGGTCTTGGAGGTCATTTGTAGCCTTCTTTCTCAGAGCATCAATGTACTGTAGTCAAGAAATCTGTTCTCTCACATCAATGGGGGGAAAACAGCCCCCACACTTCAGTCCCCAACCTGAATGGGGTGAGATCAAAATGCCATCAGCTCCTTGCACCACAAAGGGCCACCAGAGAAAAGGGAAAGAAAAAAATCATGACAAAGGCAGCAGCAATCAACAAAAGTTTTCCAACAAAGGAACCTCTCCTCCGTAGGTTGCCAAGGGAATAACAGCTCCAGCTTCCCTCTTCCCTCCCCTCCCCCTTCCCTCCCGCTTCCCTCCCCTGTCCCTGCCAAACACAAATGAATTCACATCACAAGAACTTAGTACTCTGGTTAAGTGTCAGATATATATAAGAAAGGGTCAATCTGTCACTTTTTATACTTTAACTGAAACATAAAACTAACAGAACACACAACATTACTGTGAAAGGAACTTTCCAAGAGATCCGGCCAGTGTAGTGCAGCCAGCAAAACTTAAGAGAACAGATTGTTCACAACCTGCCTTGTACAGGGTATTTATATTCTTCCTATGCCATATAAATATCATTTATATAGCTTACACATTCAGAGACATGCACTAGGACTTGTAGGTAGTACACATTTCTTCACAATCACGTGTGCAAAGTTTACAAACTACTAAGTAGCATTACAAAGCTTAGGCTGGACTGTGTCTTGTATCATCTAGTGAATTTAATGCAGGTTCAGAATCATCCATTGGAAGGACCAGGCGTGTTCCACGAATGACTAGTTCGTGATCCCCAAATGTAAGCTCCCGATCCAAGGCATCTTCAGAATTGTTGCCCATAAATCTCCTTGGGGCACTGGCTGTTGCGGAGTCAGTGTTCACAGTAGAATCCCCATATGTCAAACTGATATCACCATCATTGAGAATAAGATCGGAGTCATCATCTTTCAATTGCTCCTGGTTCTAAATGGAAACAATATAAGGTTTAAGAGTAGTTGAGCAATGCAAGAATCAAAGCCAGGCAAGGTGGGAAGGTGAGCCCAGCTCTTTAGAGAATCGGAAGTGATTCCAACAGAAGATAATCTGAGGACCCTCTTTACAAGGCCTCTGTGGTAGCCCATCAGACTCGGGATAAAATCTTAAATCCTAACCTTGACTTAAAGGACAATGTGACTTGTTCCTTTCAGCATCCTCTCCCATAACCAGCTGCCTCTCCCCCTCCAGCAGCCTCTTGCTGTGCAGGGTGGACTGAAGCATTGACAACTATCCCACTCTCCAGTCTTTTCCTTACCTCCCAGCCATCGGGCATGCTGCCCTTCTAACCCTTTCAAGTCACTAGTCCCTGCTCATGACTTTCTCCTGACAGTCTTCTTTGATTTTTATGCTCTAGATTGGGTGTCCATCCTGTATGCTCCCCCAGCGTCGGGGGGGGGGGGTCCTCGGCCCTTTGTTTGCAAGTAGCGCTCGCTCTTGCACATTATCAGACCGTCCTCAAGTCTGGGACCAGGGAGCAGGAGAAAAGACAAATGCGGTTACAAGACAAGACTAAGTGCTTCTTACTCCAACCGCACAACACATTATGGTATATAGAGACACATGGACACTCTCACCACGCAGTTCTTTTCTAGGGTCAGAAGCTTTTGTTCTAATGGAAAATGTTTCCCAAACAGTGTAACTAATACACTTCTATAAGATGCGGGGGGGGGGTGTCAAAAATATGTACTTCCAATTGTCAAACATGTATTCACATATATAAATGTCTGGAATGTCATTCAACATAAATACTCCGTGATGGAGTTGCTGGTGAATTTTATGTTTGTGTTTGCGTTTCTGGTATCAGAAACTTACCATTGCTAGAAATTTCCTTAAATGCTTGGAGATTAAAATTTTAAAAAAAGGCCAATTGAAAAAACAAGTCCATAGCCACCAATCAGCTGACATCACTTCCTGTCTAATATTTAACCAGTAACAACAAACCTAACTAGTGTCTGTCATTTGGTTAAAACAAAGTTTTGTGGCTCCTTTGCAGGTCTGTGGGGGCTCTTTAGCACTTTCTAATTAATGTTTTCTTTAAGTTTGAGGTCTGGAAAAAAATGTAAAAGGCACATTCCTTTTGATCTAGTCATATCCCTTTAAAATTGAGTCTACATACTTGTAATTTATATCCTTAAACAAATTTATATGTAAAAGTATACTAAAAGCACAGGCAATCACTGTAACTGCTGTTTGTAATAGCATAAACAGCACAGGAACACACTCACAAAGAAATGACACCAAGTGGTGATGAAGGCAGAGACTAGGGTTAAGCATCTAAGCATCAAGGAATGCCGAAGATTGACAGCAAAGCACGAGAAACTAAGAGGCCTGGAGGGAAGAAATGCTGCCTCTATCTGAAGCTCAGACTTCTAGCTTCAGAACTGTAAAACATTTTTCTGTTGTAAAGCCACTCAGTATGTCACAGCAGCCCCAGGAACTTGCACAGCCATGTGTAGTATTGGTGTATACCACAGGATACATAGTTGTTTCATTTTTCTTTGTGGGTTTTTAATGGTTGTTAGTGGCAGGTTTTGTTTGTTTGCCTGTTTGTTTGTTATTGTTGTTTGAGACGGAGCCTCAATTTAGCCCAGGCTAACTGATAATTTGCTATGTATCTGGGGATGAGCTTGGACTCTGATCCTAACTGCCTCTACTCAAGCCATGGGATCATGGATGTATGCCATCACACCTAGGGCACCAACACACATACACACACACACACACACACACACACACACACAAGTTGTGGACCTTTTGGATGTGGGTGATATAAGCTTTTGAGTCTGACAGCCAAACCTCTGCCTGAACCAACAACACTACTACGTAGAGTCATGTGGCACAATGGAAAAAACCAGTGCTTATGTGCAGAACCTGGGAGGGAGACAAGCAGCATGGAGCATTCTCCCCACACTACTAGCACAATCTGTACAATGTGGCTCAAAACAAAGCTGGCCAAGGTGCCACCCTCACACTTCCTACTACCCCTCAACCCCTGTGGAATCTGCTCTACCAAACTGCAAAGGAGGACACAATCAACTGAAAGCTCCGTGTCTACTCTGCTTCACTTCAGCTCCCCACTAACAAATGCTACATCAAAGCAACCAAACCTTGTGGGCAATGCAATAGGGAAGACCATTCACTACCGCTGTTTACAATGTAGAATTAAGGCTCGTTAGCACAGCGTTCACTTTCTTCTTGGTTTAATATCTACTAACATCACAATCATGTGAGTAGATAAGGGAATATAAGGAATCTCGATTCTGCCTAGCTATGTCTATACCCTCCAGCTCCATGGACCAGACAGAGATGCACTCTGCTAAAACCCCAAAGTTATCGATGTTAAATCACAGACCATTTTGTATTTAACAGATATCAAAACACATATCACAGTGTGATATGGCATTCATTATAATTTCCTTTCTGTTGGAGGAAAAGCTCCATAATATCACATTTTTTTAGTTTAAATAAATGTAACGAAATCTGAGAAAAATTGTTTGAGAATCCTCTCAAGTGAACTATGATGAACCTAATGAAGACATGAAAACATACACACGCTCTGCTAAAGTCAGGCTACATACTGCAAATAAATTAAAGCTGGCATGGAAATAGAATGACCTACTAAAATCATCTTCTGTAAGATAAGGAATCAGTCTATTTTCAGAGGGTGTTAGCCCTATTTACACATTTCAGTGTACTTTCTACTTGAATAAAATGTGCTTAAATTCCCTCTCATAGATTATATACCTCAAAGACCAAGAAATTTAAACCAAAATAAAATGAAACCAGAAGTCTAACCCATAGAATAACTACAATGAACTTGCTAAAGAATTCAGTTAATGCAGTTGGATGGTGGTGGCTCATGCCTTTAATCCCAGCACTTGGGACAAGGGCAGAGTAAGGTAGATCTCTGTGAGTTTGAGGCCAGCCTGGTCTACAGAGCGAGTTCCAGGACAGGTTCCAAAGCAACACAGAGAAACCCTGTCTCGAAAAACAAAACAACAACAACAAAAAAGAATTCAAGTAGTGCATAAAAGCCACTTGCTTTGGAGCAAGGTAGTACATGCCTGTAATCCCAATTTGAGACCAGCCTAGACATGCAGCAAGAACCTGCCTCAAGACATCATCAATAAGTAAATCAGCCACTTACTTCATATGCCTGGGGGCTGGTGAGGCACCTGGCAATGGGCCCACAGCAGGCTGGGAGTGTGGTAGTAAGAGGAGGCCCACTGTGGGTCAGCAGAGGCTTCAGATAGCTGTGCAGGCATGGTTAAGGAAGGGAGGTACTCATCTCTTTACATATTGAAGACAACAATGAACTTGTTTCAGTGGTGCTGGAGAGCAAACCCAGAGCCGTACACGTGCTATGCAAGTGCTCTACTTGCTCCTAAGCTATGTCTCAGCCCTAAATAATACAATTTAAGATAATCAATGCCACAGCATGCTGACCTCTTCAGGGGCTGGCAAAGGGCTTTACATATGCAGGTCCATCTCACTGCCATATTGCCGCAGTGAGACGGCAAAGGGAGACTTTTTCATTATCTTGATTTCACAGACAGGGAGACTGACACACAGAGAAGTCAATGGTCCACCTAATGTCACCCAACTAAGGAAAGGGGGACATATCTGCTAACTTTTCCTTGTGAGTATGACATTCCATTGCTTTTCTGCTTTTAGGAATTGAAGGAACATAAGCTTATCCCGAGTTTGGTACTGAAGAAAAGAGAAAGCAAAGAAAGATGGTGTTCAGAGGGAAGAATAAGTATTGCAGTGGCATATACTAATAAAAATGGCTTTGATCACTTATTATGGATTCTCATGGATCCTGAATGCTCAGCTGAATTTCTGTATCATGCTGCTTCACTTCCTGCAAAGCTCAAAGGAAGTGGAAGAGGAAAGAAAAACGAAATTTCAAGACTTACAAATCAAAACAGCAACAAACTATGAATCATAAACTCCAAACCTGATGAAATGAGGAACGGTGACATAGGAGTTTATGACTCATAGTTTTTTTGGCAAGCTTACCTTAAAACAATTTTAAAGACAAAATTTTGAGGCTAGCAAGATGGCTTAGAGGGTGAAGGCACTTGCCAACAACTCTGACAAACTGAGTCACACCCTAGGGTCCTCATGGTAGCAGAGACCCAACTCCTGCAGTTTGTCCTCTGATCTCCATAGCACATTCCTTCTCCTAACATACCTACACACACACAATACATATATAAATAAATCTTTAAAAGACAACATTCACCCATGCCTATGTTAATAAATTCTATGTAAAGATTAAAGCTCTCTATAAACATACACTGTCTACAGGAAGCCACTAAAAACAGAAATGATAAATTCTCAGAATGTTTTTATAAACATTACCAAGGCTCTGTTTAGTAGAATGGAATAGGGATTTGTTATACCAAATTACCCAACAATCTGCCAAAAGAAAAATCTAAAGAGTTCTGTGCTTACTAGAGAAATAAAGAAAAGGCTGGACATGGGGGAAAGTGCCTGTGATGTCCAGCACTAAGTCGGCAGACACAGGGATCCCAAGTTTATGGCTAGCCTGGGATAACTAGGGAGGCTTTGTCAACAACAAGGACAGAGGAGGCAAAATGCTTCTCTAATATGCTCAATGCCTTAGATCTGAACCCCAGTTCACTGAATTATGGTTATGCATAGCTTTCTGGATAAATTACACAGATGTCAGTGAAGGAACAAAGACACAAAAAGAATAAACATGATCTATTTAAATCCATGCTGGTGGCACTGCGAATCACACTTTCTGCTCTGTGTATTATCTTAGGGAAGGTGCTACTGACTAAGAAGAACACAGGACACCTACTACTGTGCTGTAAATACACCAACATTTATACAGATAGAAGGTACACAGGGATACAGGGTCAAAATTCATTAAACTGTTCTTAAGATTCACATGTATCATATTTAAATTATAACTCTACTGTGACAATCTGGCTAACTAAAGGAACTGAAATCTAGACTGATGAATAATTAATTCTACCAGGGCTCTGGGCATTAAAATGACTTGAATTTAGTTTTGGGTGTTTACTTCTACAAGATTAAACAGGAAACCAAACTCTTTTTCTAAACTTGAATCATTTAAATTATTTTGTGAATGTAGAAAATGTACATTTTATTCTAGAATACTAAAAAAAAAATGTTAAATAAGAGGAATGAAAAAGTCCCAAGTGATACGGGAATGGCATACATCCAAGATGCTGGTAATGGAGCCAAAAGTAATGACATAATCTTTAAACAATTTAAAAAACCCAGGCTCTCACTCCCTAATGGGAGCCTTAATGCCACAGATATGCTTGAATTTTTGGATACACACGGTAATTTAAAGTACTTGCAAGAAATGGAAGTGAAAACCTAGTAAACAGAGCTTAGTAAGCAGTGGCTTCTAATCAGGGCATGGGTATTTTTTTAAAACATACAAGGTTTTTTATCACAAAGTCATGAATAGGAAGTATTTGGTCAATAAAAAGGCCGAGGAAGAAAAGATACACTCTTCCCTTACCCCAGGAGGGAAAGACGGCTTCTAAAGAAGTGTGCTGTCAAGAACACTGCGTTTCATTTCAGTCTCATGCTTTCCCAAATAAGTACGCCCGACAAGCAAGGAACACCCTTCACGGAATTCTCTAACTTAACTCAATGACATCAAATACTAAAGTTTCCTCAACAAATGAATCTATACCTAAAAACTTAGCCACGTCATTTAGGCTCTGGATTTCCTCCATACAGCCAGTTATTACAGTGAGCAGTACCTACGGGTTTCCTGGGTTTGCAAAGGAATTCACCGGTGAGAATGACCTTCTCCATTATACTTATGGAGAGGCGGGTTTTATATTCTGCTTCTGGGAGGCAAACCAGCTGTTCTGGGGCTGCAGCTGTATTTCAGTGGTAAAGTACAGGTGCAAATTGCTGGGTTCATCCCCAGAATTCCCCCAACACACAGACACACTCCCGTGTGCACACATGCACACGTGCAGTTGCTTTCATTAAACTGCACTTATCCATGCTGCATTAACGTGTGTTACCATTAAGGATACTTATGGTCGAAGTTGTACCACATCCGGAAGAGCCAGGCGCTCTCTGCTTTGGTACTTCTCCTTTCATTTTCAGGGACACCCTGCGGACAGATGATACACAAGTCAATGCCAAAGATGCAAACAGGCACATCCGGAGTCGTTCCTTTGTAGAAGCAGAGACAGAACTTCACAAAGGGTAGTGTCCCATGCGGGGAACATTAGACATTCAGTGCCTTGTATGCTGACGCTTTGGTGTAGAAAACGGAAATGTTTTCCTAAGCATCGCCGTGCCACAGGCAGCTTAGTAGTTCATGATTCTATTGCCACTTCCAAGTCAGTGTAGGGTTAATTAAAGAAAAGGAGGACATGAATTTGAGGGAGAGCAAGGTGGGGTATATGGGAGAGATGGGAAGAAGGAAAATTAAGTAGGGAAACGATATATATATATATATATATACATATATATATATATATATATATATATAATTTCAAAAATATTATTTAAAAAGTCAATGTAAGCCCTAAAGAGATATGTCTGTGAGAAAAGTATTTGTCAAGCAAGCATGAAGACCCGAGTTCAGATCCTCAGAGCCCACATGAAGTCAGGCATAGCAACACTTCTCTGTAACCCTAAGGCTAACAGAGTGAGAGAGGAAGTAGAGATAAGAGACTCTCTGGAAGCTCATAGACTAGCAAGCCTGGTGTACACTGGAAGCTCATAGACTAGCAAGCCTGGTGTACACAGCAACTGACATCCTATTCTACTGTACCCAAGGCTACACTCTGATCACATGTACTGTGGCACACGCATACACACAGAGATTAAAGCAAAGCCACTATGGAGTAATTCACCTCCTCAATCTGAAAGATTTATACTGCCTGTGTAGTGACACCTACAGAAGAAACCATCTCACACTATATTTGGAGAGATGTGTCATGGATCTCAAAAATAACTGGCATTTTCAAAGTTGCTATTATGTTCAGAACACAGTGGCAAAATGAAAACAAGGAAATGCTATGGTAGAACTCACTGGCCAAAGAAATGCAAGCAGGCAGCTTCTAAAATAACTTACAAAATGTCCATATTTGTAATATGGCATGGTCAGTAGTCAGACAGTTATGCTTGGTAGCTCCAGCCCTGGCTCACTGACATTAACTAGTTGTGGCAAACCTCCATCCTTCTCTGGGCCTGAATTTCTTCATGTGTAAAACGCAACCAATACAGATTCCCCCAAGGCCCTTTCCAGAACTAATATTCCATGTTTCTGTGATATTCTAAGGGCAGAGTTTAGAGTTTGGGTTTTGTCTCTTCCCTGCCCAAATAGCTTACTTTCCCCTCAACATGTATCAACACATACATAAAAACAATAAAAATATCTGAGAACATTGTATGTGCTCACAAGCACAACAGAACTTCTGGACTTTCTTCTACATTATTAAGTTTCTCATGTTTTCACTTTTAGTTTCTTGTTTAATTTTTGCTGCTTTGGAGCTGGCAGTGGTGGTGACACCCAGCACTCAGGAGATAGAAGCAGGTGGATCTCTGCGACTTTGAGGTCAGCCTGGTCTACAGAGTGAGTCCTAGGACAGCCAGGGCTACACAGAGAAACCTGGTCTCAACACCCCCCCACACACACACCAAAATATTGGTGCTGGGGATGGAACCTAGGACCTTGTGCAGACTAATCACACATTCTACCAGTGAGCTGTACTTCTATCCCATGAAACTGTCTTGTTTTCAAATTTTTGCTTTCACTTCTTTTTAATTTTATTGTTATTACTACTACTATTATATTATTATTATTATTACTATTATTATTATTTATTGGGTATGTTAGGGTTATTGTCCTTCAGCATGAGTTCCAGGGATTGAACTCAGGACATCAGACTTGCCAGATCATTGGCCCTGCCTTCACTTCTTATAAAGCAAATCATGTACAGACCTTACCATATAACTAAGCTCCATAACGACCAGAATGTTCCTGGGGCTTCCTAATGGACATAAGCATTACCAAGAAAACAATGCAGTTGAGATATCCATGGGGTTTCATTTATTCTCATCACTGTGTGTGTGTGTGTGTGTGTGTGTGTGTGTGTGTTCCCGCACACATGTGTCCATGCGTAAGGGCACACATGGCACAGCATACATGTGGAGGTTTGAGAACAAGGGTTCCAGGGATCAGACTCAAGCTGTCAGGTTTTTCCAGCAAGTGCCTTCACCCACTGGGCCATCGTGCTAATGTCTGTCCATAGGGTTCTGAAAGCAATGGAAATATATTTATTTCTGTTTGCCACACTGATAGTCACCTATCTGGCTCTTATTTCTCCGTGGTGACAGAGGTAACAGGGCTGATGGAAACATACATGACCCAGGAGCTGTGTAAATGTGATGTGTTATTACTACAGAGGCATTAACACCCTTTGAACCTATTCCAGAAGCTTGGCAGGATGAAAAAGTCTATAATCTGGTTTGTCCAGGGAATTCTACTTTAAGATTCTGACCACAAAATGGGCGCGTACTTACTATATCACATGCATACACGCACACAGTCATCACTCAAAATTAGCACTTGGGGATGAATCGAGTAAATGTTCTTTTAAAGCATACTCTTCAGAAAAAAAAAATTATACCACGGCTTGTTTTTAGAACACAACAGGAATTAGGTTTCAAAAGATACTTTCCATCTTCAAAAACCTCATTTGTGATTTCTCATCTACTGTGTAATGGGTAATAAGAGGGTCACTCATTCAGTGGTGCTCAGAAACCATTAAAAAAGAGGGTGGAAAATACCAGAAAGGTATTTTGGCGAGGGAAGACAGTTGTGCTGTGCTCAGCCCCCAAGTCCAGAGATACAGGAGAAGCTAAGAAACTGAAGGAAGGAAGTGAGGAGCTGTGTTGAAAAGGCTGGGGCTTGGATTACGAGAATGTGACCCCTCAAACATGCAGGGGGGCCAGCTGGACATTCAGAAGAGTCTGGGCAGTCAGTTCTCAAGGGCAGCTGCTGGTCATCCAATGTGAAAGTTACTCAGGAAGGGCAGCTGGAGTGGGGCTGACATCAGAGACAAGCCTTCATGCGCAACCAGAGTGCAAAACAGCTGTCCGTGCCAGAGCAGTCACTTCAACACCCAGGAGCACTTAGGAGCATATTCTCCTCGGTGGCAAAGCCCCAGGATAGCCACAGATAGGAAAGCTGTCGCCCTTGATAGCCACTTGCTGCCTAAACTATGGTTCTCTTTCATGGCGCAGTGAAAAAAGCCAGAAATGACAGTTAAAAGCTGAGGCAAACAAAACAGCATCTAAAGAGTGGCATGAAGTCTAAGAGAGACAGTTTTATTTCCAAATGACGGAACACTGGACAGAAATGCCAGGGATAACATGAGTGCATATTTACCAAATGTTCTTGGTCTGAGTCAACACCAACCCTACAGGAAAAACACAAAGAGCAAATGAGATTTTAGAAGCCAATAGACGGTCTACTCGCATATACATATTGTCTGACAAATATTTTTCTCATCACAGAAGCTCCAGAATGGTTAATGTTCCCTCTTCTCTACAGGTTGGGGTGGCCATTTTTGGCTCCTGCCATTTTCTTCAGCAACAGCCTTGGGTCTAAGGCAAGCAGAGCAAATGTTGTATTCCTAAAACCCTACTTACCAGTTTCAGTACAATATCATGTCTTCTCTGAATGTTAGTCTAAGCAGTGAGAGACAGAAACTCTGCCCCAATTCCTCAGTAAGAATGATTAAAAAATTTCAAAACCAAAGCTGGAACACTGATCTCATGGAAACATTGCTAAGAGGGTCCACAGTTGCAGAGGGACTGCAGGGTAACTGATGGACATCAGCTTTGGCTCTTCGTAATTCTTGTATACCTACAGCAGCTTCCTTCTTTGGGCATGCCAGGGAGCAACTTCATTAGCGAGTTCTGAGTCTGCCCTCTAGTCTCGGAACTCGCAACTCTGTCCTTTCTCCTGCCCTGCCTGCCAGGTCTCCTCTCCTTGCTGTCCCTGCTGTTCTGACTGGCAGGTTCTGTTGACTAAGCCCCTCCCAGCTGCCAGGGTCTCACTCAGAGTTAACTCTGGATAGCATGGAGCTCTCTCAGTCACTGCTTTCACAGAAGCTTCTGAGGACAGCGCATAACCCAGAGGGTCACATCTAAAGTCCTTTGCAGGACATTCAAAACTCCACACACCAGTGACCACCATTTCGTCCAACCTATCTTCCCACCCACTTGCCAGTCATTTTTCTTCCATGTGCCATGTAATACCCTAACCCACACCTCTCCCCCACACCCTTGTCAGCACCAAGACTCACTGCATTTTTTGCTCACGCCACTCATTCCCTCAGGTTGTAACTCGTGCCCCCTCAGTTTTCTATTCATTTGTCAAGTGACAAAGTAGCTGCTCTACGAGATGGTCACACAGAATCACCTCCCCTTTGTGCTTTTGTAGCACGGAGTTCTTTATTGTAAACATACATCACAGTACAAGATAGTTATTTACCTGTCCATTTCCCCAAAAAGACTGTGAGCTCCTTGAGGGTAAAGGCCATGTCTCAATTCATCTCTGTATCCCCAGAGTCTAGCATAGTACCTGACATACAATAGGTGCTCAAATGTTTATTGATTCAGTTACCAACTACAGACAGCACAGACAACACAGCAGTACAAGAAGCTGTAGCAACACATCTGCAAAGACAACACTCAAAGGAGGAAAATGATACAAAACTATATGTGAAAGGCAAGGAAGTCATGGTCACGTATTTGAAAACAGGTGACCATGACCAGATTCAAAACTCAAGCAAAGGCTCATTTTCTCTATTAAAAAATGGCCAGAGTCTGTTTAATAGCTTCCCAGTCACATTGGACTCTTACCACATTTATGCATCGCAAGTGACATCTAGTGGTCTAGATGATAGAACATTTAAACATTCAAAAGGCACATTATCCAAAACCAATGTAATAAACATTTACAGAGCACTTATTATTTGCCAGGCACTGTGCTAGGCACAAGGCATAGACATGAATTAAACATGGTCCCTGTCCTCAAGGAGCTCACAGACGAGTGGGAAAACAGACCCAACTACCGCAGATTCAAAGAGTTTGCTATTAAGGCAGGATGGATTCAGGACTACTGCACGATAATTTCTAACTATGTGGGTTCAATCAAGCTATATGGCCCTAAGGACTATAATTCTGTTCCCCAGAAAATAGGGCTAGTATCACCACAAAGTGTTGATGCAAGGCTTAAATGAGAAACTGTATTGCTTGATGCATCACTAGTGCTAAGTGGTAGGTAGCTCTTCTAGCAATACTGCATCACAAAGATGAATGGGATAATTGCTGTGATAGACAGACCCAATGCTACACAGCAACTCCAGGAAAAAAGAATTTGGGGAAGAGGAGGAGGAAGAGTGGTTTTGTCAACTCCTAAGAATAAAAGAGAATCCCAAGCCAAGCAAATGCTCAGAGACAAAGAAATGCAAAGCATGTGGGCTAGCTAAATGTGCCAAATGTTACTGTCACAAATTATGTGCAAGCTGATTAATTCACTGGGATCCACTGTTCCCAAGGCAGAGGACATGATCTTTTTACACTAGAAATTTGATCACGTCACTCACTCCCTTGCTTTACTACTGTCAAGATTTCCACTGTATTTTCAAATCCCAAGTCTTCACTACATAGTACAAGACCCTACATCAAGAGGGACAAACTATAGCCCTCATGCACATCCAATGGTAAATAACGTCTTGTTGGAACACAGCCATACTATGTGATTCTGTATCACCTGTGGATTCTTGTGTCACCAAATCTGGGTGGCTGACACTGATCAGATGACTGCAGAAGTCTAAAATCTTTACTTCTGGCCAATCACAGGTAGTTTTTTTTAATCCTGACCCATTAGGGTCTTGTCCACCTTTTTTTTTTCTACTTACCATTTGATCACTCTCATCATGTAAGCTTTTCTCTGTGTCAAACAGTCCACATCTGCTCCTGCCTTGGGGCCTTTGCTGCTGGACTGCTCTGTCTGGACTGCTCTTCCTGGTCGCCGTTGAACTGGCATGGTCTTGCCACTCAGGCAGACTGAGCTCAAATATAACCTTTCCAAGAGACCTTCCCTGGCTTCTTCATATTATATATACCACATTCCCAGTCAACATGCCAAAAATCTTAATTTCCATCATCTAAACTGTCATGTTCATTAATTTAATTACTAGGAATTTTTTGTTGGTTTGTTTGTTTTATCATTTTTTTCCCATTAAATGGAAACACAGACCTTTTCCTATCTTTTTATTGCCACTTTAAATAAGGGTACTTTATTTTAGCAATACTGACATTTGGGGCTAGATAAAGTTCTTTAAATCCAGTAGCCAATTCTGTGTCCTCTAGAGGACAGGGTGCTGGCCTCTGCTTACTACATAGCAACAGCACTCCCTTCTTCTAGTTAAGACTGTCAAAAATGTCTCCAAATATTGTCAATTATCCTCCAAAGAGACAAAATAATCTGCTAAGAACCAGCGAGGTGGAAGTTGAAACAAGGAGTGTCTACCAAACTATTAGTGCTCAGTAAATCTTAACTGAGTGACTACATAAAAGGCACACTTGAAATGTTGTGCAAACAGCTTTGCAGATACTAGCATACCAAGTCCTCACAACAACTCTAGGAAATGGGTGTCATGCTATAGATGTAGAAACCGAGATTCTGAATAGTCAAAGGACTTGCCCAAAATCAAAAAGGAATGATCAAGAATCCAAAGGTTACGTTGGTGTGTACACAAATCTTCAACAGCACCAACTCATCAGCAACTTCAAAATTATACCACTAAAAAGGTAGAGGAAGAGAAGAGGCACTCAAAATACAACCTTTGTCTTTACTCCCGAATATAGGTAGGAAAGACAAAATTGCATTTTAGGCTTTAAATGCCAATAGAAGATAAACCAATAATAATTACAGAATAGTAAATGCCACGAAAATATTGACATTTTCTATTTATGTTAATTATTAAGAATTTATTAATAGTTAAAATAGAGAAAATGGGAGATTTTTGATATAACTATTAAGTGTAATAAGTAACAATTTAAGCCAATACATGTTTAGAAAAATTAAAGCTACAATGTGAATTAAAGTATAAAAATTAAGATCATGTGTTTCCCAACTATTTGACATGCTAGTCTTAACCACATTCAGTAAACTACCCAGTAAGGACTATAAAAATATATAGCCTCACCTAATCGTGGAAGGACATGGGAGGTGTTGGAGGAGATACCTGGGAGGGACTTTAAAAAGTTAACATATGACCTCTGTTCACAAACAGGCCAAAACACTACAATAAAACAAGAAACCAAGAAGTAGTCTAAAACTAAAAGGCAATGGATATATTAATTGCCTCCAACTGTGGCGGGATATGCAAGATGGGGCCAGCCAAGGAGCTTTCAAATCCAGTGATGTAAACAAAACTCAATGTGAGTTGGTGGGATTTTCTTCTCTCTTTTGCGAAGGATGGTAAAGCATGAGAATTTGTTGTTGTTGTTTGAGACAGGGTTTCTATGTAGCTTTAGAGGCTGTCCTGGAACTCACTCTGTAGACCAGGATGGCCTTGAACTCACAGAGATTGCCTGCCTCTGCCTCCAGAGTGCTTGGAGTAAAGGTGTGCATCACCAATGCCTGGCTACAGCATGGGAATTTTATTTGCTCCATGTAGAGGACAATGAGGGGAACAAAACTGCTTCTCCACTGATGAGTTTAGTTCTAAGCTATCTCACATTTTGTTTTAGTTTCCCCACAGGATCTTCAGCTACAAGCTTTTGAGAAATAAAGGGAGTTTTCTCCTTTCAAAATTTACCACACTCATTTCTTGATGAACCATGTCTGAAGGAAATAAAATTAGAAGTTCCTCTGTCTCCCATTTGATTATCTGTATGATATTGAACAATTAACAACTCTTAAAGCCTTATTTTTTAATAAAAACAGTTACTATGATTAGATAAACATGTTAAACACACATAACAAAATGCCTGGCACATAGTAGGTGCTTAATAAATGTCAAATCCTCTTACAAATGGTAAGTAGGATTATAAGACCATTACTTGATGTGTAAAAGCATATGCTGCACTATATTATCTACTATACACAGAAATATCACAAAAATTAGAAGAGATTTGAATAGTAAAGAGAGATAAAAATTAGAAGAGATTTGAATAGTAAAGAGAGATTATGACATTAACAACATTCACTGTATAATTAAGGGCTAGCTTGTCTTTGCAATGCTAAAAGGCACAATAGAAAGTGAAAGAAACAGGCGACAGATTATTAGATCAAACACTGTGTTTCCAATGAGGCTCATGTATCCTGGAAGCTTGGTAGCTCTTAACATCTATGACATTTCAGCCAAACATAGAACTACAATCTACAAAGGCTTTAGACACAAGCTGCTGTATCCATGGAAACAAATGCAGAACTCGAGATACAAGAGAGCTTTCAAACTGAATACATTAAGCAGTACACACTGAAGACCATGACTACATCACTTAGGCCTTGGTAGGTTTGTTGGGTTAGAAATGGTGCTGATCAGAAAGATGAGAAGGAATGATAATATCTAGTATTGATTAGAGCTGGGGTAAACTGAACTCTCACACATACCCGATGGATTGAATTTAGTAATCTGACCAAAAGCCTTAAATACATGCATATTTTATAGATTAATCAATTACACTTCTGGAAATGCATCCTAAAGAAATAATTTAATAAGAGCATGGAGACACATTGACTTCAGAGCATTCATTTGTTAACAGTAACAGCAAAACCCTCCAATAAAAATGAAAATACCCATAGCCTAAAACATATAAAATTACAACAATAGGGATTTGGTTAAATCAGTCAGGACACAAGACATCTATTCAAATAATATGAAGATATGCATCAGGGCAAATGCCCATGCTGTAATAGATTTTCTTCTATTATCACATTTCAAAACCCGTTTAGAAGAGCACTTTACTGCTGGCTGCATAGCAAAGGTCTGGAATGCTTTTAATTCCTTTTTCTTGCAGTCTCTTTTTTTCCCCTATATTATGCTATGCACTTTTTAACAAGGAAAAAATGTAAACAGACTTGACAAAGCTTAAAATCTTCTCATGACTAAAAATAAAAGTAACAGAATTAAAATGGAATATGAAAACGAGGTCCCCAGTTCCTACTTACCTTATATGCAAGCATGACAACATGGCAGTTGTGCCACCACCAAATACCCACACAGTAAAAAACACAATCAGAAGTGTGGTGCTGAACATCATTTGTCGTGCGTAAGTGGCAGTATCACGAATGGCCAAGGCAAATGCCATGGCACCACGAAGGCCTACAGAGAATAGAAGAGGTGTTTTTTCACTAACTCATCATCAATGTACACTATAAATTCAGAGATATAAAACATAACCTCAAAGCTTGAGAGCATATAAACAAATATAAAATAAATATTTAATATATGTAAAGAATGACTGATAGAGTTAGTATATAATAGTGACTTTCTTTTTTTTTTTAAGACGGGGTTTCTCTGTAGCTTTGTAACTTGTCCTGTAACTCACTCTGTAAACCAGTCTGGCCTCGAACTCACAGAGATCCTCCTGCCTCTGCCTCCCGAGTGTTGGGACTAAAGACATGCACCACCACCACCTGGTATAATACTGACTTTAATTGATCTTCTGTTTGTTTATTTTTCAGACAGGTTCTTGCTACTGTAGACCAGGCTGGTCTCAAATTCAGAATCCTCCCGCATCTGTGACTTTTTTTGAGTTCTTTATATATTTTGGAGATCAGCCCTCTGTCAGCTGTGGGGTTGGTGAAGATCTTTTCCCATTCAGTACGCTGCCATTTTGTCTTATTGACAGTGTCCTTTTCCTTACAGAAACTTTAAGGAAGACCCTAAGAGGGATGCATAGATTGCCCTGGGAAGGGAAATTAGATGAGATCTCCTGGGTAAACTGGGAGTAAGGGGGGCATAAAAGGGGATGGGGTGAGAACATGAGGGAATGGGATAGTAGAAGTGGGGGGATGGAGTGGAAAAGTAATGAAAGAGACATCTTAATAGAGAGGTCCACTATGGGGTTAAGGAGAAACTTGGTGTTATGGAACTTCCCAAGAATCCACAAGAATGACCCCAGCTAAGACTCCTACCATTAGTGGAGAGAATGCACAAACTGGCCTACTCCTGTAATCCGATTAGTGACCACCTCAACTATCATCATTGAACTTTCATCCATTAAATGATGGGACCAGATACAGAGATTCACAGCTAAGCACCAGGGCAAGCTCTGGGAACCCAGTGGAAGAGAGAGGAAGAAGGGGATACATGAGCAAGGGAGTTCAAGATCATGATGGAGACAGCTATAGAGTCAGCTCAACAAAGATTGTGGAAACTCATGGACTCTAGACTGACAAGAACAAAGCTTGTGGAAACTCATGAACTCTAGACCGACAACTGTAGAGACTCCATGGGACAAAACTAGGCTCTCCATATGTGGGAGACAGTTGTGATGCTTGGACTATCTGAGGTGACCCCTGGTAATGAGACCAGGATCTATCCCTGGTGCATGAACTAGCTTGTGGGAGTTCATTCCCTATGGTGGGATGCCATGCTCAGCCTTTATGCATGGGAGAGTGACTTAGTCCTGCCTCAACTTAATGGGCCATACTGTTGACTCCTTATAGAAGGCCTTACCCATGAAGAGAAGGAGATGGGTGGGTGGGCTGCAGAGAAGCAAGAGGGACCTGAGGTTGCAATGTAAAGTGAAACTTAAAAACAAAAATCATATCTCTTTTCCATGCTGTTCCTCTGAAGAGGCAGGCAGGTATTTGCCTGTCTCTCTTTATCTCTCCCCTCTCTTCTTTCCCTTCCCCCAATAAAACTTCCCATGTAAGAATTATCATATCAATGACTCATACATGTAAATTTTGACACTGCATCTTTCATTCAACGTAACACTTTGGAAACACATCCATGCCACTATGTGTATAAAGTTTATTCTATTTTTTTTTCATTTAGTAATTTTCCACAGCAGAACTTTATCAGGTCCTTCTCTGGCCCAATTGGCCATTGAAAGACAGACAAATGCAGTGGTAAAGGTCAGTAATCACAGATACACAGGAGGCTGAGGGAGGAGAGTCACAAAAATACAATCAAAGCTTGCTTGCACTACAGAATAACATCAAAGTCATTCTGAATAAATAAGATCCCATCTTAAAAACCAAAAAAGGGTTTGGTTTTTTTTTTAGGGGGAGAGGCATATATATATATGCTATAGATATCTTAATGGTAGAGTATTCACTTGGCATGCTTGAGGCACTAGGTTCCATCCCCAGAACTCAATAAAGGAAAACAAGCAAGGTATGTATAGGTTTTTGGCAGTTTACTGCCATAAACATCCACTTGCAGGTTTTCCCTAAAAATGCATCAGTCTCTAACTTATTTACTTTGTGTGACATATTTTGAAACCAAAGATTTGGAAGCAGAGTGTGAAAAATTCCCACCAAAGAGAACGGAAGATGATAAGCAGTTTTCCATTTGAGGATTCAGTTTCAATGTTTCTGACACAGTATCTCCATCACAGGCTATAGAAGTTGGTGTACATGGTGTGACTGGTATCTTGGGCATAGACAAGAGAAGAAATTGAAACTTACCAGCAAACATCATCATGTGTTGAAAATTTGATCCAATCTTACTTCTTCTGCCCAAATTAAGTAAGAGAGACAAGGGGTAAATGTTGGCAGCTCTTCCCAAGAAAATAGCAATCTAAAAGCATTAAGAGGTTAAGGAGCATTTCTTTTACTACTGGTAAGTTAAGCTATACATTCAAGGTAGTGAGCAAGCCCTGTCCATTGACCACACTGTTACAGTGTTGTCTGCTAGAAAGGTTCATATCTACAGAGCAGCTGCAACACAGTCACTGCAACTAGGGGACTGCCATTTTAATTGTATTTCATTCAAATGAATTTAAATGGAAATAAGCACAGCTAGCTAGCTGTTAACAGACTTAACAGTGCATGAGAAGCATAAACTAAGTGAAGAAAAAGTTATATAAAAGAGGACCTTCTTTAGTATTAACATCACAGGCACATTCATTTCCACTGCAGTGTTGAGAGGAAGCAGAGTTATGCTGGCTAAACTACGCCTTCCTTCCTAAGAATACAAAAAAAGGGCCGCTCAGTCACTTCATGCCACTGAAATTCCTGCAAAGCCTGCTGGATCTCACTAAATGTGCATTTCCAACCTGCAAAAAAGGTCAGATTTCATGTCAGTTCAGATGGATCTTAATTAAGAAACAGTTTGGGTATCTTTTCCTCCATTCATTATCTACAGAAACCTGTGCTTTATAATTGCATTTTTTACTGCAGGGTTCATGACACCATCTCCACCACATTTCCTGAAAGGAATAGAAAGGGAAATGTAATACTAAAGCAAAGCAACAAGTTTGAAACACTGCTGATGTAAATACCTTTTAAAGACACTGCAATTGCTAAGGCAACAAGGAAAAGGCTGCATGTAAGGATTATATACTCATTACCTGGGCCTAAGTGGTAGAAGCAGGAGGGCAGGAGTTCAAAGTTAGCCTTGGATGAATAGCAAGTTTGAGGTTAGCCTGGACTACATAAGACCTCATGCAAAAGAAACCAATGAGCCAAAAAAACACCAGAGGGGAGAGAGAGAGAGAGAGAGAGAGAGAGAGAGAGAGAGAGAGAGAGAGAGAGAGAGAGAGAGAGATGCTTTTGATGGAGTTATTTTCCAGGTAAGTACTAGTTAACAACACTATCACTATCATATACCCATGTACCACATAACATTTCAGGCCAAGAGTGCTTACAGAATGGTGATCCCATGTAATTACAATGGAGCTAAAAAGATTCTTATTGCCTAATGACACACTTTTTAATAAAAATTGTATTTACTTTTTTTTTTTTTTGCAATTACAGAGTGGTATTCAGTTAACCAAACAATTATCTTCATATAAGCTGCATCAGAGACAACTCAAGATTAAAAAAAAAAACCCAAAACAAAACAAAAAAACTACCATACCCATAAATTACTAATTTGTGCTATGCACCAACAAGAACCTGTTTTAAATTTCCATCCCAATTTACAACCCCCAGACTGTACCAGGCAAGGTTAGTGGCTATTGAAGTTATCACCAGAACAGAGCTATCTAAAGACACATTCAGTAGTGTGTTAACTATACAGAAAAAGACACTGTACAGTTTAAAAACAAATCTTATACAGCCTTACATCTCACTATTTTTTTTTCCTTTAAAAGGAGTGAGTTGTGTACATGGGGGATTAAATGTTTTATAGACAAAAAAAAAACTGTGCTAAAACAACTTATTCATCACCAACATCTTCTTTTTCATCCACATCTTCCTCCTCTTCCTTGTCCTCTTCATCCTCCTCCTCATCTTCTTTTTCTTGCTCCTTTCTGCCTTGACCACCCCATTTTTCGCTGCATCAGGTTTCCCTTTAGCTCTGTAAGCAGCAATATCCTTTCTATACTTCTCCTTCAGCTTGGCAGCCTTCTTTTCATAGGGCTGCTTGTCTTCTGAGGTAGTGTTGTTCCACATCTCTCCCAGCTTCTTTGCAGCATCACCAGGTTGTTCTCCTTTGATTTGGGGGCGATACTCAGAACAGAATAAAGCCAGAAGGAGTCCTTGAACTTCTTTTTGGTCTCCCCTTTGGGGTGATGTAGGTTTTCATTTCTCTCTCATTAGGAGCCTTGTCTGCCTTTGCCATGTCTTCAATTTCCCCATTTCTTTAGCAGATACGGGCTTCCACCTTTCTGAGCATTTCTTGGGGAACTCTGAGAAGTTGACTCTTAAAGCATGCAGTTGCTTCTTCTTATGTTCCTCCCGGCAAGTTTGCACAAAGAATGAGGTCATTTTTCCTCTTTGCTTCTTAGGATCTCCTTTGTCCATGTTCAGTTGATTTTCATCCAAAAGGCACAGAGTCACCCAGTGCCTGTCTGGCTCACGCTTGCTCTGGCGCTGTCTCTATGGAGCTTAATGTACTGCAATGGCTGTGAGAGCTGCCTAATGACTTCTTAACAATATTCATACGTCTATGCTGATGCTGGCCCAAATAAACCTACTATGTTACCCCTCATACACAAGAACAGCACACAAAATTATATGTAGTACACAATAGCTGGTAATAAGTGATTGTTACTGGTTTTATGTATTTACTATATTATACATTCTGTCATTATTTTAGTGTATTCGTTCTACTTACAAAATGAAGACTTTGGGCCAGGGAGATAGTTCAGTGAGTTAAGGTGTTTGCTGCAAAGCCTGACAACCTTAAGTCAATTCCTGGGACCCAAAGAGTGGAAGGAGAGAACTGAGTCTTAAAAGCTGTTCACAGACAACCGCACATACCCCAATGCATTTGTAAAATGATTGCTGTGAAATAGCATGCTGTGAAGTAGCAACACCCTCATATACCTCATGTTTATCAACTGTCCTAACTGCATCAACAAGCTTCTATCATATTCTTATATCATATTCTATGACACATGCAATGACAAAACTGCCTGATGACACATTTCAACAATTGTATCGCCACCGTTAAGCAGCACATGAGGATCTACATGCATATACTGCAACTGAACAACTAAATAATTGAATGGAAGATGCTGGGAGTAAGTTCTTTATGACAGGAATGCAAATGTACAAACCAACGAGAGAAGACAGTTTACTGTTAGTGCTGATAGGTTACAGTTGGAGATATCAGTACAAACTCATGCCAGGAGATGCTGATGATCAGAAACAAAAATATTTCTGGATATATGTGTATGTACTTGAGTTGCTATATCCATGAATAGAACCAACCTTTGTACATTGACAGGGTCTACATAAGTAGTTCTGAACCTTCCTAATGCTACAACCCTTTAATATAATTTCTTATGTGGTGGTGACCCCCAACCATAAAGTTATTTTCATTGCTACTGTTATAAATTATAATGTGCATATGTATGTTTTCTGATGGTCTTAGGCAACCCCTCTGAATGGACTGTTTGACCCACAAATGGGTCATGACCCACAGGTTGAGAAACACTGGTCTATGCACACCCAAAGCCCAGATCTAGGTTACCAATACCATCTTTCCCAATAAAAAGGAACCAGAGCTCCTTGGAGAGATGGACAGTTCTTGGATATAAAGTGCACAATATGAGCAGAAGAATCTTATAGTTCTAGAAAGTATGGAAGTGTTAAAATACAAAACACCAAATCCCCAAACCATGATAACAAGGTATGTCAAACAGAAGTGGGTGTCTACAGTACAAGCCCCTGATGGCTACAGCTGGGACAGTTTAAAGAACAAAACTTGTAAAAATGTTGTAAATAATCCAATATATAAAATAATGAATAAGTAGCATTCAAATAAATAATGCTAGAAACAAACAAAAGAACAAAACATCATGTGAGGGAGAACAGACAAATCTCCTATGTAAAGGGTTACAAACAATTTATAAAAAATTAGTCCTTGTGGAGATGAACCCTCAATACACATTCCTTAAATGAGGGCTGCAAGGGGTGGCTTCTTTTCTAATCAGGACAAGCTATAAACAAAATGAGCCTCCTTGCAGTGGGGAAACTCTGTAGCCATGTGACTAAAAGTAACATCATCACATGTTAATGCTTTCAACATGATATTTCCCTACTATTCCTCCTAAGAATACATGCATCGCATTGTGATCTTGGGGATGACACGAGACAAATTCCAACCAAAGAGCACTCTACAAAACACCTGGTCAGCATTCTCAAATCTTTCAGGACTCATTAAAATTAATTCACGACTCAGGGTGAGCATGAAGCTGACTTCATGTGTCACTACATCCTCATTCCTGTGACAAATGCTGATGTGAGGTGCTAACAGAGAACTGGGCTGTGAGGTATAGGACACCTATCAGTGCCACCATCATTATTCTTTTCATAAAGGTAAAATACACTAAAATGTAAAAGTTCTTCGAAAATAATTCCATTTAAAATAAGAAAATGTAACAGCAGCAAAAAGGCATTGGAGGCCATGTGACAACAGTTGCTAGTTGTCACAAATCCATACCTAGTCTTTTCTTCCAATCACAAGACCCTCCTCCCTTTCAGCCCCAATTTTGAGTACACAGTCACCCAGATAAAGAATATGATTCCTAGTTTCCCTTGCAGGTAGGTGTTGCAGACATTGTTATGTACAAGTAGTATGTACACTTCTAGGTAGTGCCCTTAAAAATAATTAGGAGGTACAAGGGTCAGATACCATGAACCACAAGAATGCAGGCAACTCCCTATGGAGAGTAGCACCAAGGCTGCCCAAATTCATAACAATTCCACAGTCACACAAGCTCAGACTTTTACATAAGAAACTTCTGTCTCGTTTAACTTATTTAAACCTGGGTTAATTTGAGTCATTGTCACATGAAACGAAATGCAACCCAGGCTACCAAAAAAAAAAAAAAAATCAAATAGTGATAAGCTCTGAAGCAACTGAACTCAACAACTTGTCTTCCAACTAAGGTTCTCCTCTTATTGACAGGACTTTGCTGTTTTGCTGTAAGACTACAGAATAGCAGTTCAACAAAACATCACTTTCAAACATAGACCTTGTGTGCTTTCAGGTTTTTAAAATGTACTGCTCTCTGTGTCAGAATCTGGATTCTTAAGTGGTTTTAGGGCTTCTTTTGAAAACCACTCATTTAAGCATTTATTTCCCGGACTGCAATCTTCCCTTCCACATTTCAACTCTCCTGCTGTGAGAGTTCCAGGTCCCTGAGCTCTTCAGTCTGAAGACCACTCTAGTCTTGTCTCTGATGGTCAGTCCCCTTCTTTCCTTCTTTCACATCTTCTCCATGTGGCGGAGACACTCTTCCCATAGCCTACATCTGCTTTGTTCTTTTCTGTTTCCATCATACTCACTCAACAAAGCCACAAACCTCAATGGACCCAACGTTTCCTTTTCCCCCCCACCCTGTGCTTACCACTAAGTCTTCCTGGTCAGAGTCACATGGCATAGAAGATTGGTATCTTACAAGTTCCTATTCCTCAAAGTCAAATGGGCCCACAGTAATGATCAGCAACTGTACTGCAATTATTTGGTCAACTCTCTCCTAACTTTCCATGACTACTTCATAAACTTTCTCTCTACCTCTCCCCAAACTCTCATCTGTGGGAGCCAGCATCCAAGATGGTCCCTAACGACCTCTGTCTCCTGATATATATCCCCACTCACACTGGTCTATAGGGCCAGCAGAATATTACAGAAGTGATGCTGAAATTGCACTTCCAACGCTGGTCTCTAAAGAGCACCTTGGCTTCCATCCTTGTCCTCTCTCAGTTCACTCACTCTGGGAATCCATGCTGAAACTTCCCCTGTGGATAGGTTCTACAGAAAGGTGGTCCTTTCTGTTGACAGCACATGAGTGATATTGGCATGGCTCCTCCAGCCCCAGATAAGTCCTCAAACTCATACCAGCAAACCATGTCACTGTAACCTCCAGACAGGCTATGGAGTCAGAACCACCCAGCTATGATATTCCAGGATTCCTAACCCCCAGATACCATGTAAGGTAAAGAATGGTAGGTTTCCAGATTATTTCTTATACAGCAAATAACTTGGACACCTGGCTATTCTACTCTAAGCAGGCAATATCCCTTCCTACTTTATGAAATAGAAGCCATCAGCTAGGAGCTTCATTTTCTCACCGTATCTCCCTCACCATTTGGGGAAGCTGCCCCGAGCAGAGGCCAGTTCCTCTCCACATACTTCAGGGTCCACCTGCCCCCGTCTCGTCATGTGGATGCCTTTCATGTTCTCACATTCTTCCTTTCAAGCTGGTTTTACTTTTGACTTATTTATCTTATTACATCTATTTATTCACGCCACAAGTGTGGAGGTCAGAAGCCAATTGCAGGAGTCAGTTCTCAACTTCTATCACATGAGTCCCAAGGAATAAACTAAGATAGTCAGGTATGGCGACAAGCATCTTTACCCTCAGCCACTTTGCTGACCCCTCAAGTTGGCTTTAAAGGTAAAAGTGCTCATTTATATGAAACAGAGAAAAAATTGGGAAAGAATGTGGTCTCATCAACCTTCCTCATCTTTAATGCATTGCCCTGGGGCATAGAATCTAACTCTTCCTCATAGTCAAGCTTTCTCTCTCTCCTTTAGTAACAGAGGACAGTTTTTGTTCCTTCTGCTGTGCTTGGCTGAAGATGAAAGTCATGGTTTTCCTAGGCCAGCAGTTTGCCCCAAAGCTCCTCCACCACTCAACTTTCAAATGTGACTTTGAAACAGGGGCATATCAAGATGGCCTGACACTTCAGATCTTCGCCACCTTCACAGGGATTATAGTTACGTGGCACCACGCCTGGCAAAGGACAAATACTTTTACCTCTGAAGTCAACAGAATAGTAAAAAGACTCTGTCATTCCAATCTGTCAAAGTTTTTGTGCAAGAAATTCTAATAGAAATAGAACAGTGAAAATGATTAGAATGGAACTGAGGAAATAGTTGATATCCTTACTTGTTTTATCAGAAAAAAATCCCACATTTAAATATTTTATCAACCACATGCCTAAATCCACATGAAGATCTCAATTAAAACAGTTTTCAAAACAGACACATGATAAAGGATACAAATGCTCCTACTACAAACGTTGGATTGAAGACATGATTCTGGAAGGTGAACAGCGTCAGCCCCATGTAGGAAAAGATGAAATTCTCCGCTAAGAAATTGAGAAGCTCAAACAACTAAAATGAAATTTAAAAGGTTCCAGTAAGTGTCACACTGAAAACATGAGGAACACACACTTTCAGTATGTAAAGCTCATATATGCACACACCTGAAAACATGTGACTCAGAGGAGAGCACATGTAGAGATGGTATTCCCAAACCCATAGAAAAAGGCAGAAATGATGAGGACTCACGTTTCCCCATCAGCTCCCTTCTCACAGGCCTCATTATTGGTTACTTCTTCTCCCCCAAGCCCAAGGTTTCTTTTTGAATGTCCTAGTCTCCCTTTGATCACTTTCTGTTCATGATTCTTCTGTACAAGTGACAAGCTCTTCACGCCCATTTCTCATCTCCATCCAGTAAATCTCATTTAAAATGAATTTCAAGATACTTTCCTCTACAAGCTACAAAACAGTTCAACTCCTTTTGCCCTGGCAGAGGATCTTGCATGACCACTGGCATATCACTGGGGTGCTGCCACCTTTATTTTTTGGCTAGGTCTTAGCTTCTCATTTTATGGACTAAGACTCCTAAAATCAGGGTTTCTTTATGATAATATGAACTCAGCACCCTCGCCTGATGCCTGTCAAGTTCCACCCATTCGCAGCACTGTTTCTACCACAGCTGTAGAGAATTTTCCCATAAAGTGAAGGCCTTCCATAAGCTCTACTTTTCCTTGACCTTTCCCAGTAGTTATGTGTCCCACAACAATAAGAAAGAAAGAATCTAAGCTCTGGAGTCTAAATGCCTAGACTAAAACCACACCTTCCCTACTTGCTAGTTCTACAGCTTTGGGCAAATTTGTGGTGTTCTTGCTTAGAGGGAAGCCTTGGAACAGAGTTTTACCATGTCGCTTAGGGTTACCTTGAATCCCAGATTATCCTGCTTCCATGTCCTAAGTATATGTGCAGTGTTGTGTATATGAATGTAGGCACACATGTCATATAATTATGTGAAGGTCAGGTGTCAATCTCAGATGTTAGTTCTTGCCCTTCACCTTGTCTCAGGCAGGGTCTCTCTGTCGTTTGTTTGGTTGGTTGGTTGGTTGTTTTGCTATGACAGGCTAGCTAACTGTCCATCTTCTGAGGATTTTCTTGTCTATACTTCTTATCTTCTTTTAGAGACATTAGGATTACAGACACTCTGTTATGTATCCAACTTTTATATGCATTCTGGAGATTTGTACTCGGGTCCCCATACTTGCACAGCAAGCACTTTTACTTCCTGAGCCATCTCCCCAGTCCCCAAGTGTTTTTATTATAGGTATACACAACACACCTGGCTTACTTACTCTTTTCAAAAGCAGTCTTAGAAATGTTTTTCAAAGCAGAGTTGGGAGGTCTGGGGATATTGCTCAGTGATAGAGCACTTGCCCACCAAATAAGAGACCCCAAGTTCAATCCCCAAAACTGAACAAAAAAGCAGAGTTGGCTTATTACCAAAAATAAGAACAAACATTAAAATAGGCATTTTTTTCTATAAATTACTTAATAATTCTTATTCCTATTTGCTTGCTTAATGGATGTGAACACAGTTTTGTTTTTGTATAGTCAGTGATCAGAGACACAGTGGATACAGAGTCTCAGCTCAAATTCTGAACACAGGAGCTGGGAAAACCCCATGAGGTGCCAGAGAGTAAATAGGGCTTTGCAGGCATAAGGTTCATCCTGGCCACTTTAGTACAAAAGCTGCATAGGCTATATTTACATTAAAAGATGGGTGTGGCTCAGGCTTGAGAAAACTTTAGTAATGAACACTAAAATTGAGTTCCATATAGCATAGCTTTCATGATTTACAAAATATTCTTTTTTAGCTTTTCCTAACCATTTCAAATTATAAGAATGTTCCAGTTCAAAAAATAGCCAGAGCCAAACTCAACATAAGGATTATATCTGTTTCCACTAGGCCATTCCAAATCCTTCCCATCCTTTAGATGCACCATTTCTACTATAAAATCCAGCTCTCCAAGCCTCAAACCATTCACTCTCTCCAGCCTACTTTCTTTTGCATTATTGGGGAAAGCATTGGATGTACACTAACTTTGTAGCTCCAGGACAGAGAGAGAGGGAGGGAGGAAAGGAGAGAGAGAGAAAGATTACTATTTTGCTTTAGCATTGGTTCTTTCTAGACTCAACTCACCTTTTCTAGTCTTCTGAAAAACTGGAAGTTCCTAGTTCTCACTACAGTTTCCAAATATGCCCATGTTCCTATTGAAGACATTACATTTTATTTATTAAGTGCTCTTCTATATCTACTAAGACCGGAAAACGATATGCCTAATTCCTTCAGAATTCTTTTCAGATAGCCTGTCCATGCAGTGCCCAGCAATGACAGTCCCCTGAGACTCCTGGAAGCAGCAGTATTGCAGAGCCTGGATGAAGAGTGCAGGAAGCTTAGTCCCTGTATAGCTTAGCAGATCCACATAAAAAGTCAATGTCTTCTACACTAGCCAGAGTGGGCCTCTTACCATCCACTGCATTAGGAGGATACTAAGAGAAGGAAGGGGAAGCCAATTGACTAGTTTTTGGAAGTTCAGTCTTAACACCCTCTGGTTACTCTGCTGACCGACTGCTGCCCTAAAAGCTGCTACCCTGCAACCTGTCAACGCTATCTATTTCTAGAGTCAGGGGAAGAGAAGACATCACTTTGGAATGATCACAGATATTTAAGTTGAAAAATAAAACCTTTTGCTTTGCTAAGAGGAGGAAAATTTTATTCACCAAGTACAAAGTTACCCTTACCTGCTTTGTTCTATGCTGAGACTCTGTGGACAAATTATTGTATGTATAATGTGCCTGTGTGATACCACAAAACAATACTGCAACCACACCTGCAAAGACAGAAAAATCCAATTCACTGAAAAGGAGGGCTCCTACATTCTATACTAAGTCTCTTATTTTATAGAAGTAGATTCCAGACATAATGTTGATATTTCATTTACTTTTACTAAGTTTGTTGGTAGGAACCAATTACTTGCATTGAAAATCCTTTTTATAGGCTAGAGAGATGGTTCAATGGTTAAGAGCACTGGGTGCTCTTCCAGAGGTCCTGAGTTCAATTCCCAACAATGGCATAGTGACTCATAGCCATCTACTATTGGATCTTGTGCCTCTTATGGTGTAAAGCCATACAAGCAGATAGAGCACTCATGCATAAAATAAATACATCTTTTAAAAAAGAAAACTTTTTGCATTCGAATGTCCATCCTGACTCCCAACCATAACAAGTTTGTTCAAAACACTAAAAGAGTTGGTTCACTTGGGAAAGGAAGTCACTCCTCACAGGGCTTACAATGCAAAGAAAGTCACCTACCTGTGAAACCCCAGGCTTCAGCCAAAAGGAAGGTACTCCAGGACATCAGGAAGAAGAGACCTGTCTCCAGCAACTGGAACTCCCGCAGCTTGGTGAACTTTGTCACGTAAGACTGTTAAGCTTGGTAACAAGATCTCATAATAATAGCACACAAGTATGACTAGAAAAATAATAGTCAATTCAAGGTAGTCATGAAAGTTAGGGAAGGGCTCTTGAGCCTCTCTAATACAAAAGAAGTAAAATGGGAAGAAACTCTTAGAATGAGATCTTATGGAGCTGCCCTCTTATCAGTGAGAAAATCTCACAAATTAGATGTTCCTACTGATTTATGGGTATGCCATACTCTGCCAGAAAACTCACAATAAGAGACAGAGACAAGAGCAGTGCACTGAAACACAACCATGCCAAAATTCTATTAACCTGTGGCCCAAAGCAAGACAGCTCCATAATTACAACAATTTGCATTCATAAAAACATGTAACTTCCATGGAGTTTCACATTTATTTGATCTTATAACTTGTCTGCAATATAAAGCATTCATCCCATGATGAAGAAACTAAGGCACTTCACTCCTTTATACTAATCTAAAAAATTATATGTCAGGTGACAGTGGAAGCAGCCTGTGCCAAGTTGTGACAAACCCAGGGCTAGAATCTAGAGTCAATTCATGAACTACCTCCTTAACAAATAATAAACAAGATATACTTCCTAGCCCTGAGGATCTTGTGCCAGAGAGGAGATACACCCTATACTGGCTCCCTTCGAAATCCTTTTACTGCCCTTTCTTTACACCTTAGTTCAATTAAAAAGTCATGAATGATAGCTGGGCATGGTGGCCATGCCTTTAATTCCAGTGCTGGGAGGCAGAGGCAGACGAATCTTTATGACTTTGAAGCCAGTCTGGTTTACAAAGCAAGTTCTAGGACAGCCAGAGCTGTTAACAGAGAGAAACCCTGTCTCAAAAAACCAAAACCAAATTAAATAAAATAAAAAGGCCATCATGTACTCTCTTCCAACATAAAACCAAGACTACTGAAAGAGAATCACTCACATGTTTTACATGAAAATGTTTAAAAAGATTTATAGCTGGATGAAGCTGGAGAGATGGATCAGTGGTTAAGAGCACCTGATGTTCTTCCAAAAGACCTCAACTGGCTTGCGAAGGTGGGTTACAACCACCTGGAACTCAGCTCTAGGGGATTCAACATCTTCTGCTTGCTTCTGTGGACACCTGCACACATGTGCCACACACTCACATATGCACATAAGTAAAATAAAAAAAATCTTAAAAAAACAAGATTTATAGCTAGAAACATTGGGGCTTATCCAGTCCTACTCAGTTTTCCCTACCTTTTACTCCCCTACACTGAGATCCCTGGTTCAAATGTCAAAACCTCCATCATATTTGTATTTGCAAGGGAGGAGCCATGTCTGTCTTGTGTTTGATTCCCAGAATACAACATCTGGAATGGAGCAGGCCATAAGCAAATGTCTCATGAATGAATATAAAAATCATTTGCCCCATATTTCTCATGGCTAGCTAGTGGCCGTATCACGACTAGAACACAGGTCCTTTGAGCTCCCAAGCCAGGGCTCTGGTGAACAACAGTTGTAATGGAGAAAGACAGAATGAACATGTATATGTACTCATACAGGAACCACACATTTTTTGTTTGTTCTATTAAGCAAGGAGAGAAAAATTACAAAGATGGCCAGCAGCACAGAATATCCATAGACTTCGGGGAGTCTACTCACTTCCCAACAATTTAATCTATAACTTTAAAATTCATTTGTATGTAGTCAAAGACTCTTGCAGTGAACTTCGGGGCAGTGTAGCATTACACATTGTGACAGCAACTCTAGCACTCAGTAGGCTAAGGCAGAAAGATCATGAATTTGAGGGCAGCCTGGGCTACCATAATAAGATCCAGTCTCAAAAAGGGGGGCAGGGGCTAGAGAGATGGCTAAGTGGTTAACAACACTGGCTGCCATTGCAGAGGATCTGGATTCAGCTCAAAGCACCTACATCTGCAGTGGCTCCAGTTCCAAGGCATCCAACATCTTCTGGCCTCATGCATGCACATAGTGCAAGACATATATACAGGTAATATATATAAAAGTAAATTAAAAACAAAAAGAGGGGTGAGGTATGGGCATACAATTCAGTTGGTAGAAGGCTTGCCCTGAGTTTAAGCCTAAACACTGCATAAACTGGGTATGGTAGTGTTAGGTATACAATCCTAGAACTCGGGAGGAAGAAACAGAAGGACCAAAACTTCTCAGGCATCCTCAGCTCCATAGTAAATTCAAGGCCAGCCTGAAGTACATGAGATCCTGCTCCCCATATACATTCTAAGGAACTGAGCCTATGCAAAACAATGAAATTCATTAAGTGATATATTTACAAAGACTTTTGCTTCATGTTTTCATAACAACTTCTTTGTTAAAAAAATAGTAAATATAAAAGCAATTCTAGTCATGGAACTAGGAAAAAAAAAACATGCCTCATTAAGTTACCTCAGTAAGTTAAAAAGAAAAAAAATATATAATAAAAGGATATTAAAGCTGTCACCACTCCTGTAGCAGCACCCATTGCAAAAGATCCACTGAAGATCCCAAGGAAGATTCCAATCGATTTGAACATGGCTGTGACATCAAAGGTATGGCTGTTGTCTCCAGCTGGTTGGTATGCCACTATTGAGCTACAAAAGGACAAGACTGCTCTCAATTCTAGTAGCAACTTTTAATTTTCACATATTATCCAAATGTAGATGTGATAGCACATACCTGTAACCTTGGCATTTGAGAGGCTAAGGCAGGAGGAGCTCTGGTTCTAGAATAGCCTTGGGTACACAGTGACAACCTGCATCAACAGCAACAAAAAAAAAATGGAAGCATTTTCTAGTATAGAACTTTAATGACAAAAACAGAAGAAAGAGACCCCAACTCTTTATATGTGAATTACAAAAGGCTATAAAAAAAAAGCCCTGCAGTATATACAGCCAGCAAGAAAGCATACCTTTCAAGAGCGGACCATTGTAAAGGCCTCTTCCTCCTCAACACTGGGATAAATGACCCCTCTCTGCCCCCACTGTGCGTGAATGCTGCTTGAGTGCTGAGTGCCCTTAAGAGGGAGAGGGAGAGGGAGAGGGGAGGGAGAGGGGGAGGGGAGAGGGAGATGGAGAGGGAGAGGGAGAAGGGAGGGAGAGGGAGAGGGAGGGAGAGGGAGAGGAGGAGGGGAGGGAGAGAGGGGGGAGGGGAGAGGGAGATGGAGAGGCTGGGCTAGGAAAGTGAGAGGGAGATTATGTTTAAGAATTATTTGTTCTAAGGGAAACCTCATGGACCCCAGTCTGGTAGCTGGGAAACCAGCACAGGACTTCCACAGACCCCATGAATGTGGTGTCAATTAGGAGGACTGGGCAGTCTGTGGGACCTCAGGTAATGGATCAGTATGTATCCCTAGTACACAAATGGACTTTGGGAGCCCATTCCACATGGAGGGATGCTCTCTCAGCCTAGACACATGGGGGAGGGCCTGGGCCCTGCTCCAAATGATATGACAGACTTTGAAGATTCCCCCATGGAAGCCTCACCCTCCCGGGGAGCTGAAAGGGGATGGGATGGGGGTTGGTGGGGTGATAGGGGAGGAGGGGAGGGTGAGGGAACTGGGATTGTCAGGTAAAACAAGTTTGTTTCTAATTTAAATAAAAATATTACCATAAAAAAGAATTATTTGTTCTGAGCTTCAAAGCCCTAATAAAAACAAACCAACCAACCAACCCTACTTGTTTCCTGCAGAGGCATAAGAATATAAAGAATACTGCTCAAGATTCAACCCCATTGCATATGGTTTCTCTTATGGGAAAATGAAGGTAAAATAAAGGATTTTTTCCAACTTGTAAAATGCCAGGAAGGGTCAAATGCCTAATATGTATTTACTCATTAAAACAGACTTCTTTAGGCAATTGGGCTCAAAAGGCTTTCCAAGGAATTAAGAACCACTCTGGAGTACTGTGGGCACACCTAGCTGGATCTTCTACCCTCAGCTTAAGAAACAGTCACTCTGAACCAAGCCAAGCCAAGCAATTAAAATGAACACTCTCTGTTTTGAATTCAAATACCAAACCTGGTCTGAAAAGAGCTTATTTTCAAACAGTCACCCCAGGAAATACACCCCTGGAAATACAGTTCCAGGACAGCCAGGGCTACACAGAGAAATCCTGTCTTGGAAAAAAAGGGCAGAATCAAAGACATTATAAAAGTCATGTCAAAGAAGAGGAAGAAAAACATATTACTAAGAATATAATGAATTCACTCCAAGCTTATAGCTGTTTTCTGGTTCAAGGCTAAAAATATGTTACTTATACCATGTATAACAAGTTTTTAAATATATATCTCCTAAGTAAAACTGTTAAAAATGTAAGACCAAAGCATAATTTCCTAATTAGTATCTATTTTATTAAATCACAACATCAATTTCTAGTAAAAACATTAATAAATTTTTAACATTCAATCCAAATTGAAATTTTACACATTTCTGTTTAAATGCTCAAAGTAACCAGATCACTTTGGAACTAAAAGTGTATGTATTGTTTTGATAAATGTGAAATGGTCTTTAGTAGTACAGTAAGTTTACATATACACAAAAAGTTACACCATTATAAGTGTGTGCTGTGGAACAATCTAGGAGAACTCTGGGAAGAGGAAGACAGAGTGAATCGCGAGCGAAACACCATGTAGCAGTCAAGGAAGCAACAAACCCAGGCATCACCGGTAAGCCAAAACCATGTGGAGATATACAGATTAACAGAAATGGGTCAGTAGTTAAGAGAGAGATAGCCAACCAAAAAGCCTGAGCCATTGCCCAAACAGTTTTTAATTAATATATTCCTCTATGTGTTTACTTGGGACTAAATAGCCATGGGACTAGGAGGGACAGAAACTTCAGCCTACAATTAGCAGTATAATTTATTTAACCATTTGGCCACTGTTAGACTTTAAAAGTTTCTTTTACAGTCTGGTAATAAAGTCCAGTAACAGCACTTTCATAGTATACAAAGGGCACTGTTTTTTTTTTTTTTATTCCTGTATGACAAAAATTAAAACACAAACTGGACTTTCAAACCTGCTCCTAATATTTGTTTCTACAAAAGCACGGGAGAATATCATTGTGACTTCTATATATTTTGGTCTATTCCTTTGTGCTATTTTCATGTAAACAGAGTATTACTGTATCTACAATTCTTTTTATGTGCTGATCAAGTGCTTCCAAAACAGCCTCCATTTCTGGAGATAAATATGGCAATGTAGCTAACTTTTTAAAAGGTTATAGCTATTGCTCTAGAAATTTTACTTTAAAATATATCTTTGGGGTCAACGATAGCTCAATAGGTAAAGGCATTTGCTGTTAAGCCTGATGACCTGAGTTCAATTCCTGGAACCCACGTGGTAGAAGGAGAGACTTGGCTCCTACCAACCAGAAACATAAACAAGTTCCAAAATAAATTTTATAAGTCTTAAAGGGTTGGTTTAATCTGTTAATTGCCAAACAATTCTCTCAGAAGGCATTCACTCTACATAAAATTGCCTTATAGAATATAAACAGCAATAATTAAACCAAGGGAATGCAATACAAATAGAGTATACTTCACTTCCTTTGAAACGCATCAAAGGTGAATGCAAGATGACTGCCAATATACCACTGAATACCTCCATGCAGTAGCTTCCCATGTCTGAGCAACACAACTGCTTTCCCTGTCATTTGGGGGCAGGAACTCATTTGCTAAGCTCCATCAAGATACATCTACAGCTAACAGCTCCCTTGTTATAATGATAACTCCTGTGCAGGCTACAGCACAGATGGCACGAATTAGCTTAACAATTCAGAAAGGTACTAGCTAAGTATTATCCTTAAGAGCATTAAGAAAGAAATTATTTAAATTGTTTTCTAGAAGGTTTCATTCACTCCAAGAACCCAGTTTAAGAAAGACAGAAATAGGAGAAGTGTGGCCCTTTTGAGAACATATGTCTTCATCGCCAAAGCTCAAACGTTTCCAATGTATTCACTTTTCTTAATACTGTTCATATGCTAAAGATACAGGAAACGGGTTACTTTATTGATGGAAAATGTAAGGCTTGCTGAACAACAGTTTAAGATAGTACCAGAACAGAAGAAAGATTTTTTTTTTTTTTTGGACTCAACTCATTAGACCAAAAAGAAAGGAATGCTGATCGGTAGATGATTAAGGAGTAAAATGATTGTCTGGGATAATCACTTAGGACTGGGGGAGTCTCATGTGTATTTATATACCAGAAGCTTTAATGATCTGTGTCATTTCATGTTTCTGAAATACATAAATTGCATTACACTATCCATCTATTCCTCCTTTTATATAATATACAACATTTACTTTGCACTGATCATCATTGAAGGTACTCACATTTAACATCAGCATCAATATTAGTTATAGCCATTAGGTATCTTTCAAATTCTGTTATTAAAAACTGTGCCAATAGACACAGCAGGGAAGGAAGCAACACTTACACATAGGGCATTCACAAAAAAAGGATTTGAACTTTAAAATATTGAAGAGGTTAGTGCTACATCTCTGAAAGGGTAATCTCCCACTGTGTAGTAAGTCAACACTGATAGTTAGGCTGTGCAAAACAGAGTCCACAACTTATGACTCTGTTATAGTTAACAAAGTAGAAGTTGAGGAAAGAAATTAAAGTAGGGAGAAAATGTGAAGGGTTTCTTTTTCTTGCTCATGGCAAGTTTTAGTATAAGGTGAAGGTGTTTGCCTAAGTGATTATATATGTCCTTAGTTAATAATGAGTTCCTCAATTTATGAACTCTAGACTCACAACTGTGGAGAATCCAGGGGACCAAAAAAGGCCCTCTGTATGTGGGAGATAGCTGTGAAGCTTGGACTAGCTCAGAGACTCATGGTAGTAGGATTCCAGTACAAACTTGGTATATATGAGCTAGCCCATTCCCTGTGGTAGGATGCTATGCTCAGCCTTAATGCATGGGAGAGGCGCTTGACCTGCCACACCCTACTGTGCCAGACTTTGTTAACTCCTCACGGGAGCCCTTATCTATGAGGAGAAATGGACTGGGGGTGGGCTGGGGGGACAGGAGGAAGAACTGTGGTTTCAATGTAAAATGAAATTTAAAAGAATTATAAAAAGGAATGAGTTCCTCAGAGATGCAGAACATCTTCCACTTGCAAATACCTTGTAACACCACGTATAGCAATTTCTATCATTAAATCAAAGGCATTATTCAGTCAAGAATTATCATCAGGAAAAATGTATTTAACACACCTAAGATAAAAAACATTTCTCAGAGGATTATGGTAAATAAGAAAAACATGAATTCAACTACAACATACTTTCTCAATTATTAAGCTGGGGACACTCTAAAGAAAGAGATATTCTCATATCATGGTGGTTGAAGTATAAAATGATACAATCTTCTGACTGGCAGTTTGCCAGTATTAAGTAAAACTAAAATTGTATTGGTCTTTTAAAGCAACCACAAATATCAGTCACTTCCAAGAACTTATTCTACCATAAACGTATGCCTGTGCAAAATAAAGTTAAACACTGCAACTTCCTTGGGGAAAGCAAAGGACTGAAAATTATTCAAATAGTCAGTAGTAAGAGATTGAGAGAAAGAAAAATAGTGCAGTTCACAGGGAATGCCATAAAGCTCCAAAGAATAAGAAATTCTTTTAATATGAAAATATAGCTGGAATATATTAAGCTGGAATATAATAAGCTACTTTCAAAATAAAAATTAAACAGCTAGGGATATAGTTCAGTGCTAGGGCACTTCCCTAGCATGCACAAGGCTATAGGTTCAATCCCCAAAACTGCCAATAAATTAAAAATAAAAACAGAAATAAGAGGCAAATAAAAACTATATCCATATCTGTGACTGGATCTGAAGAAATAGTAAGACATAAAAGAAACATTTTAGCCAGGCATTCGTGGCTCACACATTTAATCCCAGCACTCAGGAGGCAGAGAGGCAGGTGGATCTCTGAGTTTGAGGCCAGGCCTGGTCTACAGAATGAGTTCCAGGACAGGCTCCAAAGCTACACGGAGAAAGCTTGTCTCAGAAAACCGAGAGAGAGAGAGATAGAGAGAGAGACAGAGAGACAGAGAGACAGAGAGACAGAGATATTTTATTAAGCAGCCCCAAGGAACTAGGAAAATGAAGATTAGAGAGTAAAAGTACAATTCTCATTTTTTGTTTTCTTTCTATTTTTTCTTTTTTGGTTTTTCAAGACAGAGGTTTTTTGTGTAGTCTTTGCTGTTCTGGAACTAGCTCCGTAGACTAGTCTAGGCTTGAACTCACAGAGATCTGCCTGCTCCTGCCTCCCAAGTGCTAGGATTAAAGGTGTGTGCCATCATTGCCTGGCAAAGAACAGAAATTCTATAAAAACTTTTACATGTAGTTTTGAACTCAAAACTTAAGCCTAGGTAAAAATATATTTGTTATAATGTTAAAATAGGTAATAAAATTACAGATATTAGAATGACTATTATATAAATGCATGGCAAACAGAAAAACAGTAGAAGGAAATGTCCTGGAATTATCATAGGAATTTTTTATATGATGGGAATATATATCGATTTTTCTTTCATTTTTTTCCATATATTTTTTCTAAGTTATGTATAAAGTGTATGTTCCTGCCAGAGCAAGGAAAAACCTCACTGTTCCAACTATTTCTATAAATAATGTACTGTATTCAATAACTGACTTTCAGCAGCTAGTACCTTTGCATGGACCTTTCAGAGTATAAAAAGAAAATCAACACTCACGAGGACAGCACTATGGCAACAGCATCATTGAGGACACTTTCACCGAAGAGAAGAGCATAGAGTTCAACATCAACTTGAAGCTCATGGAAGATGGCAAGAACAGTCACTAATAGAAACAAAGAATCAGAGGAATATTTAGACACCACAAACACAGCATATGTCTCTCAACAAGTGTTAGGCAGTATTTGGATATTGATGTTTTCCTTTCTAATATTCTCTTACTTGCATTAAATATTCAGTATTTTCTGACAATATTTGTTCTTAATTGGCTACATGGAATACTACCTTTCTCAAAACAGCTGAAAATAATCTTGAAGGCCAACAGTCTTCTTGCAAATTCAAAGAATCTGGTTTTGTACATTTATTTTCTATAAAGAGTTTATTCAGAATGTCTTATAGACTAAGTAGCAATTAATCTTTAATAAAGAAGAAAATATGAAAAGCATCTCTTTCTGTAAGCAGCCTTGGAGCCTCACAATTCACTTCTGTTTAACACGCAAATTGAAACCATTCCAAGTTTAGTAAAGACCTTAGGAAATGAAAACGCAACTTTAGCTTTCTGACTGGCATAAGATTTATGACCAGAATAACAGCTGCCATATTTAACTGATGAAGAATCCAACTATCAGGATATTGCAGGGTAAGAAGGACAGAAAACACAACACTCCCTTCTTTTGGGGAAACGATTATATTAGAATTTTTAGAAAATCAGATAAGACTGGTAAGTTAGATTTTCACTGCTGGGTCACATATTGCCTACCCATTAAATAAATTGAAGCAGATATAAAAAAAATTGATATAGCCAGAAATGACAGCATTTTCAAGTAGGAGACACAAAACCAAAAAGCTTGAGTTTTAAAAGATATTTCAATTGCAAAACATGGGAGCAAACATATCAAAATGCAGATATGTCATATATCTGTATATACATGCATGAAATTCTGTAAAGCAAAGAAAAACTGGGGGCTAGAGAAGTAACTCAGCAGTCCAGAGCACTGGCGCTTCTTCCAGGGAACCAGAGTTCAGTTCCCAGTAACTATGTGGAGGCTCAAAACAGTCTCTAATTCTATTTCCAAGGAACCTGACAACTTCTCGCGGCCACCAGACATGCACATGGTACACAGACATTCATGCATGCAAAACAACCTTACATGTAAAATAAAGAGGGAAAATTTAAATCTTTTAAAAAAAATTATTTGGGGTACATTTTATTTTATTGTTTTATTATATGTGTCTTGTTTGCATTTATGTTTGTGTACCATGTGAGATTCTGGTACAGATAGAGTCCAGATGAGGGCACTATGTTCGTGCTGGGAACTGAGCCTGGGTCCTCTGGAAGAGAAGCTAATGCTCTTAACTGCTGAGTCATCTATCCATCCACAAGAATATGATTTTATGAAGCTTACAAAAAGGAAGGAAGGAAGGAAGGAAGGAAGGAAGGAAGGAAGGAAGGAAGGAAGGAAGGAAGAGGAGAGTGGAAAAATACTGTCAAATTTTGAATAGAGAACCTATGGCTCAAACTTCTAGCAAAATAATAGAACTAGTGAAAGTATATACATAATCTAGAAATCTGTCAAAGTTTATGAACAAAAGATTATTGCTTGAGATAGTAAAGCAATACTCCAACTAAAACAAAACCAGAACGTTGAAGTAATGTTGCCAGTTCAATCCTTAGACAGGTCAAGGTACCTACTTCTCCTGAAAAGTAAGGACACCCAAGACCACTGGCTTGTTGAAAAACTTAAGGGGACAGGCTCAGTGTATCTATAAAGAAGCAATCAATATGATATTGCATTTTTAAAAAAAAATGTTAAGCTATAATTAGGTGTGGTGGCTTGCCCCTATAATCTCAGTACTTGGAAGGCTGAGGCAGAATTACCACTACTTGGAGGCCAACTTGGGCTATGAGGCTCAGCTCACCCTAAACTATATATGAAGGAAACCAAAACAAAATATCAAACTAATGCAAACTTGGGTGGCACATACTCCAGAGTCTGAGGCAAGAAGATATCAAATTCAAGAAATGCCTGGGCTATCGAGTAAGTTTAAAGGCCAACTTGGGGAATTAGCAAGGCCCTGTATCAAAACTCAAAACCACAGGAGCTCAGGCAATGGTTTAGTTGGTAAAGTGCCTGCCATGCAAGCACAAAGCCCCAAGTTTACATGTGCTGCACCCACATGGAAAGGCACACAGCACACATGCCCCAGTGCTGGGGCAGGAGAGACATGTAGAGCCTGGAGCTCACTGTCGACCCAGTCTAGACATTGGTGAGCTCCAGGCTCAGTGAGAGATCCTGGCTCAAAAATCTAAGGTAGAAAGCGATAGAGACAGATAACCACACACATGCACAAACGTATACATATATACTCACAGGAACACATGGATCCCACATATAACCAATACAAAATTAACTCATTAATCAGCACCAAAAGGACTGAGGATATAGCTCAGCCATGAAGTGCTTGCCTAGTATACATGAGTCCCTACATTCTATCGAGAGCACTACAAAAAATAAAAATATTAAACTACACGTATGTCTGTCTGAAATGGCCGTCTGAGAACTCTTTTTGTTTGTTCATTTGGATTTTAACTACTCATTTTGAAACAGTCTCACTTAGATAGCCCAGTTCTCTAAATCCCTGACTCCACTTTCAAGTGTTGAGATTACAAGCATGTGCCATTGTGCCTAGTGAGCCCTGAGTAATCCTTTAGAATTATCTCTCATAGCATATGGAACACACTTTTCCCCCTTCCTGTCAGCTCCTGTGTTATCAGAGTTAAGGAAGGAATTCAAAGATAACCTTAGCACACTTGCTTCAGTTGTATTCTATGATAATTAAAGAAGATGATTAACTCACAAGGGCAAAAGTTGAAACAGAGCAAACCGCTATCAAATCCTAACTAGCAGTAAAAGAAAACTTTGACCCTGGGTTCTAAATCTTCAGTCTAGGGGATGGAGACACAGGTCAGTGACAAAGCACTTAGTCAACCCAATCCTGATCCTAAACTTCAAAGAAGTGTCCACGTGTGCTTTGACTGGAAACTGCAAGAGAAGCATTTAAGCTCCATTCCTAAAACATACCTGGGTCTGTGGCTGATACGATGGCACCGAACAGCAAGCAATCTGTAAAGTAAAAATCTCCTGCGAGCTGTCCAGTTACTTTCATCAGGGTTACGCAGCCATACATAATGGACCTGTCCAATAAACACATTCCTATATTAGAAAAACACCAACCATTAAAGAAGTTAGGGTAAAGTAAGAATAAGAAAAGGAATCTACTATAGAGCTCTGTGATTACCCTGGATTGAATTAACAAGTATTTAAATATGCTAATACTTTAGGTTTAAGGAAAAGTCAAACAACTTATTACTAATATGTGCCACAAAAGTTCTTAAAACACACTTGAGATTACAGCAACATATAAATCAAACGCAAGTTAAAAAGTGTTCTTATAGAATTATAATCTGAAGGCTAAGAAGCATCTCAACTTTCCACTCTTACCCAATAACGAAACAAGAAATCGCAGTTCCAAGAAAGGCGTATGCTAAGATAGATCCAAGGTTCCTGAAGAAATGTCTCTGGCAAAAAAGAAAAAAAAAGAAGTTATTTTCTGTTATAATATCTACCAGTATTGATAGAGAACATTTTTCTATTGCACTTTGTTATGCTAACAGTAAATGCATTGTTTTATAGAAGTCAGTCAGAGAAAGCATTCTGGTCCCCGCATAAATTGCACCATTTCAAAAAGACAAGGAGAAAAGGAAGGAGCACTTGGAAGGCATGGCCTGTTTCTGAAGTGCTAGGTCCTAAGAAGCACATGGGCAATTTAACACCCTTCAAAGCATGGGGAAGTGAAGGCTGTTCAAAGCAGAGGAAATGCAAAAGCACTTACCCTCTTCAGACTGTAACCTGCGTAAAATATGATAGGAGGAAGCAGTATGTTGAAAAAGACTTCTGGATCAAAAGTAACCTGTTAAAACACAGAATTCTTTGAGATTATTTCCTTCACTACATTATCAAAGCATCAAAAGAAAAACATTAAGGTTAAACCGGTTAACAGCAAGAGTGTTTCTATGTCAGCTTAAAACACTTCATGTCAAGGGTTGAATTTGCATTTCATTGCTGATGAACACTTTTTATTTATTGGACATTTTTATTTCTTCTTGTGATAACTACTTATTAGCACGTTTATTAATTGGATAGATTTTAGAGGGTTTTTATGGTTCTGTGCATATCCTATACTTTAACATCCTAACTGATGTACACTAGGCATAGATTCTTTTCCCATTCAGTAATCTTTGTCTTCACTGTGTGTGTGTGTGTGTGTGTGTGTGTGTGTGTGTGTGTGTAGAGCAACAACAGAGGGAAACAAATTAGAGCCTAGTATGAAAATGACATAACAAAACCCATTATTTTATATGCTAACTTAAAAGTAAATGTTCAAGATAGGGAATCTAATACTTCCATGTTTTAGGTACACAATAAATTTTGTGTTACAAGATAGCTGTTTCCTACATCTCAACCAAAATTGAGGGTGACAATGCAGAAATAAGTTACAACATTTCTATGGAAACTATACAAAACATTACATAAAATTCTTAGCATGCCGGGCCATGGTGGCACACGCCTTTAATCCTAGCACTCAGGAGGCAGAGGCAGGCAGATCTCTGTGAGTTCAAGGCTAACCTGGTCGATTGAGTGAGTTCCAGGACAGGCTCCAAAGTGACACAGAGAAACTCTCTCTCAAAAAATTCTTAGAACACAAATATTACACACCTGTAATCTCTGCATGTTGGGAAAGGTCTGAGGCAGGAGAATTGCTGTAAGCTCCAAGTCAGCCTGAGCTACTTAGTAATAGACCAGCCAAGGCTACATAACATGACTCAATCTCAATGTTTTTTTTAAATCTTATAAAGTAGAAAAAGGATAAACATATTTGTGTTTTATATAAGAGACCCAAATTCAGAAACAAAATTCAGGGGTGTACTTACTGTTGACTAAAGGAAACTGAGTTGCTAAACAGGTAATCTCTCTAAAACTACATAGTATAATACTGCAGTTAGTTGAAACTTTCTACAAACTCAAAATTTCCAGTCCTCATAGCCCACTTATTTTAAAACCTACTTGTTTCTTTTTAAGATTTATTTTATTTATTATTTATGCAGCATTCTGCCTACATGTACACTTTAATGCCAGAAGACGGCATCGTATCTCATTATAGTTGGTTGTGAGTAACCATGTGGTTGCTAGGAATTGAACTCAGGACCTCTGGGAGAACAGCCAGTTCTCTTAACCTCTAAGCCATCTCTCCAGCCCCTAAAACCTAGTGTTATAACAATGCAGAACCCCCTTTCTGTTCTGAAGGTTGCAGTAGAATTTGATATGAATACTATGCAGCCATACCTTTAACCATGCTAAAAAAAAAAAAAAAAACTTACTTTACTAGAATTTTTAAGGACTGGACTTTTCCATGGCTGCTAAGTACTATGGTTGCAAAGTAAACTCAGTTTATAGGGATTTTTAAAACCATTACAGAAAAGAACTGTGGTGATTTGAAAGAAAACAGCCCCTATAGGCTTAGAGGGAGTGACACTATTAGGAGGTGTGACCTTGTTGGAGTAGGTGTGGCTTTGTTGGAGGAAGTGTGTTACTAGGGGTGGGCTTTGAGGTCTCAGATGCTCAAGCCAAGCCTGGTGTCACTGTCCCTTCCTGCTGCCTGCCCATCTTGACGTAGAACTCTCAGCTACTTCTCCAGAACCATGTCTACTTGCACAATTGCACAATGATATGCTTCCCCCATGATAATAATGGACTAAATTCTGAACTGTAAGCCAGCCCTAAGTAAATGTTTTGTTTTGTTTTGTTTTTTAATAAGAGTTGGTCTGGACATGGTGTCTCTTCACAGCAATAGAAAGCCTAACTAAGACAGGAACACAATCAAGAGGCTATACAAATCAAGTGCTTCTGACAGGAGACAAAGGGTGAGTGAAAACAGCAATGGGTGAAGTGCTCCTGAGCAGCTTCAAGAAAGAAAGCGGGCAGAATGCAGGCAGGCATTCCCAGGAGTCTTGAGAGCTAGTGAGACTGCAATCCAGCCTCCCATGGAAAGCATGTGTGTAATCCTCGACACTCTTACTAGGGCCCCAGAAGTTGTGCTAGATTATGAGTCAAAGAAAGGTTAAATTATGCTTGTCTAGAATACAAGCAAGGCATGGAAGAATTCAATGAAGTATTGATGGGATCGTGGGTAGAACCAAATGAACCCAATGTATTAGTGTACGCTAAAGCAATAGGACAATCTGTAAGTTGAAGAAATGCTTATGCATTCTTCTGAACTCAGGTCCTCACCACTGTTGATTATAAAAACATTACACACAGAGTAAAAAGAAAGACAGTTATAGAGTTTAGTCTTAATAATGAAAATAAAACTTAGGCCGATCCCGGGTTCAATTCCCAGCACGCACATGGCAGCTCACACTTGTCCGTAACTCCCGTTCCAGGGTTTCTGACACCCTCACACAGACATGCATGCAGGCATAACATCGATGGACATAAAAAGATAATAAATTATATATCTAAAAAAATAATTTAATAGCAGAGGAAAAAAACATAGACAGATCCATCTCCTTACAGCATTATCTTTATTAACAGGTTTTACTACATTTATAAAAATAATTATTATTTTAAATATTTACAAATTATAGCTAGGCAGAGTGGCACAAGCTGAAAAGTACAGATACTGCATGCAAGTAACTCCAAGGAGGCAGAGATGCGAGGACTGACTGCCATAAGTTCTAGATCAGCCTGGTCTAAGCAGCAAGTTCCAGGTCAGCCCCCAAAGCAATATACTGCCTCAAATTGAGAGGGGGGAGGGGGAGGGAGAGAGGTCATTCTTCTCTAAAAATTCATCTAGTTGCTCATTACACACCCTTTCAAAAATCCAAACCACCCCTTTAACTAAAAACTTACCTTCCTAAGCATTTCGTTATCTTGAACATTGTTGAGTTCGTGGGAACTAATCTCTCCTTTCAGCATATACTCATAAAATTTTCCACTGACGTTGACCAACAAGGTAGTTGGGCTTGACTGCACTTCACAGCTCAGGGTCACATTATTCACATCACTCGGAACATGAATGCCATACCGAAGCACAAGACCCACCAAAAGACCTGGGAAGGAAAGAACCCCATCAGCTCTCCTTGCAGATAGAAACTACTTATTCGTACCCAACACCCATCCCTAGATTAAGAACAGAGATTTTCTGATGTGAGTCCCTGGTGCATCAGAAGCAATTTGTAGAGCACATGATATTACAATTTAAAGTATTACTGAATTCATGTGTCTAAAAGGTCAATCTTCATATAATCCCATGGGACAGGAGAGCAAATGTGCCCTAGAGTAACAGCAAAGACCACTCCATGTCTAAGTCATTACATACATAACCAATGAGGAAAGTGACTAAGTGAGAAAATATCTTCATATCATCTGTACACAGATTATGCTCTAGGGGTTATCAGGCCGGCAATGCACTCATACTGGAAAAGTACTCTTTTTGAGCCTAGAAAATTTGGTGCACACCTATAGTCCTAGCACTCAGGAGGCTGAGGAAAGGCTGGGTTAAAAACCTGCCTGGGCTACATAGAAAGTTCCTGAAGAGCCTGAGCTACATGAGACCCTATTTCCAAACAAGGAGGAAAAAACAATCCATCTCTTTATTGCTCCTCCTTGGGTTTAAGCTCAGGACCACACACACACACACACACACACACACACATACACAGACACACACACACACAGACACACACACACAATGTGTTTTTCTAAAACTCCCATCCATCAGTTAACAAGATACACATATATGTTCCCTGTATTTATTCCCAAAGCACATGCACATAGGGGTCCAAATAATATATATTTCATAAATGGCAAAGTAAATATGCTATTTATAGATTGATTGAATTCTTCTACTACTGAAAGGTCGGGATTAAAATTTAAAATACCTACCTCAAAATCAATACATGAGAAAAGGTCCTGATATTATAATATTTTCTACTTCCCTATTCCCAAACTTTAGCTTTTTGTTCCTTCTTTGTGTGTGGGGGGTTGTTTGTTTAGTTTAGTTTTGTTTTGGAGACAGGGTTTCTCTGTGTCATTTTGGAGCCTGTCCTGGAACTCACTCTATCGATCAGGCTGGCCTCGAACTCACAGAGATCCGCCTGCCTCTGCCTCCAGAGTGCTGGGATTAAAGGTGTGCTTTTTTTGGTTCTTTTTAACTTTAAAATATTTGAGTATGTATAGATATATGGACGTCTGTGTGGTAGAGGCTAAATAGTAATCTTCACTTTATTGTTTGTGACATGGCCTTGGCCTAAATGTAGACCTCACTGATTTTCACTAGACAAGGTGGCCAGTGAGTTCCAGGGATCTAGCTATCTCTACCTTCCCTCAGAGCTGTGTTGAAGACACACACCACCATGCCTGCTTTTACTTGGGTGCTGGAGACCCAAACTCTAGCTCTCATGCTTTCACAGTAAGTAGTTCATTACTAAGCTATCTCTCTAGCCCTGTAAGCGCCATCTCATAGAAGCCAAAAATCTACTTTTTCATCTCTATAGATTTGCCTATAGTGGACATTTCATATAAATGGAATCCTACCTCTTGTGTCTGGGTTCTTTCATTTTGTTGTAGAATATATCAAATCTTCATTTGTATAGGAAATTAATATTCCATTATATGCATATACTTCAACAACACACTGAACTCATACTTCTGGAACTTTAATTAAGGTCAAGAGTAACAGTGCTAACTACACTTTACCTTCCAATTGCATTTCCAATTGCATTTTATTCTGACTGGTCACTCATTCATTTAATATCTAAATTGCCAACTTATGCTAGCTACAACCTCAGGGTTCATAGATTAAAATATTGTTCATTTTAAAGAATTCTCACTCCGGTTAGCAAAAAAGACAATTTTAACAATTGTAATGCAACACATACACATATACAAAATATTCTAAATACAGAAAAAGAGATATTTAAGCAAGTCTAAGGGAGTGGGACATTAGAAGGTTTACCAGCAATATCACCTAAGTAACTAAATATTATTAACAGGTAGAAGCATAGTAGACTATATATCCACTCAAGGAATAACAGAACATGGCTGTGCTTCCATGTTGTTACATTATGAGCTGACAAGAGGTGAAGTCTGAAACATCTGCAGGAACTGAATCATAAACAACAAGTTTGTTGTAGAAGGGGGTTTGGACTTCATTGCCCTGAAGTAGAAGGAACTCACTGAAGAATGCTAAGTGTTGAGCTTGACATTAGCGTCCCATTTTAAAAGCTTGGTCTAGACTTGAGAGGGTCTAAATGGCTGTCTAGGTGAACACTGCAATCATTAGGCAATAAGAGCTTTGGACCTCATTTAAGAGAGTAATGCCAGAAGTGGGGGTGGTTGGAACATAGTATGTTTTAGAAAGCTTCGGTGGCTAAGTAGAATAGGCTGAGGAGAATGAGATAAAAGACTAGCGGAGCCTTAATGGACTTGACAATGAGATGATTACCTTGGACTAAGCATCCAGATGGAAAACAAGGCCATTTAATGAAGTGGGAACACACAGAGAGAATGGATTTACAGGGGTCAAAGTATGAGCTAGTTTTTAAAATACTTTTATTTATATGTGTGCTTCTGTCTGTCACATATGCACAGGTGCCTACAGGGGCCAGAGGAAAGCGTCAAGTACCCTGGAGCTGTAGGATGAGCAGTTGTGAGATGCCTCATATGAATGTTGGGAACTAAGGTCCTCTGTAAAGCAGCAAGTGCTGTTAACTGCTGGGCTGTCTCTCCAGCCCACTAAGTTTAGTTTCAAGCATGCTGAGTTCAGTGTGCCTGTGCAAAGTACACATTTGAGTATGGGGAGCCTAGGACACAAGTAGAGGGTTTCAACTTAATGATCACAGTTAGTAAAGGTTAGGTACGTACATGAGATGAACATTTGGGAGCAAAAGGATGGGAAGAAGACTACAGATAATGGTCCAGGATTCGATCCATTAACAACTGACACTGAGGGGCCAGTAGGAAGTGGAGAACTGATCATGAATCGAAGGAGGAAAGCCAAAGGAGTAGGAAGAAATAAGTGTTGGCAAAGAACTCAGGAGGAAGTGGAAATTTTCATTTTTGAGGAAATGATGAAAACTATCACATGCTACAATAATGTTAATAAATAAGTAAGGAATGAGAAATCTGTGGGCTTAGCAACAAGGAAGGTGTGGGCTGCCTTGGTAAGGGCAGTTTCAGTGGGGAAGAAGCCAGGCCAGAGTAGAAAGGAATGAAACAGTATCAGGGGCATGTATAGAGGATCGCTCTATCTGCAGAAGGTTTCTTCTGGCATCAGATGGGGATCAGCACTGAGATCCACAAGTAGACAATGTAAAGAGAATAAGAGACCTGGGCACATTGAGCACTAAGTGAGATGTCGCTATCAAATCTCTCCCCTAAAGGCTCAGAGATCTATGCAGAAGAGGAGGCAGAAAGAGTGTAAGAGCTGGAGGTGGCAGATGACTTCAAAAAATGGTATCTTGTATACACAACTGATTGATACTCATATTAAGTCACAGAGACCACAACAGCATGCACAAGTTCAAACCAGACAAAAATCCCAGCACTGGGAAGGAGAGGTGGACACAAAGTCCCATCCCAACCAAGAAGCTATTTGCAATTGATCCCTCCTGGGAAAGGAAAATTCAGTTTGCCCCAAGGGAGTGACGCTGAACATATCAACCACACTTCAGGGCAGGCCCCATTTTCAGAAGTAGATGGCCAACACAACATAGATTCCATGTTCCATTTGGGGGCAGTGTTTCATTATTTTTTATCTTAATAGCTTGTTGTGTATATGTTTTGATTTTTTCTTTGTTCTAGTTCTGAGTGAGAGAGAACATGAAGTTGGGTGAGTAGGGAGGTGGGGAGAATCGGGGGAATCAGGGAAAGGGAAATATGATCAAAATAAACTGTGTGAAAAATTAAGTAAAGAAAGGAAGGGGGTGGAAAAGCAGTAGCTGGTAGGGGGAGGGGAGAAGGAAAAGATGACAGGCCCTTACAGTTAACTCACAACCACTACATGTGCTTGTTACAGTTAGCAGCAACGATGAATTGCTGAACAGACAATATCGATTTGAAAAATACTTTGGCCAATGTTCTGATCTGAAATAAAGATTCACTTTAAAACCTTCAACCTTCTGGATTGGTGCAAGAGCAGTAGCAACTGCAAAGTTTAAATCCAGCACCAAAACGAAACAAAACAAAAAAAACAAATGGATGAGGTGGAGCATACCTATAAGGCAGAAGGATGTTGAGTCCAGACTAACCCCCCATTAGATAAAAGAAAGCAAGCAGGGAAAGGGACAGAGCAACAAGGGGAAGGAGAAAAGGACAAGGAAAGATGAGGAAGGATGTCATGACTGGTTATCAGCAATTCTTGATTGACATAACCTGAGAGGGAAGAAAGGCTATATCCAGATAATCCCTCTGTGTAGGTGACGCAGAGACACCTTTGTCCCCTCCTATCCCCAAACCAGGGGCTCTATACAAGCTATACCTTTCCATTTACATATTTTAAAAATCACACTTTAGCTACTATAAATATTAACAACAGAAGCCTAGATTCTTTCCGATGCAAGGAAGAATGCCCACCAGTTTCCCTGCATGCCTGAACCCACACTGAAGTATCAGGTGCCCAGATCAAAGCCCATCACTTGGGCAGATTTAAAGCACACACCTTGGAAAATAAAACAACAGCATGGAGAACAATTACTTATGTTGGAAGCAAGACAGATCCTTTCATTACAGCAGATGGAACGTGGAATTTCTCTGAAGAAAAGTTGACAGATCAACTAAATTCAAGTTCTGTAAAAGGTCAAATCCTAATCATGGAATTAAAACAATTCCCAGTAAAGAGGACAGTCACAAAAGAGTGCTTTGTCTGGGAGATAAAGCAGAAATGTCTAGCATCCTACACATATGGAGGCACAGAATATATTGATATTATAAAAAATAAATTAATAACAGGCGACAAGAGATATTTTCACAAAACAGAAGCCTACCCATCCCATGCATGCATAATCTACTTATGCTGAAAGCATTGCCAGGGATAAGAAACTCAGTCCTACCTGGCCCACTACAATTTTCTTCTTAGGAATTCCAGCCCAGGCTCCCTGCCTATTGCACCTGAAAACCCTGGTGCTCAAAAATATGGAAGCAATATCACTGAAGAATTAAGTGTAGCTTAATCTGATAAAATTTTCTACACCTTAGGAAATGTTTGGGGATAGCAAGATGTCTCTGCTGCTAAAAGTGTTTGCCACACAAGCCTAATGTCCTGAGTTCAATCCCTGGAAAACTGAGTCCACACACTTATCCTCTTACCTCCAATGTGGCATAATGCAAACATACACACTCATCAATAATAATAAAGCTTAGAAGGAAGTGTTTGTCCTGAAGTTCCAGCACTCAAGAAACAGGGGAAGAATTTACAGCAAGTTTGAGGCTAGTCGGGACTACTCAGTGAGACCCTGTCTCAAAACAAAAAGTAAAAAGAGGGATTTGAGGATATAGCTCAGTGACAGGATGCTCATCTAGCATGAGTGAGATCCTGGGTTCCATGCCCAGGACCTCCTAACTAGAGCACACATGTATTCATTAAAAAAAAAAAAAAAAAAAAAAACACTGATAACTTGTTTCCAAAATGTTGTTAGAGAAGGCTGGAGAGGTGTTCCATACTATAAAAGCACTGGCTTCTCAGGCAGAGGACCCAGGTTTTATGCCCAGCACCTACATATAAGCTTACAACCATCTGTTAACTCCAGCTCCAGGGGATCTGACACTGTCTGTCATTAGCTTCTGAAGGCAATGCACATATGTGGTATACAGACATACATGAAGATACTCACATAATAAAAAAAGTCTTTTAAGAGAATATTGTTAATTCTGTGGCAATAGCTAACTGGATTTCAAGACAGCAAAGAAAGTCAACATTTTTACTGATAACTGTTGTGATTTACTGGCTAAGAAAATGGAGCTATTAAACCAGACAGACTTTTTGAATCCTGACTAAACATATGATAGCAAGCAGATCATTTAACCTCTCTGAACCCTAATTTCCTCATCTGTAAAAAAAAAAAAAAAAAAAAAAAAAAAGAAAAGAAAAGAAAAAGAAAAATTAAGATTATAGTATCTATATGACAGAGTTGCTATGAGGTCTAAATGTGATTCTACTTAAAAGTGAATAATAAAGTGCAAGTCATTGTAATCCTCAATAAACACTAGCTATTAAGTCACTAGATTGTACTCACTTTGGGGACAGGGAATGTGGCACCTATCTGCCTTTCTCATCACATGCCACATACCACAGACATTTAACAAATGTTTACTGATAGAGCAACAGTTAATCCTAGGACTTAACTAAACAAGATTCCCGAGGCAAAACAAATATTTTTTTCTGTAAATTGCTTCTTATTTGTAAGCAGACTGCAATGAGTGATCATTTTTCAGACTTTAATTAACTAGCTCAACAATTTCTACTAACAGTGACTCACTCTTAAGCTTCTTAGGGACTAGCCCAATGAACAAAACTCGTGGGTGCACTGATGCTGTATTTGCAGGGGTTAGGGAGAAGGCTAAGGTGGCAATGTGCTTGCCACGTAAGCACAAGAATCTGAGTTTGGATCTCAAGAACCTATGCAAAAACTAGGTTACTGCAGAGTACATCAGTAAGCCCCGTGCCACTGAGGTGGGAACAGGAAGATCCATGGAGTTTGCTAGCCAGCTGGTCTAGTCAAAGCTATAAACTTCATGTTCAGTGAGAAATCCTGTCTTAAAAACTAAGGTAGACAGTGACTGAGGAAGCCACCCAGTGTTGAACTCTGATCTCCACTGTGCATCTCCACATGCACACGTAAGACTGTGTTTTTATTGTTGTTGTTTTCATCTGTCCAGGTTTTATGTTTGTTTGTTTGTTCTTGGAGAAAGGGTTTCTGTGTAACCTTGGCTGTCCTAGAACTCACTCTATAGACCAGACTGGCCTCCAACTCATAAAGATCTACCTGCCTGTTCCTCCTGAGTGCTGGGATTCAAGACGTGAGCTGCCACCACCACCTCGCTAAGAATCTGTTTCTAACCAGAGCAATTATTAATCTATATTACAATCCAGAAACTGACCATATAAGTGACTTAAGTCTGCTTTGTGTGACTTTTTTGACATAGGGTGTCACTCTGCAGTCTAGGATAGCCTCCAACATGTTATACTCTTGCCTGTTTCCTGAGTTTAGTGATCATGGGTGTTCAGCACCATACTCAGCTGTGGTTTAAGCTTTTTACCCTTGCTTCTTACTAAGATAAACGAGATAGACATGGTAATATAAACCTATCATCTAGCAGTGGGGAGGCAGAGGCAAGATGGTGATGAATTTGAGACCAGCCTGGGCTACATAGCAAGATCCATCTCTATCAGTCAGTCAAAAACAACAACAATAACAACAAACAAACAAACATGATTTTTCTGAGAGTAGTTACATAGTGAAACCAATATCACAATTAGATCACCATCAGGCTGAATCTTAGATGTATAGAAATTCTCTTTTCACCTAAAAATGAAAGTAAAAAGTAAGCTATCTTAAAAATACACAGTAGCATGACAGCTATGACAATGCAAGAGTCATAAGAAGTAAATGGCAGTAATTAGGATTAGAAAACTTTGAGTTTGCTAGACATTCTAAATACATTGACCACATCCCATTTAGTCCAGAATCGGGTTTTGGAGTTAGGAACCTGATTATTCCATAGTCCCTATTTCTCAGGAGAAAATGGAACAAGTTATGGAATTGCAAATCAATCCCAGGGTTGACTCCCAGACTAACACTCTTGCACCTCATGCTTTTCAAGTGATAATCTAGCTTTTGCTCCTTCATAGAATATTGATACTAAGGCACTCTATTGGTTTTCATATTAGAAACTTTGGAAAAGGCCGTCAACAACCCTAGTTTTGTCTATTTCAAGTCATGAGTTAAAGGAAGTTAATGATAGCTAAGAACAAACATTTTCGAGGCCAGTCAAAGTCCCTATTTGATTTTTAAATACTGTTTGTGTCTTACAAGACTAAGCAATGAAAAGAACTTTTCTGAGACTCAGAGGATTGCAGCTGCAATAGCAACAACACACCTATCAGTTATTGAGGATTTACTTAGGAGGCAAGCACTATGCTAAAACCACTTTTTCCTGGTCACGTATTCCCGATGCACAGATGAGAGTAAAAGTGGAGTGGGTCTTGCTAAGATCACACATAGGTATTTGCACAGTGAAACAGAAATCTGGGGCTGAATCTCAAGGGGTTTGCAGCTTCAGACCTCAGTCTGTTTTTGCATGGCCCAAGAGCTGAGAATAGGGTCTTTTTTTCCACTTATTTTTAAAAATCAAAAGATTTAAAATTTAAAATATATTTATTTATACTTTATGTGTATGCATGCTTTGCCGGCATGTATGCTGGTGCAGCATGTGTGTGCACTGAGCACAGTACAGAAATGGGTATCAGACCAAACCAGGGTCTTCTGCAAGAGCATCCATTCCATTGATCCTTTTCTCTGCACCCTGGTTGGTTTTTTGTTTCTTTGTTTTATTGTTGTTTTCTACATTTTTTAAGTTTGCAAAGAGAAAAAAATACAGAGATTAAAATGGAATGACCCTTAAAATCAACAATATTATCTAGCCCTTTTTAAAAATGCCTATCCCTGGTCTAACGCCTTGTACCATCAACTATCTTTTATTATCTCTCTCAATAGGAAAGAGATGATCTCTGATCAGTTCTTTATTTTAATGGTATATGGCTCATTTTGCATTTAACCAAAGTTCAAATGCCATTATGTGCTTTTTATGATTTGTCTTTACATTCCTTAAAGGTCCTACATGTCTATAGATTCTGTACATACTATGTAATAATAAACTAATTAGCAAATGTTTGCTAAAGCTAGTATACAAGTCACACATTGTCACACAGAGAAATTGGATAAAATGTATGAATAATTAACCTTAAGAGGCACTATTACGAATGAAATACAATTTTTGGCCAGGTGGTAATGATGGTACACACCTTTAATCCCAGCACACAGGAGGCAGAGGCAGGTTGATCTCTGTGAGTTTGAGGCCAGCCTGGTATACAAAGCAAGTTCCAGGACAGCCAGGGCTGTTACACAGAAAAACTCTGTCTCGATAAACCAAAAAAAAAAAAAAAAAAAAAAAAAAAAAAGAAAAAAAAAAAAAAGAAAGAAAAAGAAATATATTTTCCTAGTAAACAGGGATATTCCTCCTGCTTAGAATTTATTACCTTACAAATAAAATAAAAATAAAAAAGCCTGAGCCCATGTACTTCATATGGCACACAACTACCTTTTATTGCTACCCTTGATATGCATGCATATTCTAGAAGTCTGGATTTATGGGAAAGGGTGGGGGCTGCATGGGAAAATGCCTTTTAGTGCCAAACATTCGTATACCTATCTTCAAGCCTTACAAACAAACCTCAACCATTCAAGAATGTGCCAAATGAAGATATGAAGATAATCTTCACACACATACTACCCAGATAAGATTGTCTCTCTACCCTCATCTCTTCAGCCATACCCTCCTAGGCAGATATGAGACCCTCAGCAATATCATCTTTCCCCACTCACAAGACTGGAGCATGACTCAAAATGCTTCTAAGTCCATGGTTTAATCTCTCTGTCTCTCTCTCTGTCTCTCTGTCTCTCTCTCTCTCATCCCATGCATAACCGTGAAGATTCTGATTCTCAATTACTATTCGGTGAACTGTTCCCATCATATGGAATGTAATATGCTGCTGGATGGAAGAGCCTAAACTCTGATTCGTCCTTACTCTCATAACCCTGAGTCCTAAGGATCAACCTCAAGTCTCCCTGTCAGGTATTGCAGGTATAGTAAAATAAATTGGGGCGACGTTGAAAATGTCCTGAGCCTTCTGTAGCCTACTTCATGTTTTTTTTTTTTATTTTGCGTGGGTTCCACCAGAGTAAGCTTATCATTTGCATCTGGAAAGAAGGCATACATAGCAAAAGCTGGGCAATGAGTAAAGGTCGACTCTGGTTCCAAATGAATGCCAGATGCTGGCAGTACAAGGCAGCTTCAACGAACCTTAAACAAACTGACACCCCAGAGACATAGATTGCAAGGATGTCTTCCCCTCCCCCCCCCCCCGGCCCAAGCCCCATCCCAAGCACCGCACCCGACTCCCTTTCTGTCCTCAACACCCACCCGCACTGGTCCACAGCTTGGCAGGCAGAGAAGGGGTAGAGGGGTGCAAAGGCAAAAGGGGGTGGGGTCGGAGGCAAAAAACAGCGATGGAGAGCCAGAGAAAATGGGGAGGCGAAGCTGAGAACAAGGTAGGAAAAACGGGGGGCGTAGCAGAAATAAGGGGGGGGGGTGAAGCCAAGAAACGGAGGACGGTTTAAGGGGAGCTGGAAAATGGAATGAGACGGGGAGCAGAATGTAGGCCGAGCGGGACTAGGACAGGAGGAGACGCAGCCGGCAGGCAGAGAAAGGGGTCGTGGCAGCGAGGGGACAGGGGTCCAAGACACTTGCCATAAATCATCGCAAGGCCGGTTTCGTGCAGGAAGCGGGCCCGGCGGTGCTTGAAGAGCCAGATCGTCAGAATGGTGAGGGTGAGCAGCAGGATGAAGATGAGCAGGTTGGCGCTGTCCTGCCGGTGGCTCTCCTCCGCCTGCTTCTCGGACACGATCTCCTCGTCCATGGCTCTGGTCGTCCCCCCGGAGCCGTCCGAAGCCCCGGCCCAGCCAAAGACGCTCACTGCGAAGAGCAACAAGAGGGGCCGCGTAAGCGGACGCCCCGGAGGCCGGCCGATGCCGCGGCGAACAGGCGCCAGCCGCCAGCCGCGCCGAGCCACAGCCATATCTCCCCCCCACCCCCCACCCCCGCCCCTCTCCTCACCCGCAGCCGCCCGCGGTCGGACCACTCCCCGAGGGCTCACGGGAAAGGGGCGGGGCTGCAGCCGAGCCGGCGGGGCAGGCACCGCCCCTCGCGGCCTCCTCTTTTAAAGGGCCCACAGCAGCTCCCACCCTATTCCCCTTCGCCCATCTGCCCACCCATGGAGGACACACCTAGGAGCTTGAGCGCTGTCCGAGACAGCGAATCTAACCCACTGGCTTCCACTGAAGAAACATGGGATCAGATGCACGTTTGCGCGCCCTTTACTTTGATTCTATTCTGACAGCTGGGAAGGGGAGAGGAATTGATCTTCATAACCCATCTGGATATCGTCCCCCAGTGTCTCTTAACAGGATAAGAAGTTGTCCCCTTGGGAATGCCCTCAATTTCCAGCTCTGTAATTTAAAACGGAATCCCCTTATTCTGTCATTATGGGGGGGGGGGGGAAACAATAGCACTGTAAGAGTTCATAAAAGAATCCACACAAAGGCATGGAATGTGTGTATCTGTATAATTGGCGTTCCTTTAGCAGTCAAAGCTTGATATATGTCATCTACTGCAATGGGAACGAATACATAGCTTCAGCCTTGAAAAGAATAGTCACCCAAGTTTGTACTTAGATTTCTGTTCTCCTACTTTGGGGGAGAAGTCCTGGGCGGGTACAGGCTGTTTCCCTCTCCTCTACTTTTTGATGGCTACTTTAAGGCAAATGTCACCAGTTGTTTTACCTTTGACTCCCTACCCTTCATCTTCCCTGCCCCCCCCCCCGCCCCAGAGTAATTTCTGTGTATTCCTCTGGACCTCACAAGGCAAGATTTTCACAGTTGATCTCCATAGTTTAGCTGTGTTTGGGAACCTCTCCAAAAAAGTGTCCATACTTGTAGGATTACTCCTTAATTGTTTGGGCTTCGTTTTCTCTATACTTTCACTTCTACATGAATAAGCTATAAGTCTCAAGCCCTGACCTGTCACCACCCCTTCAGGCCTCTACCTGTTGAGTATATTGAGGATATCCTGGAAAGGAGCATATTCATATTCTTTCCCCTGTGAATATGTATCCTCCCTCAAAGCCTTCATGATGTCATTAGTACAACTGTCAATCCCAGTCCTGCCATTTCGTATAAACCACACCATTGTGAAAGTTTTTCATCTTGGGGCCCGCAATATAGCCCCAGAACAGCACCAAGCGGCTCCAGCGTGAATGCCTGTTCAGTAACTATCTCTGTGAAGATAGTGAAACTTCAGAGAAAGAAAAACAACTCTAGAATGGTGTTTCTGTCTACAGGCTGGGAATTTTCCCACCAACTGCCCATTCATCCTTTTAGTAACTGGGACTGTGTGTCTTCCCAAGAACCCTCATGACCACCTGCCTCCTTTCCCAACTCCAGTCTAACTGCAAATCCCTGTTCACAGCAGGCTGGGCGCGTTACACAGACAAGAAAGCCAGGCAGGCAGCAGAACTTGGCTTCACTCTGTGCCCTCCTCCCACTGGGTTCTCCTCAGACCTCCCTGGATGCCCAGAACACCTGAAAGTGTTTACCTCCTTAGATCAAAGCCACCCATTCCAAGGCTACTTGGCCTCCGCACAGAACCACTTTCTGATGCACGTCTGGATCTTAAGGACCAAGTCACAGGTTTGTTTCCTTGACCACAGTGAACAAACCTCTCCCAGCCCCAGACCAGCACCACAGTTTCCATGGCCCCAGCACCTCGATACTCTGTCCATCTGTAACCTCTAGAAAGCAGGGCTCCAGGAGGAATCTACACAGATACAACTCCACCGGTCCACCAGACAGTGCAAACCAGCCATGGACTTGGGCCACACACACACCCCATTCCCACCTCTCGTTCCCAGCTCCATTTCTCTTCATTGCTTCCACCCCTGCCCGTCTGGGTCTGTGTGTTCTGTGCGGTGCTTTCCCAGCCACCTCCCCCGTTGCTGCTCCTTGCATTGACTGGCTCTGACTGCAGTTTCAAGTGGAAGCAGTCTGTGTCATCACAACCTTGCTGTCCTATATGCCAAGGTGTGTGCACACGTGCTCATGGGCATGCATACAGTCCATGTATCATGTTGCCTGAAGGAGCTGACGCTTTGCCTTCCTCCTTATTGTTCAAAGCTCTTACTCCTCCACCCTTCATGGGAAGCTGTCGCCTTCTCGCCTTCTCTTTCCTTGTTTTCGACATCTAACCACTTCCTGGTCACTCCTCCGCATCCAGAGCACTTGAGAGTCTGCTTGACAAGCTTTATATTTCTCAGCCCTGCCACTACCTTTGAGGGACTTCAGTAATCAAAAAGACAACTTAGAATTGTAGCTATGCTTCTGTTTCCACTGAGAAACTCAAAGCATGCTGGGAAGCTTCTACCCTCCAATTGATTAAATATCACATTCATGTCTTCCCATCCTTCCTTCCCTTCAGCTCCACATAAAAGGTTTTCCCTCCTCCTTTAGAAAACATAGTCACCAATCTAGCTCCTTCTATCACTCACTTTTAGTCTCTTCCAGAAGCCCCTGTAATCATCCCACACCCACCACCCCGCCCCCACCCTTGCTACATTTGGTGACTCCTTTCCTGTCACCTGCTACTCTGTCAACATGTTCTGGTATCTTCTGACATACAGCCCTTTCTTCTAACTAGGGCACCGTTTCTCCTCTTGCTTGAAAGATAAGCTTCTGAAAAGTATCCCTATCTTTTCTGTGATCACATCCCATAGTTCAAGGATTAGCAAAGATCAGACTATGGCCTAAAGGCCAAAAGAAACTTGTCATCTGCTTTTTGTGACTGTAAGACTGGAAGCTAAGAACACTTTTTGACATTTTAATATAATAATTAAAAAATAAACAAATGAGTAGTTTGTGATGTGGCAATCACCAGAAATCAGAATTTCAATGTTCATCCATGGTGGAGTTTTGGAAAAAGAGTGTTGCCATCTGTTTGCTTACACTGTATGGCTGTTTTTCTGTAACAAGGGCAGAGTTGAGTAACTATGAAAGAGGCTTGGGGCCTACAATGTCTAAGGTGTTTGTTATCTGACCCTTTGTTGGAAGAGTTTGACCTGTGCCTTAGCCCCTGTCAATCATTTCCCCCTGACTCCTATGAGACAACACTTTGTGAACTCCACTCTGCTTTTCTATTTACACCCTTGCTCCATTTCCTCCAGTGCCCCCCCACTTCAGTTCTGGTCCCTCAACATGGGACACAATTCTTGGAGTTCTGTGGCTCCAGGCTGTTTCTCCACTATTATGGTCTCTGCTCCCCTGCAGATATTCTGAAACACAAAATATTATAGCTTGTAGTTCCCTGAATGTGTCATATGTCTTTACTATATGCTTGTCCATGTGCCCCTCCTGCTTGCATAGGCCTACAACCCCTTCCTTCCAAAATTAACTTCTACTTGGCTGACAAAACTCAGATTTAAGGTCAACAAATGTTCCAGGATACCCACAGCCTTAGTTAAGGACTCCTCCTCTCTATCCTAGCTCTCCTGATAAAATATCATATTCATTTTATAAAATTATGAGCACCTTCAAGGCAGAAATTAGACAATACTTTGGCTTTACCACCAGCTCCTAGCACAAAACATAACTAAAATAAGTTCTGGGGCCAGGAGGATGATTCAGTGGAGATATATATATATATATATATATATATATATATATATATATATATATGCCAATAACCCCAACTCACAGGGTGGAAGGACAAAAGTGACTCCTGCAAGTTATTCTGTGGTATCCACACATGAACCATGGCACACACACCCACACATGTACAAATACACAAACAAAAGAAAATGTAAAATGTATTCAATAACACATACCATGTTAATGCATAAATAACTGCCTCTTGAATTTCATTGAGTGCAAAGGAAATCTTCATGTTTGCAAATGGTATTAAATTTCCATGGAAACAAAAAGTCATTTCAAGAATAAACTGAAAGAGGGCTTTGCAATACCAGGTACATAATAAGTACTCAGTAAACACTTGATAACTGAAAAGCACCGATAAGTTCAGTCATGCTCACCACAATCTTTAGTTCACTGGAAGTGCCTGATAAACAGTGGGTTAACTAATTCATGTGCTGGGAGAATGGTGGGGAAGGTTGGTTGAATTCACATTACAGAAGATCTACAACACAACTGAAATGTTTAGCTCATTTGTTTCCCATTCAAAACTCTCCCCAGTTCAGGTTTGGCAGCAGAAAAGGGAATAAATTACATGCAAAGAGATGAGTATTGAGAGGGCAACTAGGAGTTTAGAAAAGTAGTTTCCTATCGTGACACACACCTGTAATTCCAGGACTCAGAAGGCTGAGGTAGGAGCAACAAAATTTTGAGACCAGCTCATGTTCCACGGTGGGATTCTGTGACCTCTCTGTATTAGCTACTTTTCTGTCATTGCGACAAACACCATGGCCAGACACAACTTAAGGAAGAGAGACTTTCTTTTGGCTTCTAGTTCCAGAGGGTTATCAGCCCACCATGCTGGGCAGGCATAGCAGCAAGGAACAGACGAGGCAGCAGGAACAGGGAACTGGGAGCGGTCATCTTCTAATGCAAACATGAAGCAGAGAGGGCATATGAGAAGTAGGGAAGGAGTATATAATCTCAGTGCCAGCCCCCAGTGACATACTTTCTCCACCAAGGCTGCACCAAGTAAACCTTTCCAAACAGCACCACCAATTCGGAACCAAGTATTCAAATACCCAAACCTATGGGGAATATTTCTCATTCAAAGAACCACACTCTCCTAACAAACAAACAACAAACCAAAACAAAAACAGTGCCAAAATGTAATAGGGTCTTAATTTACTGCATAAGGTAGGAATAAAAATAGCTAGCTGATACAAAGTAGATGACTAAGGATGCAGCTCAGTGTGTATGCTCAGCATGTGTAAGGCCCTAGGTTCGATTCCCAGCACTGCCAAGCACACCTCCCGGGCATCACCAACCTCAATCCTTACAACAGCGCATTGAATGAACACTATGGCTATCTGCAAGTTACAGGTGAGGGAACCGAAGCACAGAGATGAGTAACTCCTTCAATCTCCTAGACATACAGAAGGGAAATCCAGGCTCCAAACCCCACCTCAGTCCCCTGTTCATGCTCCTGAAAACTACTGTAGCACAAGTGATTCAGCGAACAAATCTCAAAGCCATGAGTCCTGTAAATCCAATCTTTTAAAAAATTAGATTTCTCAAAATGCCAACTGCTACTTTCTTTCTTTCTTTTTTTTTCTACTTAGATCTCCTGAGATACATATTTTGTTGTTTCTTGTCTGAAGTTCTTCCAAGTACACACTATGTCTGTAAGAAGAAAATAAGAAGATACAATGTCAATTTTGAAGATGCTAGCCAGCTTCCCAGGGAGAGCTGCAAACCAGGGTCCTGGATACCACTTCTGGTAGCTAGGGAGCTCCCTAGGGCCACCAGGAGCCACCTGGGGAAAGGCATAAGCTCTGATAATGGCTATAGATCTGCCTGGCTGAAGGGAAAAGACCGGAATTCTGCTTTGTCCTGCTTTTTTGTTGTTTAAAAATGTGTGAATTCTTCTCTGGCAGATTACTTACATGTCTTTAGAGAACCTGGACAAGCACTATTTGCGTGACGGATGTGTTAGGTAAAACCTGTATAGGTCTGTGGCAGACCTGCCTGTGTGAAAGATTCCATTTCTGCTGTTTTATTGATTTGATTCCTTGTCTGAGAAAGATCCATGCAATGCAAGTCCTTGTTTGCAGGTAAGTCCATGAAGTGGGAAGGATAGAGGGAGGAAGGGAAGGAGAAGGGTGGACAAGTTTGGCTAGAAGGCAATAGAATTCTATAATTGGTTATCCAGAGATACTGTTCTAGAAAGTTTTATAAAAAATATTTAATTCATTGTGTGTGTGTGTGTGTGTGTGTGTGTGTGTGTACATTCACTATACTCAACTTTAAGGAATTCATTCTCTCCCCTACAACCATGTGGGTTCTGGGGATTGAACCGTGGTCATTAGTTTTGGCAGCAAGCACTCTTATCTGATAACCCCTTTGAGTACATACAATCTACATATTTTTCTTATAGATATTTGTAATAGGAACATATTTGCAGGAAAGGTGAATTTTCAAATTAGGTCAGAGTATGGCAGATAAAGGGAAATATATATATATATGTAGAGAGAGAGAGTTTGAAATGTACACAAGTAATATACATCTGAAGATATTTACAAACTTGGATGGTATGAAACAAAGGTCCAATGCTAGGACACTTTTCTCTATTCAACACATGAAGCAGGGAAACATTCCTCTATAAATACTTTAGCTATTATTATCCCCACCTCCAATAATATGGATTTTAGGAAGGGGCATAATTAAGGCATTTCTGTGGTTACTTAGGAATTTAAATACTATGTTTTATGCAATTTGATTTTTTTCCTAAGAACTCAGGAAAACAGTGCTGTCACTAGTTGTATCTTGTACTCAGAGATTAATTCCAACCTGCACAACCATGTTTGAGTGGATTCTAGTTTCTCTGTAACTATGAACACCTTGATTTCCCTACAGATGATTGAAATGCTGTTCCACAGGCAAAGTGGCATATATCTGTAGTCCTTTAGGGTCTGGGGAGGGTAAGGCAGAAGAACCACTGGTGCCCAAATGTTTGAAGCCAGCCTGGGCACCATAACAAGACCCTGTTTCAAAACCAACCGCATGGCCTCAATGGAACAGTGTGTGACAAGAAAACATAAAACTCTGCTAGTAGTCTGGTATTTGATATACAGATAAAACATTTAAAACGTGGTAAATGCATGAAAGAGGGCAATTGTGTGATGGGGAGAGATGCAAGTGTACCTTAAGTTAACAAACAGCAAGACTGTTTTTCTAGAACCAAGTCACTTCCCTAAAGACTAGGAAAATGTACTGGTGGCTTATAAAAAATACCAGACTTCTTAGTGGGTGTATTTCTCTATAACCTCCTTTAAAAACAAAACAGAAGTGACCCAGTATTCAAGACACTTCAAGAAAACTCTAAGCTGTTCATGGTGTTATACAACAACAACCAACACTGGGTAGATGGATAAGGCACAAAAAATTCAATTATGATTCCAAGGCCAGCAGAGACTACAGTGAGAGTCAGTCTCTGTCTCCTTTCCTCCCCATCTTTTTTCCTCTCAAAACCCTCTAACCTTTTCATCATTTTCTGCTTTAGATAAATTGCTATTAGGTCACCTGACAATTTTTTATGGCCATCATCTAAGCTAAAACAAAAGTTTGGTCTGTCTTAAAATTGTATTTTCTATCTTGCAACAATCCAAGCCTTGAGGAAAAAAAAAAACATTCTCCTGCCAACTGAAGAGTGACTGGCTGTTTGATTGTTCTGATTGTGATGTTTATTGACAGCTCTGTATATGATTGACCAAGAAATGTGTGAAGAGGGGCCAGAGAACAGTAATGACCATAACTTAATGTTTGAATAATGTGATGCAGAACAAAAATGATATAGGTAAGCTTAAGGAAGTATGCTGATTCTTGCATGCCTTAATTTCCAGATTTGAAGAAATCCAAGTATACCAAAAGACTACAAGGATTTTTTAAAAGCACGATTCAAAATACTAAGAGGAATCTTTCCAAAATCTTTTCAGTGATAAAATCACTTTCAGTTTTTTCCCGACATTTATTCATTCTTTATTCAACAGGTATGCATTCAATTTCTACTATTTGACAGTCAATGTTCTATGTACAGAGAAATCTGTCTTCTTGCAGCTTACATTCCAGAGTGGGAAGAGAGGCAGCAAACAACAGTAACATAACAAACATGGTAAATAAATGATAGATTTTAGAAGGCGATATAAAGTCAGAGTAGATTAAGGAGATCACAAGTGGGGATGCTTCAAATTTAAAAGGCATGATGAGCATCACTGAACAAGCACTGGAGAGTCAACTGACTCACAGAACTGTTCTGTAGAGGTTGATGGGAAAGAATTGTAAAGATGCTTTACCTTTACTTTGTAACACGCAGTTTACAAAGCTGTGCCACTTAGCAGGGCACTGAAGGAACTTTATATAGAGTTGAGGGGATTAGTTACGTTTGTCCACATAAATTTCAGTGCCACGGGGTTTACTCACACGCAAATAAATATCCAGCAATGAGTAGCTGGAAGTGCTGACCTGGAGCTAAGGAGTGGTATTCGAGATACAGTTGTTCATTTGGAATCATTGTAGTATTTACGCAGGTCTGAAGTGAAAACGAATTAATGAGCTTGTCAACAGAGAGCAGGGCAAAAAGAGACCAAGGGAAGCCCTCACTTTTGAATGCCTACGTTTTCGGAGATGAAGACAAAAGCGGAGAAAAGAGGTTACAATTGGATCCTGATCAATGTTTTAAACAACCCTTGGTTGTCTTATTTTTTCCTTAATGGGTGCTGGCGTTCTTCACGACAAAACAGTTCCGGTACGCTACAGTTCTTTTCGGGTGGATCTTTCTCAAAGAAAAGTAAAGTAGAAACGTAAGAAGCTGAATTAATTCTCTAAGCGTCTCCGGCAAGCCAAGCTTTCAGGGTTCCAACCCCACCAAGTTATCTCTCTCCACACCTCCTCAAGTTAATGCCCTCCCAACCTTCCTCAGTACGAGCTCTCCGAGGCCAGAAGCAAAGCGAAGGCTTCACGACAGCAAAGGGATCGATTCCAAAGGAAACCAAATCAACTAATTAGCCAACTTGCAAACACCAACTGCTAGGATTCTCTTTACCACCAGCCCCGCCCTCTTCTCCTCCTGGCTCTTCCCGTAAGCCCCGCCCCTACCCGAGTCCAGCGCTCATTTGCCAGCGCTCTTCTCGTCTCCCCATTGGTCTCGCTTGGCCTGTTCGTTCACGCCCTCGACTCAGTTCCGCCCCTCTCAGAGAAGCGGCACTGCGCAGGCTCGGAGGAGGCTCCCAGGACCTTTTTCCGTGTCGCGCTCTCCTTCTTCCCAGCATTCCTTTTTCCGGGTTCTCATGGCTCAGTGAGTTTTGCGCCACCCGGCACTTCGCGCCCAGGGCTTTGGTGACGTCATGTCCCTGCGCCTCGTGGACGCCCGCCGGCGAAAGAGCGAATAGCTCAACCGCCCTTCGCCTCCTTTTGTTGAACTGCCGCTCCTTGCGAATCATGGCGCCATCGCTGTGGAAAGGGCTTGTCGGCGTCGGCCTCTTTGCCCTAGCCCACGCTGCCTTTTCAGCTGCTCAGCGTAAGTGCCTGAAGGACAGGGACTTCTTCCGTGCGGGACAACCTAGAGCTGTGTGGGGGCACTCCCCGAGGAACTGTGGGACCCAGTGCCGGAGGGACAGGCGTTAGGGACCTTTTAGTTTGGGGTGACTGAGTAAAGCGGTTCACGGTCCTCGGTGAAAGGCTTAAGATCGGAGGGCTGTGGAACACCTGGGCGACACAAAGGTTAGCAGGGCTTGCCGATATTTGAGAGAATTTCGAGCCGGAGTCTGCCCCAGAACTCGGGACACGAGGTGTCAGATCCAGCAAAGGCGGATGAGACAGAGTGTGGGATTGAGAACTTTGAATGCTTGGGGCTGCCTGGCAGTTCGGGAGAGAGCATCCTGGGCGCTCTGCTGTCCAGGCAGAGTCTGAGAAGTTAAGTGACCGTTTGCCTCAGGGAGGCAGTGTGACACGGGGAAAAAGCAGTGGACCGGTAGCATTAAAGGGTTAGTTGTTAAGATTTTGCTCAACTGTTAAATCTGTATGACCTTGGGCAGAAGCTAACGTGCTATATGGTGGATTTTAATTTTTTTTTCTCAGATCAGTTATTGAAGTTGCTGCTACTTTTAGATGCTAGAGGTTCCGCGGGACCGTAAGGGAATTCTTAGGCTAGTGGAGAAATCATTCCAGTAACATAATATGGATGTGCTAAAGGACTGAGCGTGTGTATGTGTAAATGTTTGTGAGGATTAATAGTTTGGTGGGACCCGCAAAAAGTGTCTTAGAACCTTGCTGCTCATAGTGTGTGTGGTCAATAGGCCAGCACCATAGACATCACCTGGGAGCTTGTTAGTAGACACTCAGGCTCCACCTCAGACCTATTGAATCAGAATCTTCGTTTTAATAGATCCCTGGGTGATTTACATGCACATTACTTTGTGAATCACTGTCCTGGAGGAGATTAGGATACACTGGAGTACTGTGTTTTTGAAGTAAACTTCGTCTCTATTATACAGTCATAGAGCAAGGAAGGCCCTTTGAAAACCAACGTCCTCATTTCAACAATGAAAACATGTGTAGTTACAGTGTCATGTGAGACTAGAAGTGGAATGTTAGAAGGTTAATTCAAAACTACTTTTGGTAGTGGGTTTTGTTCTTACTCCTGAAAATATACCCTTTTAACAGAGTCATAACACATTCAACTCAAAACAACTTGGGCATTTTAAGTCTATAGTACATAATGAAGTAGGAATTGTCCTACTTAATCTAGAATTAAGATTTTTGTATTTTATATTTTTCAAGGGGTTAGAATGCATTCTGTATTTGTGACTGCAGCAAGACCACTGCAATGCTCATGCTAGCAAAAGACTAACTGGCATTACCTTTGACACTAGTTGTGTCATGTGAAATTGTGGCATCAGATAGCATTCTGTGGTATTGTGGCATGCTCATCTCTGCTACAGTAACCTTTAATATAGTAGTGCAACGATCGTGGACTTAGTAAATCCTATTTAACTTTCACATTCCCATTGTTACCACTGAGGAAACTCAGACAGTTGAATGGGTCTGTATCTTTGAGTCTAAGGAACACTTACACATTTGAACAATCTACAGTTGAAATAAATGTTGGCATTGCTGAGGATGTTTAGAGTGAGGTACAGTAAGTAATAGTAAATAGAAGAGCTGGTGCTGTGTATGATTCAGGGTTACCAGCTTCCAAATCCTGATCCTTTGATCCCTTGCAACTGTATTAAGTAGTAGTAGTAGGGACAGAAATTGATGTCCTGAAACTCCAATTATACCACTACAAAAAAGAGCAACATTTCCGTACCAATTTTCACTTGTGGCAGTGGCATTCAGCATTAAAGATTTTTGTAGTCCTATTGTTTGTTAATTAATTATGACTTCTTTGATTACTTAGTGAAAGAAATTTGAGAATGTGTGGATTTTCTTTACTAATGAATGAAACATTTTGCTTAGTCTTTTTGTTTCAGACTTGGCCATCTGTCACTCATTTATGGTGATAAAGACAGGCCATGGCAAGCATAAATTAATTCATAAAGACAAGGCTGACTTCATTGGAAGAGGTTTTTGAGGAATCTGGGATTAGCATTACATTATATAATATATAAGTCAGCCACTTCTTTGGTGTATTGATTTTCTTGCATTTTAAGAACGGAAAACAGACTACAATTTCGTTAATGGTATGTTTCTGGTTTACAGATCGTTCTTATATGCGACTAACAGAAAAGGAAGATGAATCACTACCGATAGATGTAAGTTGGTCATTTATATTCCATTAAATACATTTTTAAAGTTGGCTACTTTGCTTATGGTAATTTATGTTATTTTATTTTATTATTCTTTTTATCATTTTCAAGCATACGATATGACATCTTTTACCTGCTTCTTTTTTTGAACTAGAGTTTCACTGTGTAGTTTTCGCCAACTTGGAACTTGCTATATAGACCTAACTGGTCTTAAGTTCACAGAGATCTTTCTGCATCTGCCTCTCTACCTCTCTTCCTCTCTCTTTCTGAATGCTAGGACTAAGGCCTGTGATATTTTGCCCAGCTGCTACCTGCTTTTGTTACTCCATAAAATCCAAAGATTTTGAAATCTTAAAATTTTCTTTATTATATCTTTTTCTCAGACACGGTGGCTCACAGCTATCATCACAGCACTTGGGAGATTGAGGCATGATGATTGCTGTGAGTCGGAGGTCAACCTGTACTACAGAGTAAGATCGTCTCGTCTGTCCAAAAAAAAAAAAAAAGTAGGAAATGAGGGGTCTTTCTAGAAGTTTCTGTATCCACAGTATAACATAGCCTTTAAAATTCTTATTTGGCTTAAGTTTTTATAAAAATTCCTTTTTAAATATTTTATTATGTGTGTGGGCATTCATAACATGGCACAAGTTTGGAGGTCAAAAGACAATCAGCAGGATTCAATTCTTTTCTTCCACCATTTGGGTCCCAGGGGAGAAACAACTCAGGTCATCAGACTTGATGACACGCATCCTCACCCAGTCAACCACTTTACTGACTCAATAGTTCCCTTGAAAATGAAGCCATGCTGACAGCACATTACTTACAGACAGGGATCAATTATTAAAAAAAAAAAAAACCTAAAGAAGGTGGCTTTTAACCTGAATTAATGCCTATTCCCCATTTGACTTATAATTTGTTATTATTAGATTTAAACTTATAAAATAGGTAAGTTATTTGTAACAATTAAACAATAGTTGTAAAAAATATAAACTAATCACACAAAATTAAAACCATGGGAGCAACAGAAATGATAGCATTCCCGGCAATTTCATATTTACTCATAATAGTTTAAAGGATATTAGAGTTTAGGCTCTTTCCTATGTATATACAGTGTTGTCTTAGGCACATGTACTTTGCTTTACCAACAGCTTTTGGGAGCTGTTGAGATGTCTCAGTGGTAAAGATGTCTCAGTGGGTAAAAGCACTTGCTGCCAAGCCTGATGATCTGAATTTAATCCCTGGAATCCACATGATAGGAGAGGACCAACTTGTACAAGTTGTCCCTGACTTGAACCCTTACACTGTGGCCCCAGTATTTCCCTCTATAAATGTGAAACAAACAACAAAGTTAAGGTTGAAACTAGATCCTTTATAAAAGCATGATGTATGCGTGTATGTAGTTTAAAAATTGTTTTTGAAATTAAAATATATCAATTCCCCCTTTCCTCCTTCCAACACTTTCCATGCACTCACCCCTTGCTCTCGCTCAAATATAGGTCTCGTGACCTATATTTCTTGTTGTTACACACAGATGTATATATTTCTGGATATATATGCTCAGTTCCTGTAATGTTAATTGTATGTATGTGATTTAAGGGATGACCATGGAGCCTCAGCATGAGACAAAGAATCACAGACAACTAAGGAATGCTGAGAGTAGGAGACACAGTCTTTGCCAGGGAAGAGCCCCCAAAGTCATTATTCAATAATAAGTATACATGTAGTCTTGTAGTTAGCTAGCTTTGGTTTTTGTTTTGTTTTGGAGACAGGTTGTGTGGCCTAGGCTAGCACTGAAATTGTATACAGCCAAAACTGGCCTTGAAACTCTTGACTCTGCTGCCTTCATTTCCTGGGTGCTGCGATTATAAGTATGTGTGGCTGTACCTACTGTATGGTTAGTTTTCCTTGGACATAATTTTTCTGAAGCATATTTTTATGACAGTTCATTGATGTGCCACATTTTTGCTAATTGTATTAATATGAACACAATCTCCTTGGGTTAGGGATGTACCTCAGTAGTGTTTGACTGGTATACACAAATATGTGTGTTTGATCTTCTATACCCAAATAAATGAAGCCTGGTGGCATGCATCTGAAATCCTAGCACTTGGAATGTAGAAACAGGAGACTCAGAAGCTCAAGGTTTTCCACAGCAACATTAAACTGAGACCCTGTCTTAAAAACAACAACAAAACAAGACAGTCTCTTTAGTATATTGGTGGTTGGAATGTAAAGTAACATTTCAGATGCTGTTGGGTTTTAATTTAGACATTAATAGCTTGTGACTAATTATTTCTCTGCTTTTAACTAAAGACATAGTGTATTTGGCTATTAACTTACCCTTCTTTCACCTTTTACTTTTTGGTAGCTTATACAAACATACACATGAATTTTTATATCTATTTAAAATAGCTTTCTTGGGATTCTCAATTGGCAAATTTAAAAATAAAAAAATCATGTAATCATAGTTAAGAAAATAGACCGGCCCATAATCCTGGGTTGGTTAATTTCAAACATGAAATTAAACATTGTTGTTTGCACAACCTGTTTGGAAAGCAGTTTGGAGTTATGTAATATATCTGAACCCATACATAATCTGTACTCAGAGTTTCCATTCCTGTGTACCAGGAGACATGTAGGAATATTTATGTTGGCCCTGTAAAAATAACAGGAAACACCCCACATTCCCAAGAATAATGAAATAAATTGTGGTGTTTTCATATGATAGGTACTAAACACAATGAAAAGGAACAGACTACTGCTGTGGGGATGAATCTCACAAATAATGTTGAGGGGAGACAGCTAGTCTCAAAAGAATGTATTTGAGTGCATTTAAATGAGATTCAGAATGAGTAAAAATAAACAATAATGTGTTTTAGAGGTTCATAAGTTGTTCAAAAACAGGAAGGAACATTGCCCAAAACAGCCAGGGAACCGATTAATGCACAATTAAGTAGTTAACTTTAAGAAGGAAGGAAAGGAATTAATGGGTCAGGGATTATAGAGGCAAAGCCAGGTTTGGTGGTATGTATCAATTGCTGAATCTGAAAAGGCTGATGTCAGAGGGTTGTGGGTTATCCATCTGGGGTATCTGAAGAGATCCTGTTTCTAAAAGAGAAGGGAAGGACTGAAAGTTTAGTTGGTTGGCAGGTGGGTACGTGATACTTTTTTATTGCATTTGTGCTCATATACTCTGTGCCCTCTTGATACTGACCAGTAATAAAATAACAAAAAAAAAAAAAAAGAGTTTTGTTTGCTCCTGGAAGCAGACACTGTTTGGTACTATGCTTCTCTGAGCATAATGCTAAGCTCACTTCCGAAAACATTGCAAATATTATTGTACTTAAAAAATTTTATTGTGTCTGAGTGGAAATCATTTCAAGAATTGACTCCTTGGTGAGTGGCCCTGAAGAATGCTTGTTAAAACTTGCACAGAGGGGAGAAGTGGATTGTCAATTTTTCAAACAGTATTCATATGCTATTTGTTAATCTGCAACTTTGTACTCACAGATAGTTCTTCAGACACTTCTGGCCTTTGCAGTTACCTGTTATGGCATAGTTCATATCGCAGGGGAGTTCAAAGACATGGATGCCACTTCAGAATTAAAGAATAAGTAAGTTCCTTTCCAGAAGCATTTAACTTCAGAGAGATTTGTTTTGTGTGCACACTTTATAGTGTGATTTCAGCTATACTAAAGTTGGTTTCATTTTTACCTTTTGGTTATGTAGTTTGTAGGAGTAATGAGGCAAAGGTACTAGGTCAGTGTTTGGTCTCCTAGGACAAGTGGAAGTTGAAAGCCAGGTATAGTGGCACATGCCTGTAAGCTCAGTATTCTTGAGGGTGAAACAGGAGGACTGTGAGTTCCAAGACAGCCTGGGCTGTACATAGAGAGAGCCTGATTCAAAACAAAACCATAAAAGGACAAAAGTAAAAAACAAGGTATTAGACTGTGGTTACTGCTAGTGACCTAAAATTACTGGTTGGTTAGAATGTGATAGATGGATGAAAATAGATATAAAGAAAGATAATAGCTTAGAAGCATTAGCTAGGTTCCTTCCCTTTTTTCCCCTCTTATGTATTCCTTTCCTCTTTCTGTCTTCTTCCTTCTTATTCTTTTACCCTCTTGTCCCAGCTTCATCTTTGGAGGAATAACTGAATTTTCTGTTTCCTCTGTCCATTTGAACCTAAGATGTGACCTAAACTGTGCCCTTGGCCCTTTTCCTTTCTTTGGATTAAAGAGCATCATTATTCTGGATGTTTCTTCTGAGTTTTGTTTGCTTACTTGCCCCATATTTTTACTTAAGTTTGTTAAATTCCATTTCAGGACTTTCCCTACCTTCTTTTTTCCCCCTACCTTCTTTATCCAGAAATAATAACCCTTTATAATATTTTCTTGGAAGAACTCACAGTAAACATCTGTACACTGGAGGAAGTTATTCCCCCTCCATTTACTTCACTATTTGAATATATTATTTTCAGATTATTTTGCATTTATATACATAAATGTTGCTCCATGAGTTTATATACACTATGTGCATGCAGGTGCCTGTGGAAGGCACAGAGAATTAGATTCACCTAGAACTAGAATTAAAGGCAGTATGAGTCACCTACCCAGCGTGAATGCTGGGAACTAAACCCTGGTGCTCTGCAGGAACAGTATACATCCTTAACCCTTGAGCTACCTCTCTAGACCCTCTTATTTCCATTTATATGGTTAAGTGGGTCTACCTTTGAAATTTTCTACCATAAAGAGAAGATTCTCTGGTTCTTTTCAGGAAATTAATATTTAAAAGCAAACTCTAAAAGCTCATATCTCAGGACATTTATGGACTTTTTTGAATGATACAAATCTCACTGGGAGCATCTTCCAAGGATCTCAGGCAAGAGGCCAGGAAAGAAAGGAGCCAAACCAAATGGTGTCAAGCAGGGGACAGCAAAATAGTTGAGTTTAGCCGATAGTACATACAGAAGGCCAAAAGGAATTTTGCACTGTTCTTGAAAAACGGATCCTTGACATGTCTATGGCTTAGGGATGAAGGATCAGAGGTATAGTCTGTATGCTAGCATTTGGAAGATGATTTATCATAAGCTACTGTTAAGTTTTACAGAGATGACCTAAGTTCATCTACTATTTGTTATTATTGATAGGTACCCAGGAAGAAAAAGTCTGAGAACTTTATGGGCATTTCCAAGTTTTTTACATTCTTTGCATAGTGAAAATATGCTGTGCAGTGTGATTACCATTTCTAAATTAATTTCCAATTTATTCTTATGTAAAATATAATTCACAGCAAATTCATAATTAATTAGAAGCCTGCTTATTTTTCAAATGTGATTTTATAAAGGTTTATCTAAAATTGGTGCTTTTTTTTTCTTTTTAAGGACATTTGATACTTTAAGGAATCATCCATCTTTTTATGTGTTTAATCATCGTGGCCGAGTGCTATTCCGGCCTTTGGATGCAACAAATTCATCAAACCTCGATGCATTGTCCTCTAACACATCATTGAAGTTAAGAAAGTTTGACTCACTGCGCCGTTAAGCTTTTTACAAATTAAATAACAGGACAGACACAGAATTGAGTATTGGAGTTTGGGGTGTAAAACTTCCCCCAACATCAGTATTTATATTGCTATTTCAGAGCTAATAAAAATAATCTGTGGCCCTTGTTTGTACATTGTTGAAATCAAATGGTGTATAAGTTATCTGTGAAATGAGTCTTTGAGGTTTCGTATAGCGGTTTTTTGTTCATTTAAAACAATTCCCATGTTTTGTAAAAGTCACTGTTTCGAGCACATTTCCCAGAAAAATGTTGGGATTTTTGTGATTATTTATTTTTGTAGATTTCTTTTTGCACTACAGGTTTTAGGAATCCTGAAAAAACCATTTAACACCTGCATTTTGCAGCACAAGAGTCAAATGGTCTTTAGTTCTTATTAGACCAACTTCTTTAAGAAGACCAAAATGATGATTTTGCAGTTTTTCTTAGGTCCCCTAAAAAGTGACTCTGCTTTTATGGATACTTGCCAATTTATGAATGTTTTTTTCTCCAGACCTCATTCTCAGATACCTTCTAATATCAGCTGACTTGTTTGATCACTATGAGATTCTGTGTGCAGTGAGCAAGTTTTGTGTCAGAGAAATTCTGTCATAACATATATTTAACAACTTCATCTTGCTGTGTGTAAAACTACTCATGTTTTTTGTTGTTAAACTTTCACTGATTATATAATGAAAGACTAGTTGAAAGTAGACCAAAAAGATAATTTCTGACTTCATTATCTTGCCTATGTAGAATAGTATGAGGAAAACTGATTGCCATTAACCAGTTTTGTTCATTCAAAGTCTTTTGGCTTATTTATTTCATACTAAACTAGCAAATTAGTGAAAATAAAGGAAATGTCTCATGTAATCTAAAGGCATATGCAAAGAAATTGGGCCAAATATGTTCTAAATATTTGGAGCTAGTCTATTTTAGTTCTCTCAGAAAGTTAAGGTCATTTAAGAAGTTGCTTTGTAGCTTCTGATTGAGAGCTGGCTTGGCATTTTCCATCTTCACTACAGTGCTAAAGGTGAGCATAAGGACATAGCATTGAATGTTTTTCAGAAACAGTAATCTTAACTCTTAGGAAAATTGGAATAGCTTTTTCAGCTAGGAAACTAATAAGTTCAACATTACTTTGTAGAGCTTATTGCTTTCTACAAGCATCAACATATGAATTTTGTTAAATTATATAGGTGTAAAGGGAATAACTGCGGATTTCGTTTGTTCATTTGTTTGTGTGTGTGTGTGTGTGTGTGTTGTTGTTGTTGTTGTTGTTGTTGTTTGTTTCAAGCAGGGTCTTGATATCCAGATACTCCTACACTTGCTGGCATATTTTTTCATTAGCAATGAACCTCAGCCTTTCTACCCAGTGAGGCATAGCCTCAAAGGACAAGATTATTGTCATCGATTTGCTCTTGTTGTTTTTGTTTTTTGTCTGTAAAGAAGATTTCACATAACCCTGAGCTAGCCTCAACCTCACTATGTAGCCAAGGATGGTCTTCATGCCTCCACCTCCTAAGTGCTAAGATTATAGGTGCTGCCACTATACCTGGTTTTCTGCTTCCTGGGAATTGAACCCAGAGCCTTATGCATGCTAAGCAAGCACTCTAGAAACTGAGCTACATCCCAGCCCCTTGGCATGAGATTGTGACTCTCGTTTGGCTAAGTCTATGTAGCACTGACTCTATTCAGAAATTTCTACTCAGAAATCTACTGATTGCCTACAATAATTTAGAAACAGTCTAAAAATGTGAAGTCAAGCCAGGTGTGGTGGCATGTGCATGTAATCCTAGCACTTAGGAGGCTGAAGCAGGATCACAAGTTTGGGGCAAATCTGGGCTATCTTAGTGAATTACTGTCTTAACCCCGAAACCCACCCCCCCAATAAAAGTGAATCCGAGAACTAACATGATGATAGTGAAATCAAAACGGCATGCAAGAAGCATGCTGTAGGCCAGGCTTTCTACCATTCTTCTTGACTATTACTTGTTTTCTTCCCTTGGGGGATTGTCTTCCCTTCTTAATGTGTTTTCATAACAATGCTACTGAGAATTCATCTACACGCTTTGTAATTTCATTCTTTTAAAGGGTAGAGCTGCCTGATGCGGCTCACACCTGTAATCCTAACCCTCAGGAGGCCAAGGCAGGAAAGTTGTCACACAAATTCAAAGCCAGATTGAGATACACACTGAGACCTTATCTTTAAAGAAATTATACCAATTTGAAAGGGTACAATTAAGTAACATTTAATATACTCACAAAATTGTTCAACTACATGATAAATCCAGGCCATTTTACTACCCCCAAAGAAGCCCTGTACTCTATAGTAGTCATCTCTGATTTCCTCCCAGTGTGTCTCACCTAGGTCCTGGAGAACCAATAGTCTATATTTGTATAATCTGATCACTCACTGAAAATGAATTAATGCAATAGTTAGTCTTTGCAAACAGTTTCCTAAATATGGCTTCCTATGTGGAGTGAACACTCATCTTGAGAACCCAGAACTCAATACAGTGTGAGGAGGTGGTTGAGGGGCTGGTGATTGAGAACTTGTCTAACAGGTTCATCTTTAGTATCACAGAAAAAAACAGTAGTTGATAAATTAATGGATTTAAAGAGGGAAAGCCAATACCTGACAGACTCTTTGGTTAATCTTCTTACATAAACTAGTTTTCCTTCTAGCCAAACATCCATTCTATACTACTGCTTCTAATATTTATTTAGTTTGTACAATGGGTATTAAAAATATATTCTTGTCTACCCAGCCAAGAAAATCCTGCTAAAAATAATGCTAAATTTTTGGCAAATAATTGACATAGTAAATTTTAAATGTGTCTACCTTGATGGACAGCTTGTATACCTCAGACCAGGTAAACAGCCCATTTTTTTTAATTGACTTCATTGAATTTCTGCTATCTTCTTGAAATACGGTACTATAAAACTAAATAAGATTTGGGTGCATTGTAACAGTGCTAAGTGCGTTCAGTACAGAAATTTATTTACTGTGTGATAGTCCATTACTGCCTAGGGTAGTTTAAAAACAGCAATGTGAGCTAGTGCTAGGTAAGCCTATACTTAATTTCAGTGACATTAAAAAGTAGGAGACATATGCAATCAAAGTTCTCCAGAATGCAGAAACACTCTTCATAACCAGGGAAGTAGCCAAATCCTACGGGCTAATAGCTCAGCTGCAGGGACTAAAGATTGTGAATTGGTGACAAGTATGCACAGTAACTCTCTAATGATTGTCGCCTAAACACTTGTGGCATACTTGTGAGTGACATGACAGCATCTTCCTGGCTGTATGCGACCTGTTTCCATGATGTATTGAATACTGTTGTTCGTGAGCCTTGATGCCTGTAACACCAATAAACCCATTTTTGAATATGTTTCCTCTCTTTAAATGACCTTGCCCTGTCCAATAAATAAGTGATTGTCTCACCTTGGTTTTGGTAGTGTTTTTTGTTTTGTTTTACTTTTAAAACTCATTTCTTCAGCTTCTCTGTCTCCAGAAAAAGGTGAACTAATGATACTGTGTTTCTTTAGTATGGTGCTGTTTTTCTAAATGCATACTTTAGTTAAAAGTCTTTAAAAATATTTTTTATGTTTTGAGATAATATAATTACATAATTTCTCCCTTTCCTTTCCTCCCTCCAATCACTTCCATGTAGCCCTCCTTGCTATCCTTCAAATTCATGGCCTTTTTTCTTTAATTATTATTACATACATATTTGAGATGATGTTTCATTTATTTAGTCTTTACCGACCTCAAACTCACTAATCAAACAAGACTGGACTTGAATCCCTAATTGTCTTGCATCTGCCTAAAAGTACTGAGGTTACAGGTGTGCACCACCACACCCCACTGTATATGTAAAGTCTTAATGTACTTTTGGTTTTGCACTCATCATGTATAATGTCACTTCTAAATAAGTGCGCTGTACAGGAGTTCGTCCTTAGCATCAATATGAAATCACAAATACAGCATACAGTTAAAATGACAGTCAAAAAAACCCTGATTGGGCTGGGTGGCACACGCCTTTAAGACGGAGCTACAAAGTGAGTTCCAAGCTGGCCAGAGCTATGTAGTAAGATCCTGTATGCTTATACACACAGGCACGCGTGCACAAAATAACAAATCATGATTGGAATATCAGAATAATCAAAAGCTTTTTGAAAATCTAAGGGTAAGTCCCATATGTTAAACTTACCAGTTACCTACAGTAATATGAAAACACTGCCAGTTTCAAAATTCATGGAGAATATTTCAAAACATCTTGATAAAATGTTTCTTATTTAAGAAGGAAAAGGAAATACAATATATGCACATGGAATGAAAGAGCAGTTAATGCAGAAAGTCATAGAATTTAGGAACATGACCAAAATATATTGTAGGAAAATAATTCTTAAATTAAAAAATTAGCCCCTGGTTAAAGATGAATGATCAAAAACTCATTTTGTTAAGTAACAAAGAATATCCTCAAAGAGCAGCTAGATAGCTAGAAAAGTGAATATGTCACATTTGTGTAATATTTGTTTATTGTGTAATTTATAAATAGACTCCCCCTGTTTTAGAAAAATAAGCTTTTCCCCTTCTAATACGTATGTTTGCAGAGGTAATCTGCTTTGATTGCCATCCAACATATCCTCATTATTTTAAATTAATAGACTCAGACACTTTATGCCTTTGTATGTTGTTTGTTATATTTTATAAGATCTTTCTATATAAATATAAACAGAAACACTATTGTTTTTTCAAATAATATTCCAAACATTAGTGAATTTTTAGATTGTTTCCAGTATTTTATTAAGTCATATTGGAGTAAAAATACACATTCATTTAATGATGTTATGCCCACAGGGTTAATTTTAGCATAGAATTCCTGAATCAAAGGGTGTTTTTCATTTTCAGTTCAGTAGCTACTGTCATACTGACATTCAGACAATCTCAACCCAGCACCCGTCCACAGTCAGTATATGAGAGAAAATGTTTACCAGATTCATGCCAATACTAAATGTGAAGCAGTTTTTTGTTTGATCATCTGAAAGTAAATTATTGTAATCTTGTATTTTTATGATGTTTTATTGCATTTATTTTATTTTTTTATTTGATTTTTTGGGGGACAGGGTTTCCTCTGTGTAACATTCTGGCTGCCCTGGAACTCCGTAGATCAAACTGGCCTGTAACCCATAGAAATCCACCTGCCTCTTCCTCCCAAGTGCTAGGATTAAAGGTGTGCACCACCGCTGCTGAGCTGGTTTCATGCATTTTACTGGAAGAGATGGAACATGTTTTCTCTTGCTTTTCAATGAACTATGTGGTTGTGTTACGTTTTCAGTTGAGCTTTTTGTAAGTTGAGAAAATTGTTTAGTGATGTTTTACTGAATTTTGTTGTATTTGTGTAGTTAAAAGTTATCAGTATTTGTGGCTACTGGGAGCTTGCTTTGCCTAGAAAGGTTTTTACATTTAAAAATGAATTTTCCAGCACTTTAACAGGGTTTTGTTCATTTGTCTGTTTTTTTTTTTGTTTGTTTTTTTTGTTTTTTTGTTTTTTTTGTTTTTTTTTTTTTGAGCTACGATCTTTATCTACAGTGCCGAGATTACAGGTGTGTGCCACCAAAACTGGCTCAAGGGTTTTTGTTTGCTTGCTTTTACACTTTAAATCTTTTGTTCATTTGGAATTTAAGTAATAGGAATACTTACTATCCAAGTTGCTAGGTGATTATCCCAACCCCATTTGTTCTTTTCTCCCATGTTGGTTGGAAGAGCTGTCTTCATACATTGAATGTCCACAGATCTGTTCCTGGACTTTGCAGTCTATAGAGGGAGAAAAGCCACACAAAAATTCTAATTGTTTTCAATTGCTATCTGCTTCCTTTCTTCTTTTCCTTTTCCTTTTTTTTTTTCTTTTTGTGGTCCTGGGGGAGTCTAACCCAAATCCTTGAGCATGATAGATAACTGCTGTATGGAGCTGGTCTATGTCTTCAGCTCCATATTCTCATATTTGGCTTCCCTGGTCCAAACCTCACTATTCCTTCTGAGGATTTTTTCCTAATTATCCGTAAATGTTTATTTTTCCAGATAACCTCTAGTTAGCATTTTGCTCATATCTAAAACATTTTCCTTATATTTATTTTGGGATTTGGAAGATTATGAAATGGGAATGAATCGTATGATGAGCCTGGGAATGTTCCATGGAGTGCCATCATCCCTAATTCTCTTGCCACGTTGTTTAGTTCTCCCATGTGGCTTTTCCCCCTCCTTCCTTAATCACTTCAGCCACGTTGTAAGCATTTATCATCACACGTCTTGACATTCCTAAACATGCCAGTGTGCCTGTCCTACAAGAGTGAGAACATTCTCCCATGTGATCGCAATGCCACTGTCATAACGAAGCAAGAGTGAGCCATTTTATATCCAAATTCCTCCACACTTCTCCCAGATAGCTTTTAGAACTGCTTCCCCAAGGTTTGCAGATTAGCACGGATTAGTGACCCTTTAGTCTGCTTTTAACAAGTGGAAATTTTCTAAAATAAAATTGGTTCTTTGTACTTTTTTTTGACAGTTGATGACAATGTTATTAGCGTTTAAGAGAAAAACAACAGAGCAGGCAAGCTGCCAGGGAGAGGGGCAGCGTTTAAAGAAAGCAGGCCGTATCAGTCATGAAGGTCAGCCAGCAGCCACAGGACCAACAAGCAGCTGCCAGGCAGAAAGGGAGGAGACTTCATGGAGAACTAGTGAGGAAGCCCAGAGCATCTGGAAAGCATGCCCAGGGCTTTGGCTAGTACCCAAAAGAAAGAGACAGAAAGATAGAGAAAGGCAAAACTGCTAGATGGTAATGGTGCACGCCTTTAATCCCAGCACTTGGGAGGCAGAAGCAGGGGGATCTCTGTGAGTTCAAAGCCAGCCTGGTCCACAGAGGGAGTTCCGGAACAGCCAGGGCTGAAACCCTGTCTCAAAAAACAAACAAAACAAAACTCAGGAAAAAAAAAAAAAACTGTAGACTAAAGTTCGTAATGGAAGATTTGCAAGGACTGAATGGAGGAAAGGACTTCTGGGAAAAGGGGATAGTTACTAGGTATATTATCTTTTCTGGGGCGTGGATAGGAAGGTAGGCTGATTATCAGAACATTTTTACTATTTCAAAAAAAAACTTGGAAAGATCATACAAAGTTCTTAAGTGCCCTATAATCTGTTTCTCTTGTTACAATCAATATTAGTACAAGATACTAAAGTCCATACTTTATTCAGAATTATTGGTCTTTGCCTAGTATCTGTTTTTTTTTCCAAAAATATATCCACAGGGCCATTTTACATTCAGATATTGTGTCCTGGCTTCTCTTGGCTATGACAGCATAGACATTCTTTGATATTTTGCTGCTGGGATTTGTCCGATGTTACTAGACTGTGATTATATGTTGGGGTGGGAGAGAAAGGCAGCCAAGGTAAGCAGTCCCCCTCATCATATCATACCAAGTTCATGTATCCACTCATCACTAGTTCACCCATCAAAAGTTAGATTTGTCAGGTTTCTCCCCTGATCGCAGTTCTTATTGGAAGTCCCTATATACAGCCCTCACTTAGGAAGTGAGAACTTATGCCATCCTACCTTGAAGATAGAGTGCTTACATAACTGATTCAGATTCCTTCTATAGAAATAAATAACTTCTGAAATCTGTCCAATCCCATGTACTAATTTGTTTAGTCATTTCATTAAGTTTGGATTCACAGATGTGAGCACTACTTATTTTATTGCTGCAGTGGTTTGTGCTGTAAACACTGGGAGCTCGTTTTTCCATGTGCTCCTGTCTCCCTTTGATGTGCCGCCACTGTAGATGTTTATTTTCAGCATGTCTGCTTTGTGGCATGACAATACATTCTAAGTTCACACTGGCTACTTCCTTCCCCAGTCCTAGAATTAGCCCACACCTACCACCTGGCCCCGGCCTTTGCTCATTCTCACTGGAATTTCACTGCTTCTGCATCTGCTCGTTTGGATACGACAAGGAAATGCATGTGTGCATGTGGACATATAACTGTAACTATTTCAATACATAACATCTGTATTTATGAGTTCATGCTCATAAATCTATTCATTTCTTTTTACTTTGGCCATCCTGGAACTTGCTTTGTAGACCAAGCTGGCCTTGAACTCACAGGGATCCTCCTGCCTCTGCCTCCCAAGTGTTGGGATTAAAGACATGTGTCACCACAGCCCAGCTCATGCTGATATTTAAGACATCACCCCATTGATCATTCTAACGTCTTTTCCTTGCTTATGTGTAAACTCACTCCAACTGAAACCCGACTCCCACCAGCTGCTATTCATTTAATTGAGTTGTTTAATTTCTACTTCTTTAAGTTTTTGTACATGTAAAGTAATTGTATGATTGCTAGCTCACAGATCCTAGAAAACAACTTTGCCAAGTAGAGCACAGAGATTACAAGTTAGTTGTTTGCCATTAGTGTTAGAAAGTCTGCTCATTTGCAGAGTTACTTCCCCCTGTTCAGGATATTCACTGATTGTTTGTTTGTTTGTTTGTTTTTAGCGGAGAGGAAGGGTTAGACAGAGTATCACTCTGTAGTATCAGGCTGGCATCAAACTCAAGCAATGACCCTGTGTCAGCCACTTCATAAATCTATAATGCAATTAGATTGTTTTATCAGTGTACATTCTATTTGGGGATTTCCATGGCCTCCTAAATAATTGCTTCATTTGTACACACTAATGTTCACTCTTTTTTCATTTTATATGTGTTTGTTTTATTGTGTTTTGTTTTCAGTACTAGACATTGAACCTGGCCCTCAACACGGGCTAGGCAAGTCCTCTACCTTTTTGATTTTGAGATAGTATCTCGCTAAGTACCCTAGTAGACCCTGAACTTGAGACCCTCCTGCCTCAACTTTCCAAGTATACTTGAGATTGGAAGTTTGTGGGTCTAAACCCAACAGTATTCCTCTTTTTGTGTTCTAAAGTTGAATGAGTTTTGACAGGTACATAATGTTAAATAAGTACAACTGTGCTATCATACGGAATCATTTCACAGTCTTGCAAAGCCCTGTGCCCCGCCTCTCCTTGCTTCTCCTTGCCCTAGGCCCTTGTGTTGAAATCCTACATGATGTGGCCTCTTTTGACTGACGTCTTTCAGGAATATGTATTCAGCAACCCTTTCTATGCCATGACAACGTGTTTCGTTTCCTCCATGAATAACACGCCGTTCTCTGCAAGTCCTTACTTACATACTTAGTATGTTGAGGCACATTCAGTGCCTTGGCTGGTCTCGAATCAAGTTGCTATAAGCATTCACATGTAGGGTTTTTGTGTGGACATAAAATTTCAAATTAGTTGGGGAAATACCAAGGAGCACAGTTGCTAGATCATATGTTAAGATTAAGTTTAGTTTTATAAATTATTGCCAAACTGTCTTTCAAGATGGCTGTTTGAGTTTGCAATCTCTGTAGCAATGAATGTGTTATTGGTACTATCTGCTTTGAATTTTAGATGTATTGCTAAGTGTGGAGTGACTTCTCATCATTATTGTAATTTCAGGGTCCTTTACATTTTCATGTGCTTATTGGCCATCTCTACTTTTCCTTGGCCTATTTTCTTTCTCTTTTTTTTGAAAAAAATAATGTATTTATTTTTATTTTCTATCCATTGGTGCTTTGCCTGTATGTATATCTGTGTGAGGTATCAGATCCCCTGGAACGGGAGTTACACACAGTTATGAATTGCCATGTGGGTGCTGGGAATTGAACCTGAGTTCCCTGGAACAGCGGCCAATGTTCTTAACCACTGAGCCATTGCTCCAGTCCCATCCTTTGCCCATTTTCAGATGGGATTGTTTTCATATTGATCAATTTGAAGGCTTCTGTGTATGTATTGGGTGTCCTTTATAGATGTATGCTTTGCAAATATTGTTTTTATACTCAGTAGTCTGTCTTTTTTCATTCTCGTAATATTTCTGTTACAGAGAAGTTGTAGATCTTAGTACAGTCTAAATTACCAATGTTTTCTTTCATTGGACAGGCTTTTGACAGTGAGTTCGAAAGCCTAACTAGATTTTCTCATGTTTGTGTACAGTGTTACTTATTTTTTAAAAAAATATTATTGTATAATAACTTCATGAAATGATACATTTATGATATTTTCATAACTATGTTATGTGTTCTGTTCATATTCAGCCCTCCATTGCCTCTCCCAAATGTTCTTCCTTCTACTTTTGTGTCACACACACACACACATACACACACAGAGGCTTTGAAAGTTCTACAATTTTCTATCATATACAAAACTGAGATTTTTGTGAAGGTCCGAGAACAACTTAGGAGAGTGGGCTCTTTCCTTCCACAATGGGATGTGAACTCAGGTTATCGGGCTTGCATGCCAAGCACCTTTACCCATCAAGCTATCTTGCCAGCCCTAGTCCTGCTTTTATAATACTTTCTTTAAAGAACAATTCACAAATAAGCATAGATTCTGAAAAATATGGGCTTAGTCTTTCCATGATTATTAAAAGTACTGACTTCTCTGCTCTGATTAATATACATTTCTTTGTGTAGTTAAATGTATTCCCATGTAATATTGGACGAATATGAAATAGAAGCATATAAAATGAGACGGAATAAAAGGGGCATGTGTTTACATGCCACCAAACTTAAAAATGCCATCATAGTAACCTTTTGTGTTATGTTTAACATTTTCTATGTCCTGGAAATATTTTCCCATTTTGAAGTCTAAATTTTTTTTTTTTGTACTTTCTTCTAAGGTCTGTTAATTTAATTTGTTTTTTGTACTTTCTTCTAAAGTCTGTTAATTTTTTTCTTTAAGTATATAATCCATTTGGGAGTTTACAAAATATGATGTGAGTTTACTGGGGGAGAAGGGTCAGTAAGCAAACATGATGACCTAATTCAATCCAAAGGCCCTCTGCAAAGCCAGAAATCTGTAACCCTACACTCCTACAGCTAGGTTGAGAAAGAGACTGGAGAGGTTCTGGAAGCCTATGGGCTGGCTAGCATGGCATATGCTGTGGCAAACAACCAAGAGACGCTGTGTAAAACAAAGTAGAAAGTCAAGGACTGATACCAAAGTTGTCCTTTGACCTCCACATACATACTGTGGTGTGCTTATGCCTGCACTTACACACACACACACACACACACACACACACACACAGAGAGAGAGAGAGAGAGAGAGAGAGAGAGAGAGAGAGAGAGAGAGAGAGAGAGTGGGAGGGAGGGAGGGAGGGAGAGAAAGAGAGGGAGGGAGAGGTATATATATAGAGAGAGAGACAAAGAGACAAAAACACAGAAAGAGACAGGGGACAGAAAAAGTTGTAAAAATCCTATCTAATTGCATCATTTACTCAGATTAGTTTTGTGCTTTTGAGATAACTCATAACCCAGAGTTGAATTTTTGATGCTTCTAGCTCTGCCTCTAGAGTGCCATGATTGCAGGCAGGTGCCACTATTTGCTGACTGCCCACTACCCTATGTTGCCTGGTGTGGTTTCCCGCAGTCATCTGCACACTAGGTTCCCACACATGAGTGAATCTCCCTGGGCCTTGCTTTTCTATGTCCTTGTCCCACCCTTATGCTCTGTGCCACACTGTAGTGATTAATAAAATTTAACAGAAGGTCCTGAGAAGTGTAAGCCAGATCTGCCTGATTTGTTCTTTGTGTGTTTGTCTTGACTATTCTTGTGAATTATTTCCCATGTAGAGTTTTGAATCAGCTTGTCAAAGTTCCATTATAAGAAAGCAAGCAACAGGAGTGAGGGATGGTGCAGGCCTTTAATCCCAATGTTCAAGAGGCAGAGACAGGTGGATCTCTGGGCATTCAAGGCTAGAATGGCCTACATAGAGTTCCAGGACAGGTTCGAAAGCCACAGAGAAACCCTGTCTCAAAATAAATAAATAAATAAATAAATAAATAATGAAAAAAAAAGAAAGAAAAGATAAAAAGGAAAAAAAAAAAAAGAAAGAAAAAGCCAATAAGCCCTGTTAGGATTTTTATTGTACTTTGTTTCATGTATATATGTGGCCCTTATCTAATGCCTTGCATGCTGGATCTATATAGTTACATCCCTATACTTCATATATTGTATGTGTAAAAGATGTATATTTATGTGTCTGGTCTTATTGTAGCATATAATGTCCTGCTTGGTTGATGTTGTTGGGAGGCCTGCTCTTTTCTGAGAGGAGACAGAGGATGGGTACATCTAAGGGAGAGGGGACACTTAGTTGGGGAGGCTAGGAAAAGGAAGCTGTGGTAGGAATGTAATATATGAGGGAAGAATAAAGAAAAAGGTGTATATTTCTGTATATTTATATTTATTCCTCAAAGTTTTGCTAATGTTATCTTAAAGGTTTGTATTTCTTACATTTTTGGGGGTACTGTTTCTTTTTTTCTTTTTTCTTTTTTTTTTTTTTTAGAAATTCAGTTAATTTTTTATATGCTGAATTTATACTTAATAAGCTACTTGACCTTTTGGTTCATCAAAATAATTTATATTTCAGTGCTGTACTGTTGAATAGAATTGGTGACAAAAAAGCACATTTCATCTTGTCTCTGATCTTTGGAACGTCGTTATTATTATTATTATTATTATTATTATTATTATTTTGGTTTTTCATGACAAGGTTTCTCTGTATTGCTTTGGAGTCTGTCCTGGAACTCTCTTTGTAGACCAGGCTGGCCTCGAACTCAACGAGATCTGCCTCCCTCTGCCTCTCGTGTGCTGGGATTAAAGATGTGCACCACCAACACCTAGGGATTCTAATTATCTTTTAAGGTGAAATCTCACTATGTAGCTATAACTGGCCTTGAATTTGCTCATGTATATCAACTGGCCTCAAACTCAGAGACTAGCCTACCTCTGTTTCCCAAAGAGAAAGAACTGGGGTTAAAGTCATGTGCCACTATGCCTGGCCTACAATTAGGAATAAAGTGTGCTGTCGATTTTGGTAGATTTATTTTTTAATTATGTGTATGTATTTCTTGAAAAGTAAATCCATGGCTGGTGAGATTGCTCAGTGGTGCTTATTGTATAAATCTGGTGACACGAGTTCAATACCTAGAACCCATGGTAGAAGGAATTGGTTGACTTCCAAAAGTTCTTCTCTGACCTGTACCATAGCATGCACATTCAAAGGTCACATCCTGAGGACACATATGCACGCATGCGCGCACACGCGCACGCACGCGCACACACACAGGCGCGCACACACACGCACACACATAAACACAATTTTAAAAATAATAAATATTTAAAGACAACAGTGAATCCGTGTTGTACAGAACTATCCTCTGAGCAAAACTGCCACCATCTTTGGGAATTATGTCAGATCAGCTGGCAAAAGATCACACAGTTGGGCTTGTTGACATCTGATGCCAGAAGAAAGGGATGGGACTGTTATTGAATCCTCACCTGAGTATCCAGCTACTCCTCCCAATCAGCTGTATTCAAATTTGTCCTAAAGGTCTCAGGGAAAGGCTAGACTATATAGATGCAGAAGGACTCAGGGAAAGGCTAGACTATATAGATGCAGAAGGACTCAGGGAAAGGCTAGACTATATAGATGCAGAAGGACTCAGGGAAAGGCTAGACTATATAGATGCAGAAGGACTCAGGCAGGAGCCCTATCTATGCAGCCATGGGGTAGCCTTCATCTGTGCTGCATGCAGACTTTCCAGTGTCACTTAAGGTCACTCATGCCCCTGCTTGTAACAAGCCACCCATATTGTGTTGGTAAACCAAAAGAAATGAAAAACAAAAACCTCATTGGCTCACCAGGATGATCCCTGGTGGAATCAAACTTCAGCTTTTTATTGGTACCTTGGAAGAAATCGGATAGCCATTGCCTAGCCTTGCCCCATGAAAATTTTCACAACAATCAGAGTTGGGTATAATCTTAATTCACAAGTTATATGGCAGCTCCTGTACAACTCTGGCACTGTTCCGCACCTAGAATTTTCCAGTCACTGTGGTATCTCATATTCTCACATGCCCCCTCTTTTAGCAACTGCTGGCATCATTACCTCTAATCCAATATCTGACAATTGTCTTTCCACTCTTGCTCATGTACTATGTTCTTTCACCAGTGTACCGTGACAGTTTCTTAAATGACCTCCCTAACTACTTTCTAAGTTTTCCACACCCTGAATTTTGTTCTTAAATAGGAGTATCTGCCAAACTTTTGGCTTCCTTTTCTTCACTAATTTAACCACAAAATAGTTTTGGGATCAAATGGTTTGTCTCTGTTCTTCTAGCCTACTCTAACATTATTGATCGTTGATCATCAGGAAATCCAGTAAGTTCATTCTGATTAGCCTGCTTCCCATTTGTGTACATTTCCTACCCATCATCTTTCCAATACTACATTAGAGTGAGGATGTGAACAGGAAAATGAGCTATGCCACGCCCATGCTGAAAGCCCATCCTTTGTGTTCCTTAGCCCCAAGGACACAACCTGACTCCGGACCGTGTTCTGCAAGAGTCTGTATAACTCATTCCACCATTCCTTCCTTTCCTTGTCACCCTCTCTGTGGCCCCCGGTTCATATCCCTGGATCCTTGCCTCTGCGGTCTCCTTGACATTATTGTTTCTGCCTCTGCCTTTCATTCTATGGCTCCCAGCACATGCCCCTGCATCCTCTGCCCTGGTCCTTAACATAGCCTGGAACTCTCCCTCTGCATCTACATAGTCTTCTCAGGCTCCAGTTGGAGGGCCCCTATGAGAAAACCCTGCCACCACCCAGGTGCCCTTGGCTTCTCTCACACACATCTTTGCTCAGTTCATCCCCAACACAAGAAGATCTGTGTGGGGTTTCACCACACTCTTCCTCTCTTGCATGTTAAGGGTGTGGGGGGCACAGTTCCTGTCCCTATTTCTTCTGTCTCAGAGTACCAAATTCTCTTCACGACCATTTCCTCATCATCTGCTGTGCCTGCGCAATCCAGGAGCAGGATCAGCAGTGAACAAAAAACACAGGAACAAAGGCCAGGCATGGGGATGCATGCTTTTAATCCCAGCACTCAGGAGGCAGAGGCAGGCGTATCTCTGAGTTCAAGGCCAGCCTGGTCTACAGAGCTAGTTCCAGTACAACCAGGGCTACACAGAGAAACCCTGTCTCAAAAAAGAAAAAAAGAAAAGAAACGCGTTATGAAGTTTATTTTCAATATGGCAAGACTAGCCATTTGGAGAAGATACTGCTCTTGTCTGGACTGTTTGACTTTATGCTGTATAAACTGAACAAGCAGGACCCACAGAAAAGTGACTGCTGATTCAAGATGGACATTGCTACAGGGTTCCTGCTTCATGGAAGAGTCTGCCAGACAGTCTGCAGGACACAGAGAAAAGTGACTGACAAACTGTCAATACAGGGGGACAGTTTAAAGTTTCCTGCTTTGCTGAAGAGTCTGCCAGACACACTATGGCCTATGGGCTAAAGATGGAAAATTACAGAAGAACTTCGGGTGACTGACCAGGCAGTGAGTTGTCTCTGTCATTCCTAGAGTTTATATATTATTCCTCTGTGGTCTTTGAGGGAGTTGAAGACAAATAGTTATGGTTATAGTTTTCTTTAGTTAGGATTAAAGATAAGTTGCATAGACTTTAGACACACAAAGATAAGATAGATGTTAGAATAGTTTCTTTTAATCTTGCTAAATTTTAATGAACTAAATATTGTTAAATGTGATTCTTACTTGATAAGTGTTGTGTGATATATTTTGCTATGTTAAGGTTAAAACCCTTCTTTTTATTTAGACAGAAAAGAGGAGATGATGGGAGATGTCATTCTGTAAATATGTTTCTCATACTGGTTAATGAATAAAGCACTGTTGGCCAATAGGAAAGCAAGATAGGCAGGACTAGGAAACAAGGAGGAAAGAGGAAGGAGTAAGGAGGAGTCAGCATGGGGAGACTGGAGAGAGCACAATGCCAGTCACTCTCCCCGATAAGAAGAGACCACGTGGAAATACTTAGATTAGTAGAAATGGGTTAATACTTAAGACAGAGCTAGCCGATGAGAAACAACTGGCCAACAGCGTTATATCAAATACAGCATCTCAGTGTGATATTTGGGCAGGCGTGGCGGTGGGTCCAGGTCGGCAGGGAAAACTACTCCTTACACAAGAGGAAAGTGATTGAAACCACTTTATGACTTCTCATCAAAATCATCTCAACTGTATACTGTGAGTATAGCAGGAAATGTCATTGTACCCCTCAGTTCCATTCTCTGTCTGATGACCTAACTAGTATCAGCAAAGATGGGCTGATTAAAAGCCCCTGGAAGTGATGAACTAGAAGATGAATGTGTTATCACTGATCTCTCTATAGCTAAATTTTTTTATTGTATATTTGGGGGACTGTGTCAAATACAACCCAGTAAATCCAAGGGAAATTCCAGTATCAATTAGTAAAGAAAATCAAATGTTTGAGAAATATAAGTAGTGAAAAAACATTTATCACTAAAAATAGAGGTAATCCCTCTTGTTCTTTTTCAAGGCACAACGTACATTTTTTTTTAAAAAAATAAATGTTATGGGGCTAGAGAGATGACTCAACAGTTAAGAATGTATACAATACTTGCAGAGACTCCAAGTTCATTTCTAGGCAGCCACTACCACTTGTAACTCCCATCCCAGAGCAGCTGACACTCTCTTCTAGCCTCTGAGCGTACACACACACAACACATACATACATACATACACACACACACACTAAATCTTAAATCTGTTATTAACATTTTAGGTCTATATCTATATATCTATATATATATGGATATATATATATAGATATATATATATCATGAGAAATAAAGAGTAAAATGCTTACTGAAGGGAAGCACACTGATATCTTTCATGTGGCATATTTGCCATTTTCTTTTTCATGTGTGTCCAGAGCAATTCTGAGGTTATCTTTGGGGGGGGAATGCTTCCATGACTTATTCATTTATTCTCTCTCTCTCTCATTCTCCCCCCCCCATTAGGTTTCTCTGTGTAACAGCCCTGGCTTTCCTGGAGCTAGCTCCTGTAGACCAGGCTGGTCTTGAACTCACAGAGATCCATCTGCCTTTGCCTTCCTAGTGCTTGGATTACAGGCATGCACCACCATTGTCTGGCTCTGGGCTGAAGAGACATGTATTTTACCTTTTCTTACTTGTGTACCTTTCACTTTAGCTCCCTTACATGCAAAGGTCTCCTTTACGTGTTCATGTCTGCATCCTCCTCATATTCCCAATAGGAAGCATTTACTTGTTTACATCTGAGCCACTTTGATATCCCACCTAGAATTGAACAATGGAAGCAATGGCATTGAATGTCCTACAAACCCCCGAGTATTTACCACCTGAATCTTTATAGACAAAGCTTACCCAAACTTTGTCATACCTGACTAAGTAATTCCTGTGATACTCATTAATTGTGCTGCCATAGGACAATGAAGGACATGCTGAATTATTTACAAGTTTGTCATTTGCCTCAACAATACTGGTAGATATGAGCCATACCAATGAAAACTACCTGAGAGTTCTCTAATCCACTCAGGCCACAATGACTCAGGAGCAATCTACTTTTAAAAACATTACTAATGTTTCACAGGCCGTGACCTAGCCTCAACTACCCCACCATACACATTGTTTTCTTCCTGGCAGGTCAGCAGATCAAGCTGGGTGGTTAAAGCCGAGTTCATGTTAGGCTTGTAAGTGGGGTAGGTCTATTCCCTAAATGCATCACTTACTACACTTGGAAAATGGACTCAACAGACTTGTGTGTGTGTGTGTGTGTGTGTGTGCGTGTGTGTGTGTGTGTGTGTGTGTGTGTGTGTATGTTGTGAGCAAAAGGAGGCATGTGTGTCTATATGTGTTTGGGTACATGAAGGAGACAGGCATGCTATACAGGTCAGAAGGCTACTTGCAGGACTCAGAGATCTTTCCTTCCACCAGACAGAGATCGAACTCAGGTCATCAGACTTGGCAGAAAGGGCCTTTACCCACGGAGCCATCTCACTGGCCCTCAACACGTTTTTCTATATTAATTTGCACCTGCAACTTCCCATGAATATTCAGTTATAATCTTATGTACATTTTAAGCACCATATTGCATGTGTTTTAGAGATCTTTGGGAAGATGAAATGTCTTGATTTTGACATTTAAAGGAAAACTCTTAATTTGGGACATTTGTGTAGATATCACAAAGATTGAAATTTCACAATTTCAATGTGACTTTGCAATGAAGTCAACTAATTCATAGCTATTTACTAATGTTATTTCAACTGTTTTTGTGAAACAATGGGGGTTTTGTTATTGTTGCAGAATGGAGCTAGATATTGGTGAAGTTTCCTACACTTTGCAGTTTTTAAAAATGCCTTCCAGAAAATCAGAAAAAGTAGAAAATATTTCAGTGTTAGGAGTACTTGTTGCTGTTGGAGAGGATCCAGGTTCAGTTCCCAACATATACATGGTAGCCCACAACACCCACATGGTTAACTCCAGTTCTAGGGGATATGATGCTCTCTTCTGGCCTCCATGGGTACTGCAACTTGCAAGCAGAATTCTATATTAATATGGAATCCGGCTAAGAATTGTCTTTAAATATACAGTTGTTTTTCTTGTTTACATACTTGAGATGGATATGTTACCAACTCATCGGACTAAAGACTGAGGCACAAGTAATATAAACCCAGAGACATATTGGGGTTCAAGCTGAAGATCAGAAAAGCAAAGCAGCCAGCCAGGAGATCTACCAAGGCTGAGATGGAGATCCTGTCTTCCCTGTGACTGGAACCTGAATATCCCATGAGACCCTTTGCCTCTTCGTTATACACCTCTCTAGTGCTGGAATTAAAGGTGTGAGCTCTGTTTCTCTTTTAGACTGATTGACTCTCATGTAGCCCAAGGTGGTGATGAACTCATAGAGATCCATCTGCCTTTGTCTCCTGAGTCCTGGGTTTAAAGGTGTGTGCCACTGCTGCCTAGCATCTATGGCTACCCTAGTGTGGTTAGCATTGTATTCTGATTCCTAGGTAAGCTTTATTAAATAATACACAATATATCACCCCAAAAGATGTTACAGTCTTGGTTTCTGCAGCAGATGACAATGTCATATCTGGTTTTATAGTTGCTCCTCCCTACCCATGCACTCTGCCAGCACCTTATCTGCTCATGATTCTTGGCCAGAGGAAGTCACTCAAACATTTATTCTGTTTCGAATGCTGTGGCCATTCGAATTCTGCTTCAACTGGATTCTTTTAATTACTCCTTGCCCTAAATCACAAAGCATAGGAGTACTAAGGAAAGATCTAGCCTTATTATGTATGCCCTTTATAATCCCTTTTGAGATAGGGACTCTACTTGTATTTGACAGTCTAGTCCAGTCACCCCAGACTATACAGTAAAGTGAAGCCTCTCTGCCAGTTCATTGAGGAGGACAAGCAATCCAGAGGCCAGCCAGAAGTGTCAACTTCCCTTTTGATGGAGACAGTATTGTTTTCTCTGGCCAGATAATTTCTCTAATTGAAATTAAAATCTCTAATGTAGAAGAGCATAGCATCATGGGAATCCACTAATCTTTGAACCCACCCATGAATTAAACCATTGATGGAGTTTGTGTTTTCTTTTTTTTAATGTTAAAGTTTTTTATATAAATCAAAAACAATCATATTTTACATATTGATCCCAGTTCCCTCTCCCTCCAGTCCTCCCATGCCCCTGAGTTTGTGTATTCTTGGGCCAATCACCTCTACATAGTGCAACAAAGACCAGGCCTTTAACACATGTATTTTAATATCCAAACCGTAACATGGCTTTTTTCTAGACTGTTATCAGAAAATTTTAATTGTGTATTCTGAAGGTGGCTGACTAGTCAACCAGTGACTGAGACACAGCCTATGCATGTAGTCACTCAGACCTCTGTCCACTTCTCCTTCTGACAAAATGACCAGCCTGGCACACTGCTAGAAGTTTGTACCTCCCAGAAGATTTGTCTTCACCACTGCCTCCAGGCATGGCCCAGCTGGAACTACGGTGATACACCTGTCTACTTTGGGCCTGCATGGCGGACAATACTAAAGTTGTGTCCCTCCATGATTCTAGTCTTCTGGGTTATCCAATCAAACCTAATTATGATTACTGATGTGGTAAGATATTTTTAAATGCAGAAATGAATTCTTTCTTCTGATAGGACTAAAAGAAAAACTAAGCAAAACAACTGTGTTCCTGTTGAAAGCAATGTTTACACTTTGGTATCATTCAAGTACATTACAAGAAAGGGATGTCCTAGGAGCTGTTCTAAAATATATGCAAATCTTAGCATGGTAGACTATGAATCCTTCACAATAAAAAAATGATCCTTCTGACAATGTGATGAAGAAATAAAACTTCTGGGACCTGGGAGACGGGTCATTGGGTGAAAGTACTTGCTATGCAATCATGAGGATCTTGGTTCAAATCCCCAGCACACACATTAAAGTCAGAACCTAGCCATGCATGTAACTGCAGCACTCTGGGGGCAGGAGGGATATGGTAACAACAGGATCACTCAGAGGCTGTCAGCCTAGCTACAGGTTGAACAAGAGATCCTGTCTCAAGGGTATAAGGTGGGTATGAGAAAGCAAGACACCTAAAGATTTCTTCTGGCCTCTGTGCACATGCGTGCATCCTCCCTTCACAGTTATCCATGATAGTTTTAATGAGAAATATCCTTTAACATCTTGGGCATTCGAACGCTTGGTCTCTGATTGTTGGTGCTCTTTGGGAAGGCTTAGGAGATATGGCCTTGATGGAGGAAATATGTCACCGAGGCCTGCGTTTGAGACTTAGAAGACTGGAACCATGTCATGTTTGCTCTCTCTGCTTTCAGTTTTGGTTTGATATATGCGCTCCCAACTGTTCCTACCACCATGTATGGCCCTGACATCATAATTCTCTACCATGGTGGGTAATTATCCCTCTACAAACAGACACAATTAAGTTGAAAACTTCAGTTTTAAAACTTTTTTAAAAAAGATGTATTGGTTTTTATTTTGTGTGAATGTTTTGCTTGCATGGTGCAGTGTCCAAGGAGGCCAGAAGAGGGCATCATATTCCCTAGAACTGGAATTAAGGTGGTTGTGAGTTGCCATGTGAATGTTGTGAGCCACCATGTATATTCTGGGAACTGAATCTGGATATTCTCTAAAAGCAACAAGTACACTAGCCACTTAACCCTCTATCCATCCCCCACCAGCTTTAAACCTAGATTATATACAAGTGGGATTACTGTATTTGGACACATTTAAAAGTTTTTCTTCTTTATGTGTACATGCATGTTTGTGTGTGGGAGGTATACATGTTTTCCTTGATCAGGTAGGTCACACTCCATCTTATTCTTTGAGGCAGGATCTCTCAAAGTTATTTTTTTGTTCTCACCCCTTTATTTGGACAAGTATCAAGATGACCATTTATTAAGAATCTTCCCTCAGTCTTTAAGAGTTTTTATAGAGGCAGTGGTTATTCATGTCCTCTTTTCCATTTTTCCTGGTGATAAAATGGCTCCCAGAAAGTCAACTTCACACTAAGTTTTAGAGTTTCTTGAAGCATATACTGTTTATTTTTACTTTGGAAAGGCTTAATCTGGACAATTTGGGTAGGCAGCTTATAAATTTCCTTGTGATTTATGCTAAGTCTTCAGCATGAGTAATCCAACCATAACTTTCCATAATTTTAGAGGATAAGGTGTGTGTGTGTGTGTGTGTGTGTGTTACACGGCTTCATTATTTAGCTTGAGCTTGTCTCAAACATACCCTGTAGCCTAGACAAGCCTCAGACTCAACTGACCTTTCCACCTTGACCTTCTAGTGCCTCAACCTCCCCTAAGTGCTGAGATTAGACATGTGCCACCAAGTCAAACTATGGCACAAATATTGTAAAGTCACTTATAACTTTCTGGACAGAACATGCCTGTAGTGTGTGTGTGTGTGTGTGTGTGTGTGTGTGTGTATGGCCAAAGCTGAACCCATGTTGCATTATGTAGATTTCCAAATTTCACATCTAATTTTTAACACTGTATAATCTGTGAGTGGCAGAGAAAGGACATTACCTCTGGAATTCTTGTTGTCCTAATACTTGTACATTTTAAAAAATAAAATAATTTTATACACGTTAACTCACTAATAAAAAACACCACACAGCTGGTTTAAGGAAGCCACTTCAATACTTGCCCAGTCCTGAAGTCTATACATCGCAGTGAGCACCCATATTTAGAATAGCCATTCTGAAGCAATGGAACATCACTTAGAGTTTTTTTTTTTTTTTTTTTTTTTTTTTTTTTTTTACTTTCACTATCAATTACGTATTTATTTATTAACTTGTTTACCAGGAAAAAAACAAACAAACTATGACAGAGTTTGTCTTAGGGTTTCTACTGGTTCGATGAAACACCCTGACAAAAATCAGATTGGGGTTTATTGGGCTTATGCTTCCCCATCACAGTTCATCATTGCAGGACCACCAGGCCAGGGAGTCAAAAAGGGCAGGAGCCTGGAGGCAGGAGCTGATGCCGAAGCCATGGAGGATGCTGCTTCCTGGCTGGCTTCCCATGGCTTGCTCAGCCTGCTTTCTTTTAGAACGCAGGACCACCAGCCCAGGGATGGAACCACCCACAATGGGCTGAGCACTATGGGCTCAAGGCCTTTCCCATGGAGCACTAATTTTAAAATGCCTTATGGGTTGGCTCCTAGCCTGATCTTATGGAGGCATTTTCTCAGTTAAGGCTCCTTCTTCTCAGATGACTGCCATTTGTCAAGTTGACCTAAATCTAGCCAGAACAGAGTTGAAACTAGAAAAAAAAATAACCTTTATGTCCCCTTTCATGACTCAGGTGTCCTTTTGCCTGCTTTTGGGCTTTCCTCAGCACCTAATATTACCCTCAAACGGTCTCCTTTCTATAATATTTGTAATTTTGAAGATGGTGAAGGGAGAATAATCTTGCAAATTTTAGCCAAAATAGCCCGTTTTCCAGCAGACCACCAGTGCACTGTTCTGTAGTCTAAAGCTACATGCCAGACTGCAGTGAAGCCAGTCCATCCCTCCCACAGTCTAGCAACCTTTCATGAGACTTTCAACATTTAAATAAGGAAAAGGCCAGCCTACACCTACACATAGTTCCACTGGAGGTCCTGTTTGCTTCCACCCTTTCCCAAGTGTTGTCTAAACTTAAAGCTATCAGTTGAGAGACAGGCATTTCTTTTATGTTTCCCTAGGAAAGTGACACAACAGTCGTCACCTGAACATAGACCCCAGTTGACACCTGAACACAGACCTCAGGACACAGATCCATAACGAATCAGGGTGGAGCAACTGCAGGGGAAATACCAGAATGTAGACATCATCATTCATATGGTTTGGAGTGTCATGCTTCCTTGATGAGTATGCTGTGCTGTATGGAGCATCCCAAGTGATTAATGGAAGAGAGACTACACAGATAACCCAGCAAGGAGTATGTGTGGAATGGCCCCTGTTATAGTAAGGTTCAGCCCCTGTGTCACTAGTTTGAAGGAGATTCCCTAGATAGAATGCAACATGCAAGGAGTGTCCTCCACCTTAGCCTGAGTTGGCAAGAAAAATTTTTTAATATCTATTTTTTATATGTATGAATGTTCTGCCTACCTGTGTGTCTGTGCACCATGTTCATTTCATGCAGTGCCCACAGAGGAGGGCCTCAAGTCTCTAGGACTGGAATTGCAGATGGTTGTGAGCCACTAGGTGGGTGCTGGGAATTGAATTCGGGTCCTTTGGAAGAGCAGCCAGTGCTCTTAATCACTGAGCCATCTCTCCAGCCTGAAATGGAAGTTTTGGAATGTTGCTCATGACTGTGAAACGAATGGGACTTGAGTGCAAAAGACAAAACCAAACAATACCTTTGTTCCTGGAACCAAACCCTAAAATCCATGGAAAGAACTGAATAATAAGGAGGAAAACAGTGAGGTAATGGGTGTGCATGATATCCCCACACATGAAATCCAACTCGGGAGAAGAGTTCACTAAGTATGGAGACAAAAACACTGACAAGGGCCCTTGAAGAAACTGTGATCCTTAGGGACTATCCCACTTCTGAGACACTTGAACTAAGAAAAGCTTTTAAATAGGCATTGAAAGGAAGCCCTTACTGATTGGCTGGTGAGGCTCTGGCATATGGGCAAAGGGACTAAGCAAAACAATGAGCCATCGTTTTCCCTGTCAATGCCTGCAGAACCTCCAACAGCATGAGAAAAAGCACTTACTCCATAAGGACTGGCTCAGATAGGCCTTTAGGGATGCTTGATGCTTCCTGCCAATGTCTCAATAAATGTTAGTGATTAGAAAAATCATTGGAGGATCAGGTGATGTTATGAGAGCGGAGGATGCAAGAGGCAGCTTTTGATGCTAATTCCAGCTGGCTAGAACTGTGATTACTAAGACTCCCCCCCCCCAACATTTAATGCAACGGGACCTTGAAAGAGGATTTGATCCCCACTGGCTTTATTAAGCCCACTAGTAGAGCACAAGATCTCTGGGGTGGGGGAAGCTCTGGCCAAGCCACATGACTTGAACTGCTACACAAGCCAAGGATGCAGTGTAAAGGCAGCCAAAAGGACACGAACAGGGGAAAACAAGCAAGAGTTACCCATTCTAGTGACCAGGAAGCAAACACGGTGGGATTTGGACCATGCTAGTGTACCACAGGGTACAATTGATAGGAAACTCAATGCTGTCTTAGTAAGTTTACCCAAGGCAGGGAAAGATGAGAAGGTGCTATTCTTCTCGTGCTAGAACCAAATTATCTTACACAGGGGGATTCCCCCAGCCATTCCTCGCACAGCAACTGGAGGTGCTACATTGAGCTGCAGTCATATTGGTCTTCGAATAATGTAAAGACCATGTGGGATTTCGTAGCCATTGGGATGAAGTGCATATCAGTTTGTGGACACTTCTAACATGGAGGGCAGCAGGAAGATGGCAATAGATATAGAGATCAAACGGTACGAGAAATCTAAGCTTATCATAACTAGGGGTGGGAAACTATCCCCTCCACCCTCGTTTGTGAGTATGCTGCTTATAGTTTCCCTTTTGAAAAATGCCCAGGATTGGAAGTGGTTCTGAGGAAGTCTACACATCAATGTCAGAAAATTTATCCTGAAGACACAAAGAGTAAAGATAGTAACGTGCAGCTGGGCATAATTAAAACTGGTAACGCTACCATACAGCTCCTGGAAAAATGATCTGAATTATGGGGAGATAAATACAGCAGTACCCATTGTCGAGTTTCCTATACCAACATTCCTCTTCCGATGGAACAGCTAATACAAGTGGTGCGATCATGTGCTCATTTCCATCCCGCTAATGCTTTTATTCCTTTAACCGCCAGCCCCATGACCAGTGCATTTGCCTGCAATGGATAGCAGTGGAAATTCGTGGCAAACCCCAATGGTTGTACACAAGTCCCACTACTTGCTATGTGGTGATGGACCTCACTTTATCATCATACCCACGTGTGGGAAAAATAAATCACTCTATACACAATGTCATACCCTCTTTACAGATTTAGAAAAACATCTGGAGGTTATACAAAAACATCTTTAAGAGCAATGATGGGATGTTAATTTATATAAGCTCCAAGGGCCTGGCACGGCTGCAATTTTGGGGGATTCTTGAGATTTGGCAAGATATACATTAATACCTATGAAAGTCACTAACTTTGTTAGTTTTATTTTTTATTTTATGTGTATGGGTGTTTTCCCTGTGTGGTGGTTTGATTGAGAATGCCCATCCCCATGGGTTCATATGTTTGACTATTTGATTCCCCGTTCGTGGAACTATTTGGGAAGGGGTACAAGGTGTGGCCTTGTTGGAGATGTGTCACTGGGAGTAGGTTTTGAGATTTCACAAACCAGTGCCTCTCTCTGTCTGTCTCTTTCTCTGTCTCTGTCCCTCTCTCTCTGCCTCATGACTGCAGATTGAAATGAGAGTATCCACCACCATGCCTGCCTCCCTGACGCCACGCTCCCCATCACGGTGATCATAAACTATAACCCTCTGGAATCATGACGGGAAATTAAACTCTTTCTTCTCTGAGCTGCCTTGGTCTTGGCGATTTGTCACAGCAACTGAAAAGTGACTAAGACAGGCATTCATATCTGTTCATCGTGTATGTGTCTGGTGCTCATGGAGGCTGAAAAGAGGGCACTGGATCCCCTGGAACTGAAATTACATGGGTTGTGAGTCACCATATGGGTGTTGAAAAGTCAAGGTCTCGTATTCTAGAACAGCAACCGGGGCTCACAAGTGCTGAGAGCTATGTCTTTACCTTTGTTTTTTTTTTTGTTTTTGTTTTTGTTTTTTTGTTGTAAACAGCAACATGTAGCAATAAATGTGAAGCAGACACATGTATTTATAGGAGTTCTGACTACAACGACTGCCTTAGTTGGGGGTTTCTATTGCTGTGATAAAACACCATTACCAAAACAACTTGGAGAGGATAGCTAATAGTTCCACATCACAGTCCATTATCAAAGGAAGTCAGGCCAGAAACTCAAGCTGGGTAGGAGCACTGGGGCAGAAGCCTGGAAGCAGAAGCTATGGAGGATATTTGCCCCTGGCTTGTTCTTAAGTGCTTTCTTGAGGCACTCAGGACCACCTGCCCAGGCGTCATTGGCTAATTAAGAAAATGCAATATGAGCATTCCCACAGGGCAATCTGGTGGGGACAATGTTGTATGACAAGATTTTTCCTGGGGAGACACTACACACATGTCCACTCACCCCAGATAGGGAGCTGGTGACAGACCAAAGTTGAGAAATCACCAAAGAGCAACTTGGTGATCCACTGAGTTTTTTGGTGTTACAGGAATATGGATGAGGGGTGACTTAGAGAATCAGAAATGACTGAAAGACAGCTGCATCAGCAAAGTCCACCCAAGCCCAGGTGACACAAAGCTGGGAACCTGGAGCACACTGCACAGCCTGAAGGCAGCCCAGCAGGTTTGACAGTGTCCTTTCCAAGTGTCTCCTTGGTCTAAACTGCTCTTCCAGGCAGCCCAGCTGCTTTCTGCTTCTTTCGGACAGCTGGTCTGCTCTCAGAGTCTTCTTAGCAGCTTGCCTTTTCTGAAAAGCTTAGTAGCTTGGCTTATTTCCTCATGGGAAGAAGGGGCTTGGTGAATCTAGTCAGTTTTGGGGAGTTCCTGAAGCTATTCTGAGTTGTTTACCTTCTTTTAAGGAGCTTCCTGACAGACTGTTTCAATATCAGAGGGAACTGATACTTAACAGCGATTTTCTTAGTTGAGGCTCCTGCTTCCCAACCACCAACTTGTGGCAAAGGTAATATAAACACTAGCCATCCCAGGCACATTTTTGTGCATCACCTTGCTCAAGTTGCCTGTTCTTTACATGATCTGATAAAAAGTGGGATCATGTGGGATTAGACAAAAAAAGCTCAAGAGGATTTGAGTAAGATAAGATTCTTGTGGCACAGGCTGAATGGTTATACGTTCCTGGGCCCCAGGGTCCATTTGGTTTTAAGATTACAGAGCCGGGAGGGCGATAGCTGGGGATGGCGGCAGAAACAGTTGAACAGATTGCTCTGATAGGGTTTGGGTTCCATTCTTGATAGGGGGTAGTAGCCCCCATCGGCAGCACGGAAGCAGAAATTGCTTGTTATATACAAAACCCTGCAACACGTGGACATCACCACTAATTCTACTCCAGTAGCAATAAAACAAATACCATAAAGAGATGCATTGAATGTCTTCTGCCCAAGCCCCTTCTGGGACTGTCAAAATTCCAGGCTCTATGGAAACGGCACCCATACTTAAAACAGCATGCTAGTCTTATGACAAATATCAAGCATTCCATAATGGCACTGGTGTCCTTCCAAGCTACTAGCCCACTTCCAGTGATTAAACCAAATAGGCATGCCAGACAAGGGGCTAGAACAGATCCTAGCCATCTTTAAAGATGGCACTGGTAGACTGGAGTACAAAGCAGGAATAGGCAAGGGTAGCAATACAAATTCATATAGATGCTATCTGGGTAAAGAGCCAGGCCTTAGTGGCTCGAGCCTTTAATCCCAGCACTCGGGAGGCAGAGGCACGTGGATCACTGTGAGTTCGAGGCCAACCTGTTCTACGGAGCTAGTTCCAGGACAACAGTGTATCCAACAACTTCTGGTATCTACAGGCAACAAGTGTACACATGGTACACAGACATACATGCAGGCAAAACATCCACATACACAGAAATAAAAAACACTGTGGCAGAATTGAAACTGGCGTGGGGAGGGGGGTGTGATGGAAGGGGGATGGGTAAAACCAGTGCTGACTCACAAGGAATGACCACTAGCTTTTCCACAGACGGTTGCTCTATCTTTAGAGGTGTGGCTCCATGGATGGCACAGTAGCAGAGAGCACTTAAAACTGCTTGCTGGGCCAATGGCTATAAAAGCATCTAAAGTACAAAATAAACCAGAGCCATTAACAATCTTCCTGTGGCTTCCATCGAACACAAGCTCACACCCTTCAGCTGTCACCAAAAGCTGATTGATGCCTTCACAAACATGTGAGCCATTTGCTCATTAAATATGAAGAAGTTACCCATTGGGTACATGTGAAATCTGGGTACAAATGGAGCAGGGGACAGTACATGCTGGGAAACAGTCGCATTTACAGGCATTACACTGACGTATCCTGACAGGTTCCATTCAGTGCCTAACACCTGAGCCTTGTCCCTGGCTATCTAGCCTTGAAGGATTGTTACACTAGCCTAATAGTATACATATAAGTCAGCGTGCCTAGTAAGTGATTGACGGGTAGATTCCATAGGGTTTAGGCACATGGGTGAGGAAAAGACATGATCCTTCATGCGTCTGTATTGTCACGGGACTCCTGGCTGCTGGTGAAGCTCCATGCCTCATCTAGGTCAGTATTATTAGCAGGTGTCTATAAAGGTTTAACAATAACAAGGACAGACACCATCTCACAAACACTGCTATAAAAATTTGGACAAGCAATGAAAATATAAAAGAATTTGGACACACAAAAATGGTGATATTTTTTGACAGGGACAGAAGAGATAGACAGGGACATTTTACGATTCTATATTATACGAAACATTTGCATTTGTTCTCTATTTTACAGAAAGGAATCTGCACACCCTTTGATTAGCAACTTAGCATGTACTGACTGCTTATTTGTGCCGACTTAACTCCGCCCCAGTTCAGATACCTTGGAGGAGTGCAAGGCTGGTACCAGCAGACACTAACTAGATTCAGTGTTCCGATAAGCACGTAAGGCCAGCCATCCAGAGGATGAGGGGAGAGTGCAGGGGATGATAATAGGAGAAGTACAGATACTGTGCTCTCAGAGCTGTCACTTATTAGCAGACCAGAGGCCAAAAGAAAAAAAAAAGAGCCCAAACTCTGGGGCAATTTCCCCCCATTCTCTGCCCCTCTATAATCAACTGATGGGAGATTGACAGACAAGGAAAGCTTCAAAAGATAGCCATCCACAGGCCAGCAGGATGGCCCAATGAGTAAAGGCTCTGGCAGCCAAGTCTGGTAACTTGATTTCCATCTCCAGAACCCACATGGTGGAAGGAGACCAATGGTTCTGGTGAGTCATTTTCTGACACTGCATGTGCACTATGGCAAACACATCCTCATACACACACACACACACACACACACACACACACACACACACACACGCACACACACACACCACTATGCAAAAATAAACAAATAATATATGAATCCTCTGTCTTCCCAGACTGCCAACTGTTTGAATAAAATACAACTTAAAGGTTAAATCCCTGTCTCTGTTTGTTAGCATTTGCTGTAAGAGTCCCCAAAATTCTAGTGTTCCCGTTATATATTTACTTGCCTTATAATTCCACAGGGGCCATTTTGATGGTTTTATAAAATAAAATGGGGGAGTGTTAAAATAATAGTAAAAGAAGCTGGGAAGTGTTGGCACACACCTTTAATCCCAACATCCAAGAGGCAGGCAGATATCTGTGAGTTTGAGGCCAGCCTGGTCTACAGAATGAGTTCCAGGACAGCCAAGGCTACACAGAGTAACCCTGTTTTGAAACAAAACAAAAACCCCAAAGAATTAAGAAAATATTTTAAAAAACATTTAAAAACAGCATGAGTTTAAATAAAGGCACCCTATGTGGATAAATAAAGATACTTTCCAAACCAAACTCATAGGTTATTAAATAACCCCTATCTCAGGGTAGCCTGTCTATGACTCATTGGCCAGGTAAACTTCCCACACTATAAAGACTACTGTAACTTCAGCCAGTTGCATGACCATGACCAAATTAGGCAGTAAGTTTCTAGTGCTAAAGACAGAACATGCTCTGGATATAGGTCAAGCAGAAAAAAAGAAAGAAAGAAAAGAAAGAAAGAAAGGAAGGAAGGAAGAAAAGAAAAGAAAAGAAAGCTGAGACTGAATAGAAAACATCTTCCTTGTTGGCTAGCATTTGTAGTGCCAGAAGATGCTATTTGGGCTGCTAGCAAGTAACTATCCCAAATGGCCCTACAGCTATGCCATGTAAGCATTGGTGTGATCGTGGCACAAGCAGTATGCTACAACCATATACATTCTGATTAGATCTTAGGCTATCTATGGAGGGAACCCATGTGTCTGGTGTGATAAGCTGCGTCAGAAACTTGAACTAAGGGGTGTCATAGGTACCTTAGAGAAGCCACTGCCGTTTTATTAAGTAGATATGTGCCTGAATCTACCATCTAAACATTTTTGTTTGTATCCATAGATTACTACTGCTGCCAGTCACAGAGAAGGTGAATTTCTTCTTAAAATGAATGGTGACCACAGTGGCAATCTATAAGACCTAATGTTGGATATGTGGTGAATCTCCCCTATGCAGTCAAGCAGCCATACTCCACTATAGAATATGTTTCAAACAGCCTCCCAAGTTGGAATAGCGTTCTTGGGTCCCAAGCATCAAGATGACACTTCGCCTTAAGTGAGGGATCTGACAACTCCCATCCAAGGCTCATTGGTAGTGAGAAAATAAAAATAAATCTTCATGAGACAGGAGACTTGCAAGTTCAATGTCTGCCTGAGTGATAGAATGAGTTCAAGTCCAGCCTGGTCAACTAGTAAAACCTTGTCTCAAAAAGAAAAAAAATGGCAGGGGATAAAACTGAGTGGTAGAAATCATGCCTTGCATGCATGAGGCCCGGGTTCAATCCTCACTACAGATACAAAGCAAAAATATACATACCAAAGTATAGTACAAACTAGGCCCCTAGGCTCAGTACGGATATCTATATACATACATTTCTTTTAGATGTCTATGAAACTTAGGCACATTGGCTGGGCTTTCTATTAAGCAGTGCAGGTCATAAACCCTTCATTGGTGTTTGTGATGCCCTGGGAGTAAGCATTCATTGTTGCAGTTTATACTGTTGCCGTGGCACTTTAGCCCTTGACACAAAACAAAAGGAATTGTATAACTTTGCTCTCCAAGGATCTAAAGAGCGTCAAAAAGTGGAGTAAATAAAAGTAACAGCCAAAATCCCCACAAAAACTGGGGGATAAAATGCAGGGAGACTAGTTCTCCAAATTCTACCAAAGGAAACAACATTCTGCAGAGATTACTGTGTAGTTGTTGTATGCATGGAAGTTACAATCCACATTTGTGACAGCAAAACAAATCCAGCCTTCCCACGGGCTGACAGGGTTCATGATGACCCTCAACATTACGGATGAGGATGAGGTTGGAGTGCACTTTTATCAAGGTCCACATTGCATTTGCCCTGTACTGGACGCCACATGAACTCTATAAAACATGACCGAGAACATAGGGGTGGGCTGGGATAAGGGGGTAGGTAAAGACAGTGAGTAAATCCACCCAACATTTAAAATACTCTCCAATGAATTCATTTACTTGTCATGCTGGACTTCTAAGGTGGTGGGGGTCATTCCAATTCAAAACAGGCAATTCTGCTCTATCTCCTTGGGAAAATCACAAACATGTGGTAAAATTCTTAGGCTAAGTGGAGACCCTCCTCTAACAAGAGTCTAAATGCAGCCAGCCCACTCCTGAAGTAGGTTGATACTTTCCTATACAAAATGCAACACCAAGGGTGATTGCTGTAAAGGTGGCCTCTTGAACAGCTGAAAGAGCTTTGCTTCTAGACACATCGTCTACAAAGCCACATTGTTCTCCAGGTCTATAGGGCAACCTCTAGGGTCACTGCACCCAAACTGGAAAGTTACTTTTGCCTTCTGTCCCTTGCTGTCCCTTCTCAACTCTTTCAACAGCCTATCCTTTTGACTTAGAACTCTAAAGTCTAAAGTCTCTTTTAACACCCTCCTCTCCTCCACTCATATGATTAAACTTTTAGAAAAGCAATGTGCTTGGAAGTAAAGAAAACGCAGGTGCTAGCCCCAGGAGGTCACCCAGCTCCCAACAGTCTTTTGAAAATGACTAGAGGGAAAATGTGCAGCAGAGACAAAGACCCCTCCAAGCTCACGGATTTCCTGCTAATTGGCTCATTTTGACCTGCTGCATTTCATGAAAGCCCTTTGTTCAACTCCCTTGTTGCAAGATGACAATTTACGAAGGAAAACTGTTCTAGGGCCTAGAACACATCTATTTCATAGCACTAATTTCGGTCTCCTAGCTTGAGCAGTGACCAGCAACAGCTTTAAATTCCAGGAATAGTGCTCAGAGATGCCCAACATGACTGTGGCACATTTTTAAACTGGTTGATGTGCCTTGGGCAGCTGCCTTGCCACTTAGGGGGTCTCTGTCCCTTGTTCATGTCCTGACCTTCAGATGTCCCACTGGAGCATCACAGAAGGCTAGTCTTAGCATCTGCACCTCAGGGACACACGTCTTTGCATTTTCAAGTCTCTGTCACAGGCTGAGATCGTTGCCAAGTTCCCACAATGCTCACAGCCTCCATGACTTCTGGCATCAAATCCGAGACAGACTCTCACTCTTGGTTGTCCCTGTCACTCAAATGGACACTTTACAACTAATTTATGTAAGAGGAGAAGAGGATATTCCAAGGACAAAAAGATTTTTCCATTGCTTTACTGTTCTGCAAAAGTAGGGACCCTGGGGAAAAAAGGAATACCAAAGAAACTTAGAAGTTCAGAACTTAGGAGTCCTGGCCAATACCAGAAAGAAAGTGGGGGATCTCATTTCTATGACCTTCAACACACAAATGCCTCCTGAGGGCTGGGATTGAAGGCATGTGCCACCACTGCCCAGCTCACTTACTCATTTTTAACTCAAATTATGCCTGAGAAATTGAGTCTAGATACAAGTTAAGAAGCAACAATTCATGATGGAGGCAGCTCTAGCAGAGGATCAGTAGCATCCTGTAAGATAACTATCTAAGACCCTTATATGCCGTTCAGGCAAAGGAGAAATGAGCTCCCCAGGCAAGAAGGAAGGGCTGATACTTTTACTGGCAAAGATAGCTTGCAGTATTTAGGAGTGTTCAGTAGACTGAATGTGTGCCCCTCCCAAATTTAGTTGTTGAAGTCTTACCCCCATTGTGATAAAATTAGGAATTAGGAGCATTGGGAAATAATTAGGTCATGATTGTGAGGCCTTAATGGATAGTATAAGTACCCTTATAAAAGGAACCTCAGAGAGCTCTCTCATCCACATTCTGTCACAGGAGGATAGCACAGGAACTAGCAGTCTGAAATTTGGAAGAGTCTCCAGCAAAACCTGACCAGGCTGGCACCCTGATTTTAGATTTCCAGCTTCCAACACTGGGAAAATCTAAGCCCATTCAACCTATTTATTTTAAATTTTATTTTATTTTGGAAATCTTCTCTAAGACAGAGTTCATTGTATTCAAATTCACTGGAATGCGACTGCATTCCAATAGTATGCAACTATTTCAATTTTCAGTATCCCATTTCTTCCAGTAACCCGACATTAAGAATCTCCATAAGGATGTGAATTTAACTTGCATTTTAATTTGGCCTCTCACAGGATTAAACTGTGTGTGTGTGTTGTTGTTGTTGTGCGTAGAGGTTAGAGGATGTGCCAGACCTCAGGGTTGGAGATGCTGCTGTTCAATGGATTAATTGGTTTAATCGGGCTCCAAAGTAGCAGGGGGCAGGTGACAGCACTGAATTGCCAAAGAAAAGGTAATCATAATTACATATTAGGCAGCATAGACAAAACAGTGCCCATGTGGCTGATCCATAACAGTCAGCACAGGCAAAGTGAATTTTATGGTGATGTGACTTGTATAGACCTTTGGTACTAGATAATCAATCATGATGTTTCCAGGCATGAAATAGATAAGAAACCTACTGAATTTTTGTTTAATCTCTACAAGCAGAAAAATTCTCAAACAAATGAAAGAAAGGGTCCATTGGACCATGGCAAAAGGGCCTTGGCCCATGAACCAACTTTCAGACTTGAGCCAGTTTGCATACCCAGAACCCCTTGAATAAACAAATGGCCAGGTTCCCCTGAGGAAGGATACTGATAAGACACCTAAAAGTTACAGTTAGCCTTTCTCCAGTCCTTCCCCCAAGAGGACTTCAGGCATTTTACAAAGTAGCTGCACATTGAAGGACGGTGGTGCTCAGAACAATGTAAATTGTGTGAGTTTTAGAGAGGAAGGATGTTAACAACTGTCCTAGAGATTGTTCTTGTGATATTTTGGCAAAGAATGTGGCTGCTTTCTGTCCATGTCCTAAAAATCTACCTAAGACTAAATTGAAAAGTTTTGGATTAATGACAATGGCAGAAAAGATTCCAAGAGATCCTAACGTTGACTGCATCACATGGCCATTAATGCTCACTATTATGCATGTCTATAATGAAAAGGGTCGAGGTGTACAAACGAAAATGCAACATGTACAGCTTGAGGAATAAGGAGCACCCGGAGAGAAAGAAAGAGAGAAAGAGACAGACAGGACCTAGCAAGGGCTTTTAAATCCTCAAAGCCCATCTCCAGTGACATACTTCCTTCAACAAGGCCACACCTACTGCAACAAGACTCTACCTCCTAATCCTTTCCAAATAGCTCCACTCCCTGAAGATCAAGCATTCAAATATATGAGCCTGCAGGAGCCATTCTCATTCAAACCACTACAGAGAACAACCTGGGGGCTCAAGTTCTCACTTTGCATCATGTCAGAATTTAATTCATGCTTTCAGACTTGATACAAGCACCTTTACTTGGGAGTCATCCTGCTGGCCACAATTATCAATTATGTTTTTCTGCATCCATTCTTATGGACCTGTTAGTATGCACTCAGCAAGGTGACTATCCAGTGCTTTTTCTTTTCTTTTCTTTTCTTTTTTTTTTTTTATAGTTGGCTGACCCAAACTTTCATTTGTAGCCATTGGAAATCTCAAAAGAATCCTTTGGATCTGGTGTTGTAGGCATAGATGGCACTTTATGGGAAGTTTTTCTCCACAACCTGCAACTTCAGTTCAGTGGGGGCCTCTCTGGTGTGTCCTCATCAAACCTGGATGGGAGCAGAACTTCACAGTATCCTAGGGGGTGGCATCCTTCCTTTACCCTCTTCTTTCATGTGCGTAAGGGTTCTTTTCAGCCAGCTTGTCCAAGTCTCCTCTGCCGTTTGTTGGAAATGGGAAGTGAGCCTTCAGGTCTAAGTCTCTACAACAAAGTTGGATTTCTTTTGATTAACCCTTCCCAGGCCCAAATGACCACAAATCCCTAGGGACTTCCCTCAGCTATCCAGCAGCAAATGCAAAATGCTTTTCCTTGGGAGGAGCTGAAATGGAGGGACAGCATATCGGACATCAGAGTGCTTTTCCGACCTCTGCTTATGTGTCTGGGTCACATGTGTAGTGGAGAGGGGAGGATGATGGTGGGAGGAGGATGGAGGGATAAGGCAGATACAGGACCTGAGTTCAAATCTCCAGCATACACACAAAAGCTGATGTAGCTGCAGAGACATGTAACCCCAAAGCTAAAAGGACTGGGAGCAGGAGAAAGGAGGGAGATGTGGAAATATAAGGGGAGAGGAGTTGGGCGGGAGGGGTGAGGCAGAAAGGGGAGGGGACAAGGCAGAAGTGAAGAGGGAAAGAAAAGGAGATGGAGGATGGGGAAAGGGAATAATAAAGTACATCCCAAGCTCTCCTTATACTCCACATTCATATAGACATGAGTGTGTACGATTATAATCCAAACTGGAAAGGGAGCTTGAGGCAGGAAGATTACAAATTCAAAGCCCACCTGGGCTACATAGCAAAATCATGCCAGCCTAGTTAGGCCTGTCCCAGTACAAAAACAACAAAGGTAGGAAGTACTAGGAATATGTCTCAGAGTGCTGCTTTTGCTAACATGGATCAAGTTTCCGTCCTCAATACTTTACAAATAGATGGCTAGGGAGAAGATCAGTTAACTTCCCCAAATCCAAGATGGAAGGAGAGGACTGAGTCTACATGCATACCATAGCACACAAGCCTCTCTGTCTCTGTCTCTCTCACGTACAAATATCTCTATCATAGCTGTTATTTGACATCTCCCATGAAGTAGGAGTCAAGGCCCAATTTTTCCTTGTCTCTGTGAAATGGATTATATTTCTGCAGTGATTTGTTGACCCCGGTGCCATAAAAAGATTTGCTTTCCATGCTTGTTTCCAGACCCTCTGTTCTTTTACACTGATGTTTTTCCATCCTTACTCCAGTACCATATTATTTTAATCACTTTGCTTTGTGTACTGAAACCCTATCCAGTACTGTGTCTTCTGATTTAGTTGTTTTATTTGAAGACGGTCTAGAGAACCTAAACTTCATATCTGCACTCATTTTATTATCAGGTGACCATTTTTCAAAACAAATTAACATAGCAGGATTTTGAATGATTTTATCATCCTTCTGAGAGGGAATGTTGCTAAGAAGGTGGTTTTTGTTGTTGTTGTTGTTGTTTTGTTATTGTTGTTTGCTTTAAAGGCAGGATTTCACTGTGTAACCTTGGTAACCTGGAACTCATTTGGAGACACAACTAGCCTTGAATTCTCAGAGATCCACTTGCTTCTGAGGTGTGCACTACCACACCTATTGGTACTGTTGAGTTCTGATAAGAAGCCGTCCAACCCACAGACACATTGTTCACTTCCATTTATATCAGTCTCAATTCTCTACGTGTAGTTTGCACTTTCTATGGACTGTGTTAGCACATCTGTTATTGCAGTTCTAAGTGTTAAAGGCTTACGGCACACTCCATTGCTACTTGGAATCTTATTTACTAATTTTTGTATTTACTATACAGAAGCACAGGTGGCTTATGATTCTTGTCCCTCAGTGCAGAAACTTGATTATTGTCACTTAATAACTGCAATAATTTTTTTGAATTTGTTGTATTTCATCTCTCTCTCTGTGTATATGTGTGTGTGTGTGTGTGTGTGTGCGCGCGCGCGCGCGCACGCATGCTTGTGTGTATATTCCTCACATTTGTCAGAAGGCTGAGTCAGATGCTCTGGAGATGGAGTTATAACATGGGTGCTCTACAAGAGCATTCTTAACCACTAAGTCAACCTCTAGCCCTGTCTTTATATAATTTTATTTTATTTTAAAAGTTTTTATTACTTTTAATTATGTGTCTGTGTGGATATGTGCATGGTAGTGCAGGTTCTCACACAGGTCAGAGGATCCCTTGGAGCTGGAGCTACAGATGACTATGAACAACAAAGTGTAAATGTTGGGGATTGAACTTGGGTGCTCTGGAAGAGAAGTATATGTCCTTTACTACTGAGTCATTTCTTTAGCCCCTGATTTTATATCATTTTAAAATTTTTGTTTTTAGGGTTTTCTTTTATGTGAATTGGTAAGGTTTTGTTTTGTTTTGACTGCATCTGTGTCTATGTGAAGGTATCTGATCCCCTGGAACTGGAGTTACAGACAGCTGTGTGCTGCCGTGTAGGTGCTGGGAATTGAACCCAGGTCCTCTGCAAGAACAAACAGTACTCTTAACTTCTGAGCCATCTCTCTAGCCTTGGTTTTATGCCATTTTAAATGCTCTCTCTATAGAGGAATGCCACCTGTGTTTTCACATTTCTGCCACAGTATCGCGTTCTCTAACATTTTGTTGGGTAGAGTATTCACTCATCCTTGGCTTGTTTGAAGATTTTAGGGAGAAAATGCTTACTATTCTTATGTGAATTTTGACACTGTCATAGAGTAGGGGTTTTGTTTGTTGGTTGGCTGGTTTACTGTATTATCTATTTATTTGGTTGGTTGGCTTTTTGAGGCAGGGAGAGATCTGAGATAATCTCTCTATGCAGTCTTTGTTGTCCTGAAGCCCACTATAAAGATCGGGCTAGCCTCAAACTTGTACAGATTCTCCTACTCCTGCCTCCCGTGCATTGGGATTAAAGGTGTGTGTCACCATACCCTGCCTACACTTTATTATTAATTGTTAGGCTGGCCTGCATCATAATAGTGGGTGTCTTCAAGATCTCATCCCTCATGTATCATTGCAGTGTGCTCATGGTCACCTGGCTGTCCCCTCTGCTATCCTTCCCTCTGTTACTGTTTCCTGCTCTGCATACGTAGTGATAAAATCTAGACTGTCAGAGGAGAGAAAATACAGGCTGTCCTGTATCTGATAGAAACACTTCAGTAGGCTGCAGGAGTTGTGTGTTCTCCATTGCTAATCCTTTCAGATCACAAAGAGGATTTGAACTTAAAATGACTTGCTATTTCCCTGACCCTTTCCTGCGCTTAAAGTTGATTGAGGTTAAAGCAATCTTGCCTTTCTGCATTAAACTGTATGGTGACATGCTGCATGGTTTCCTCCCACCTTTGGTTTCTTCTTGATAATTTTTATTTAAGATATTCGTCTCAGGACCAGCCAGATGGTTCAGGACTAAATGTGCTTGCCATCAAGGCTGATGACCTCATTTCAATCTCTGGTACCTATGTGGTGGAACGCACCTGGTGGAACCCACAATTTGTCCTGTGACCTTCACAGTTGTACCATGGCACCTGTACACGTACGCACGTGCGCGCGCGCACACACACACACACACACACACTACATTTTAAAATAGATACTTGTATCTGTTTTCAGGAGAGACTGCTTCACTGTTTTGTTTTCTTCTAATGTACATCTTGTAGATTGGTGTCAGCTTCATTGGCTTCACAAAATGAAGCCTTTTTTCTGCTTTATGAAATAATTTATGTAACAATTTTTTTTTTTTTTTTTTTTTTTTTTTTTTTTTTTTTTTGCCCAAATGTGTTTAGAAGACTCCTTACCAGGAACCTGTGGATACAAAGGTTTCAATTTTTGTCCTGACTAATCTTGCCAAATACAAAAACATTCTTATGTCCTGTTCCATGGGAATTTTATTATAGTCTTCATTTTCAAACCTATGTGAAGTTTTCTCATAATATTTTGCTCCTCCTACTTCAGCATGTCTGGTCCCATGGTTATGTGTTCTTTCCTTTTATTTTGACTTGCTTTTGAGTCTGGGTGCCATTCTGTAGCCTAGACTGCTTTCAGTCTTACAGCCGTCCTCCCTCAGATTCCAAACACTAGGCTACACTCCCCATATCTTCTTTCTGGTAATTGTTTGCTTTGCTTCATTCAGCTTTCCAGCTGGATGCAACGCCATCTGCCATTTCTTCTTTTTTTTTTCCCCCCTGACTTAGTGAGATCATATTTGAAAAGTCTTTGTGCTTATATCTTGAGGTGTTATTCCTGTTTGCCTGTAGCAGTCTCAGTGTTCCAGGTCATAGTTTAATCCATTTTGAGCTTCCCTCTTCCTACCTAGTTTGAGTCTTGTGCGCGTAGATACTCATCACCTGGTGAAGAGGCTTCCATTCCTCCATTTAAGTATCTTGGCACCTTTTTTGAGTAATACATATTTATTGGTCTTATTTCTTGGGTCCTCTATTCGGTTTCATTGTGTCTCTTTCCCTTCCTCCCTTCTTTCCTCTTTTTCTCTCCTTCTCTGTCTTGTGTCTATCTCTCTCCTCCCCCATCTTGCCTCCCCTCCCTGTCTGTCTCCCTCTGGGTGCCAGCACAGGCTGTTTTGTCACTGTGATTCTGTAGTATAATTTGAATTTAAGGATTGTGATGCTACCAATATTGCTCTTGTTCAGTGAGGATTGATATTATTATTATTTGGTGTCTTTTGTACTTCCAACAAGATTTTAATAGTTCTTTTCACTTTTGTGAATGATGTCACTGAAATTTTGGTGTGGATGACGTTGAACTTGTCCATCACTCTAGGTAACATGACACTTTATCAACATGATATCTGCCAACTAACCCATGTATATGAGAAGTCTTTACATCTTCTAGCATTTCTTTTGAATATTTTTATTAATATATTAATTTATCACATGCTGAAAGCAGATAAGTTAAAAGCAGCTTTACATGACAAATGTCCAGTAAATGTTGGAAGCAGCATATGGATATAATAGGTTGATAACGTCTCTCTGTAGCTTTGAATGCTATTAAGGGTCAGTAAAGTAACTTCTTCCCTTGCAAAACTCGGTTAAAGGTTTCTGTAGAAAAGAATTACTCATTCCTTCCCCATACTATGTTTTTTGTGCTATTAAATAAATACAGAACAAAGCCTTTTGTTAGGGACAGTCCAACACCATACGTGCAACAGACAGGCCCCAGATCAGAAACTACAGAAAGACAGATGAAAGACACAGGGAGACAAGCAGGGGACAATTGATCCAAAGCACCCCATCAAGCCCCCTGTTTAGTACCTCCAACATTTGCTATGTGTATTTACAATTATTAAATCTTTTGATGGATTATTCTCTTTATTAAGATACAGTGACCGTCTTGATCTCTTCTTTCCGTTTTTATCTTTTTCCAGACATGAGTATAGCTGCTTTTGCTTCTATGTAGATTCTGTTTGCTTGGGAATACAACATTCCAAACGTCCACTTTCTGTCTTTTAATCTTTGACAATGAGGTAAGTCTCTTGGAGACGGGACGGTTGAATCATGTTTTTGTTTTTTCTTAACATTTCCCAGTTCTGCTTATTGTTTTAGTGGTTGCACATTTTTATACAGGTGTGTTCACCTCTGCATGTCTGTGCATGTCTGTGCATGTGGAGGCCAGGGAATGACGTCAGGCCTCTAGTGCCTTCTACCTTACTTTTTAAAGACAGTCTCTCAGTGGACATGGACCTCACTTATCTGGCTAGACCAGCCGTCCAATCAGCCCCAGGGACTGTCCTGTTTCTGCCACTCTGACTTCCGGTGTTGAGGTTACAGATGCTTGCCATTATACCTGACGGTTTCTAAGGTGTACGCGCTGGCTCAGCAGCCTCTTTACACACCACGCTGTCTCCCCAACCCTCAGGCTGCATATTTTCTGGAGACTTAACGTTTATATTTAGAGCCATCACTGCAAGGTATGTACTGATTTCTTCCTTGTTCATCTTAAAGCTTGTGTGTCCACTGAGGTAAAACTATTTGCCCCTTTTGAAACTGCAATTTGTCTTCCTATTCTTATAGTGATATCTTTATTCTTCTCCACGCTCTCATGCTGCTGTGAATCTTTTTCTTCTCTGTGTAGTATTCTTTCCTTACTGTCTTCTTTCAGGATGGCTGAGTGGTGGTAGATTGTTTTAGCTCAAGCTGATCGTGGAGGGACTTCATTTCTCCTGATTTTAAAGGATCAATCTACTGGGCATAGTAATCTGGGTTGACAATTACTGACTTTTAAGATTTAAATATATCAGCCTGTGGTTCTTGTCCATTAGAATTTCTACAAAGAAATCTCTAGATGCCCTGATGCGTTTGCTTTTGTGCCTAACTTGGCTCTTTTGTCATGCGGCTCGTTTTTAGAACTGTGAGATGACATGGAAAGGTGCTTCTTTGGTCATGTCTAGCTACAAATTCTTCCTTTACTTGCATAGCCACATGTTTCTCACGACTTGGGGGATTTTCTATGGGACTTCCATGAAATAGAGTTTACTAGGTTACACTGTAACCTGGTTCCTTCTTTCAAGGGAAAATTTCAGAGGATTGGCCTCCTCAGCATGTCCTCAATCTTGGGTTTAATTTCTGGAATTTTTTGTTATGCTTGGTGTACAGCAGTGTTTCTCAGCCTCCCTAATGCTGTGACCTTTAATACAGTTCCTCATGTTGTGGAGACCCCCAGCCATAAAATTATTTTTTTTTCATCTACTTCATGAAGTCACTTCTTTTTTTTTCGTGCGTGTGTTATTTTGTTGTTTTTGTTTTGTTTTTCGAGACAGGGTTATGAAGTCACTTCTTAACCGCTTCTTTAAGCTTAGGGATAATTTCTAAATCTTTGCCATTGAATATTTTGTTCATTCAAAACATTTTGGTATTTTTAGTTTTAGCCACATTTGCTTTTTCACAATTGTTGGATTTCTATGGTTTCCCAACTCTTCTTATTTCAGAGTCATCTGGAGGAATCTTCTTATAGTATCTTATCCCAGACATGTCCTATGTTTTCAATGTTGTGGTGGTTGTAGTTTGTTAAATGTTTTAAGTTTTTGCCTGCCTGCCTGCCTGCCTTCGTTCCTTCCTTCCTTCCTTTCTTTACAGAGCCTTTCTATATAGCTTCGGGTGTCCTGGGATTCGCTATGTAGACCAGGCTGGCCTAGAATTCACAAAGATCCTCCTGCCTCTGCTGAGATCTGGGATTAATTTGTGCACCACCACGCCCAGGAAATAGTATATTTTTGTTGCTGTTTTCTAGGGCAAGAAACCTGACAAAAAGGAACATTACATAATGCTTAAACGGAAAGTTAACCCTGTTGCAGAAGGAGAAGCCATAGCTCCACCACCAAAGAAAAGATACAGGATGGACACGGTGTCAAATAAATCCCTTGAAGCTGCCACCGAGGCGAAGGGAGAAGGTAAATATATCATTGTTGAGTAGACAGATACGAGCATATTCACGAGTTGAAGAAAACACGTGGAATGATGAAAGTGATGGCAGTTGCTGCAGGGAGAGCAACAGGGCCAAAACCGCTCCTTGCAGCTATCATAGAACAAGATCTAAGAGGGGGCAGATGTGCTTCCCACCTGGCCGTACTTCATCACCTGTCCTCTCCTTTCCTCCATATTGGAATGCCGTATGGGCCCCTGCCTTCTGACTCATCCACACCACACACACTGTCGTGAACATCAACAGTCTGCGATGACACTGCCATTCTCCTCTCAGCAGCCTCTGATGCAGACAGCCAGCCCTTTATTAACGACCACTTTCGGGGGTTTCTTATTTTATTTTATGTGTGTAGGTGTTATTCCTGCTTGTGTCTCTATGCCCTACTTGTGTACCTGTTGCCCACCAAAGTGGGAAGAGGGCATGGGATCCCCTGGGATTGGAGTTGCAGATAGTTGTGAGAAGCCACATGAGTACTGGGACTCAAACGCGGGTCCTCTGGAAGTAGGGCCAGTATTCTTAAACCACCGAGTCACCTCCTCAGTCCCAACTTCCTGGGGTATCTAATCTCCATAATGTGTTTCTTATTGGTGAAGCCTTTTTTTCTGGTTTTCCTGCCCTTTATTATTTTTTTTTCTCCTGCTTATTCATGAAATATTTTCTAACTTAGGCCATTTGAGTCTAGTTCACACTGCCGTGACTAATTCCCACAGTGAAGATAGGTGATTTCTGTTTGGTCTCCATTACATCTGTACCCACTTCCTAACATCATCTCTCAACCCTGCAGCCAGGGTAAGGCTATCAGCGGGTCAATATAGCCGGCCGCCTTCGTGCTGAAACAAAAACCCTGTGCTCCCAAGCATGCAAGATACAACCTGACTCCTGTCCCGGGTCCATTAGGCTCTCCATAACCCGTTCTCACCATCACATATAGTCACCTTCATCCTCTGCGGCTATAATTTACCACACCATGCCTACATCCCCTCCCTCAGATCACATTGCACACTGGCACATCTCCGACAGCTACACAGACTACCTCTGTCTCCTCCTCTGTTTTACTTAGGGACCCCTCCCAATGGGAAGCACCAACCTGGCAGTCCTGGGAGCACCTCACATTTCTGTTGCCTTCTTCCCCAACGTGAGAGCAGCCCAGTGTGAGGTTCCTCTCTGATGTCTCCATGACACTGCAAATTCCATCAGAGCAGGGGGGGGGCATTACTGTCACAGATGACCCCTAGCACCTGGCAGAATCTGGGCACAACAGAACATGAGTGTGAGAGGGAGAGGAAAAAGATCTTGACACAAAAGTGAAAGATGCGTAGTCACCCAAGAATGCGAATTTCTTTGTGAAGGTGTGGCCCTACCATTTTGACATCTGTGACAGCTTTAGCTTTTTGACTTGTAAAGTATATCAATGTGACACTAACATGAGCGTGCCAGGGATGTATGTTGTTTCTTCATTGTCCTGTCCAGCTAGTGTGTGTGTGTGTGTGTGTGTGTGTGTGTTCATGGAGCCACAGGTATGATGTGGTGTTCTTCTATGCTGTACCCTGGGGTCACTTTGTCATGGTTGAGATTTTTCTCTGGTGTACTCTCCTCCTCTGCAATTATTTTCGGTCCTGAAGAGCGCAGAGATGCCTGTGTGGAGACATTGAGCTCACCTACTTCACAGCTCCATTTGCTACTTTGCTTTCCAGGTGCTACTGTCATCCAGAAAGCCCAGGTAGGGACAACGGAGGGTGAGTCCAAGTCACCTAAAGTCTACGCAAAAGAATGTGATCCAAAGCAGCCTAAGCCTGTGGCAGGAGAAGCCATTCTCCCTAGTCCACGAGGTTCTCTGCCTGACAACTCTCTTCAGCGCAAAGGTGATGATGGCACAGTTGCAGGGGGAAGTGTTAGCAGTGATAACTCTGCCAGCACTGCTAATGCACCAGCAACACCTCCATCGGAAGCTGGCCCCCACGCGGCCCCATTGAACCCAACTGTAACTAATTATGAAATTAAAAATGCCCTGATGACCGAAATCCGACGCTATGGACGCCGTAAGTACCCAAAGTAACAGAGACAAGGCAGGTGTCCCCAGTTGTATGATTAGAACACCCTGAAATTGCCTCAGGAGAGAGAGCCTTTGCCACAAGTGAGGTTTTCTATATAATTGACTAAAGTCACTCTTCACTGAAATAACTCGGCAGACTCCATCTTCCCTTCGTAATGTTGTTTGGCCATTGCTCATAAGGATTGTGCCCTTCCCTGTGAATAGGCATTTAGAACACATACCCACCATTTAGCGTTCTTGACCATAAAGTGCATTACACAGATTCACCAAGATCCCGTACTATTTTTCCATTTCTGAGAAATGCTCAAGTAGTCTTACATTCTCTCCAGAATATGCAAGGATTTTCAAGCTGCTTGAAGAGGTGCAGGGACCTCTGGAAGTCCGGAAACAGTTTGTCGAGTTCACCATCAAGGAAGCGGCAAGGTGGGTGCACAGGGGAACCGCACATCTTCCCTCAGTGGTTGGGTGAAGGGTGGAGAACAGAGCCTGCTTGCAGTAGTTTCTCAATCCCTGGCCCCACCTTTACAGTTGAGGCTGATGATGTAGACGTTTAGGTTGATGTCACTTGGGCTGGACACACCCTCCCAGGCCTCCTCAACCCTCCTTTGTGGCAGTAGTCTTGAGCTGGGCACTGATCCCCAGTAGACACCCTTCATATTGGCTAGAGCACCTGGTACCTGGGATGTAGACTATTCCCACAGATGGTGAGCCCTGCTTTGGGTCACACACCACTTCTTACTGCACAGGTTCTTTGGGTATCTTTTTTTACATGATGTTTATATTTATTTTCAGATTTAAAAGACGTCACTTAATACGTTATCTCGAGGACATACTGGAAAAATTAAAGTCGGAAAGCTCTCTCAAGAACAATGATCCAAACCCAAGTACATGATTCTGTTGTTACTGGTTGGTCAGCAAGATCCAACAAATATTTTAATGTGTTCCTGAATGTAGCAGGGGGATGCTGAAGCCTCCTCGCATGTATTAGCTAAGATAGTTACCTCTAAGAAAACCTTTTAAGCAACTTTGAATAAAGGATGAGCTTTCTCCCTATGCGTTTTGTTTGAAAACATAACTTCTTTCTGGTTTGTTGATTGTTTTCCTCCCCTCTGCTGGTTGATGTTATTGTCTTATCGGGTAAATATTATTATGACATGTCTGTACTCTGAAGCGGGTCACCAGTGTCATCTCTGGTATTTAGAACCAGTGTCATCTCTGGTATTTAGAACTGTGGTCTTTCCCAAGTATCACTTTCAAGTTTCTTGTTTGTTTGGTTTTGATTTTTGATTGTTGTTTTGTTGTTTGGTTTTCTGAGACAGGGCTTCACTGTGTAATTCTGGCTGTCCTGAACTCACTATGTAGAACTCACAAAGCTCTGCCTGCCTCGGCCTCCTGAGTACTGGGTTTAGCAGTGTGTACTGCTGTACCTGGTGTCCCACCCATCTCTTATTCCTGTTGTCTACAGATAACCCTTCAACAGGTCCTGATGCTTGACTTAGTGAACTATCTCAAAGCCTTTTTACTTAACTATCTGGGCTGGGCCATTCCATGCCCTGGGTGAGTTGAGGTTCTGGAAATGGCCTTCACCTCTAATGACAAAGCACAAGAGTACTAAGAGGGACTCCACTCCTTTCACACCATTCTCCTTAGCCCTTGAAGTGCATTCAAGTATCATGTGATAACCAAGTGTTATTCCAGAAATTACAGAATCCTCCCCCTGTGGTTGTTGATTGAGAAAGATGTGGTTTCCATAGTGATGAGCTGTTTACTTCCACTTCCATGTCAATGGATTAATTTTGGGATCTCCTTGCAAAGGTGATCTGGCAGTATCTAAAACTGTCAGGATAGGAAACATGAGTTCAGTGTTATATCCCTAGGAGTAGTAGGTAGAGTTGGATCCTCACATTAGTCCCTTCATCACCAAAGACGTAGATGAGGCTTTAATACAAACTGCTCCAAACACTCGGTAGCAAAAGAGAGACTTGCCACCTCCTAGGTCCTACCTATCCAATTCCATAGGCAGTGCTATGATCTAGAAACACAGGCAACTCTTCAAACATGGTCATTTTAGCTAGGAGTGTTGGCGCACACCTGTCATCCCAGAGTTTGGGAGGTAAAGGCAGGAGGGTCAGGTTTGGAAGTTTATCCTTGGCTACAATCCAAGTTTCAAGGCTAGCCCACACTAAATAGGACCCTATAAAAATATCATTTCCCCCCTGTTTTCGAACCAGTCAATTCCAGGTGTAGGAAACATGATGAGGCAGTGCATGTCAAGAGATGCACACTGGGTGCAATCTCCCAATTTAATGACATTTCTCTGTGGAGTGCCATAATGGTCAGGAAGTCATTTTCTAGGTCCCTGAGTGCTGACTTTCTCTTGCTAGTATGGCTAGGGAAGGAAGTCTGTGCCTTAAACAAATCTCTATGTAAGAAGAAGAACAAAGCTGCTCTACTCCTTTTTTTTGGTCAGTTTCCAAAATCATTGGCCTGCCACTTGGAAGCTAAGTCCTCACTCTGGGACACGGTATCTTACACAGTGTCACTGTCATTTCCCCTGTTGGGAGATTGGGTATCGAGCAGTGTGATTAAACTTGGAAGTTCATCTTCACAGGTTTGTGTATAATATCCAACCTGACACTGTGGCGGTAATGTCCTGTAACAGTGTGAAAGCTTTAAGAATGTGCACCAAAGGTTATGGGTGTGGTCCCAGTAGCTTCCCATTCTCTTTTGTCCTGCATACAACCTCAGGAAGCTGGACTTGTCACTAACTGGAATGAGCTGGGAAGTGATTTTTCTCGAGGTCTCTGCTCAGTCGGGACTTGACTGAAACCTCAGCTTTGGTTTTGTGTGACTCCCAACAGAGACCCACAGTACTGTTCATTTACATATCTCGTTGCTTTTAAGCTGCTGGGTAAGAGTAGGTTGTTATGTAGCAGGGAAGAAACTAATATAGGTGCTGCCTACATGTTGTTAGTCATTAAAGTCACACATGATTTTATTTTAGCATACTTTTCTTGTTTTCCTTATCAGTTGGCCACAGAGAACTATTCCTGAAGCCACAGATGCTATAAAAGAAAAAAAAACTTTTTTTTTTTTTTTTTTTTTTTTTGGGCCCTGCTCCAAACTAGCAGATTCTTGCTCAACATTGCACCACACAACCCTGAGGTGAATTGTTGCTGTGTCCCCTTTCAAAGCCAGGATGTGGGTATTTGCTCATGTTACAAGCACTATGTTGCTGTGCCTTAGATTATGTGATCACCAAAGGCCCTGGTTTTGTTTTACCAGTTTTAGAGTTTTACAGGCTAACACGTCCAAGGTCAGGAGCTCACATCTGAGGAACTCTTTCTTGATGCGTCATAATATGCTAGAAGGCAGCATCTGGCTAGAAGGATTGTAAGACAGCCAACCTCACTCTATTTTATTTTTACTTTAGTGTATTGAGACAGAGTCTCATGATGTAGACCAGGCTGGCCTTAACTTGAAGAAATCTCCCTCCTAAGTGCTAGCATTAAATATGTGTAACAGTAATTAGCCAACCTCACCCAGACAACCTCACTTTTTTTTTTCCCGAGACAGGGTTTTGTTTTGGAGCGTGCCCTGGAACTCACTTTGTAGACCAGACTGGCCTGGAACTCACAGAGATCCACCTGCCTCTGCCTCCTGAGTGCTGGGATTAGAGGTGTGTGACACCAAGGCCCTGATGACAACCTCACTTTTAAAACCAATGTACCTTGCTGTTTACTAACCCACTCTAACACTGACAATCCATCCAGGAATCGAGATCCCTCATGATGTAATCACATCCTAGAAGCTCTCGTCTTAGGTCTGGAAAGGTTGCTAAGTTGTACAGGCCCTCAGCTCTATCTTCAGCACCAGAAAAAGTTGTACCTCTCAACTGTGTTGCATTAGGAAGTAAACATCAAGGGACACATTCAAACTATAGCATCTTCTTGGGATGGCTCAGAGTCACCCAGTTATAGTAAGGAAACAGTCTCGGATTTGGGGGTCTATGTGGGGCACACTGTGGTGAAACATCCTTTTGATCATTGAGTTTACTAAAAGACTTATTAATGCCATGGACATACAGGAAACCAGTAGCACAGCCAGGGCCTAAGCGAAGTTCAGCCCCAACACCATAGGTAGGCACACAGCATAGTGGGAAATCTGATTTGAGTTTAGGCCTACAAGGCAGAGTTGGGTTGGGGGAGCTTCTTTGGTATCTCAGAGGAGGTTGGAAGGTTTATTTATTTTTCTCTAGCATAAACCTACAGCCAGGCTGAACTTGTTTCCCTGCTACCCAGTACGTTCAGATTTCTCTGGAGACACCTGAATAATTCACCGACCTTTACAATGCCTCATTAATCCAGTAACTGATTATAGGTCCATTTGGCATGGGTTGGGACCACAATTAACAAAGTAATCATTTTGTAGTGTAACAGGCATGGTTCTTCCTCAAGGGCAAAGCCACAGCAACTTCTGGCAAACAAAAGTCATTAGAGAGGTAACTGGGCTCTCCTTAGAAAACCATTTATAAAGGCATGTCCTCAGGCATCCCAAGGTGACCAGGCAGTTCTTAATGCAGTCTCATTTCGGCTTCAGATTATCTTTCTGTGAGTAGGCCAAGTCCTGTCTGAGATGTGTCCTTAATTTAAAATAAATCACCCTTGGGCCATATTTCAGCTCACTAACCAACAGGCTGTCAAAAGCTCCTTTAGCCTCTGAAATGAAACTGCTGAATCCAGAGGCTCAATACGTTTATTCTTGTTCAACATTATTTTCTTCCTATCTTCATGTCCCACCCTTAAAACCTATAGTTGCTCAAACTCTCTGTGTTCCTGCTTCAGCATAAAGGGGGAATCTTGGAGATCAATTGGAAAAATGCTGAAACTCTTTGTGATTCATTTTGGGGGCTAGTGAGAGACAGCGGGTGTTTTGCACCTTGGAATGAGGATAAGCAGAGATCTGCAAGACTTTTATCTAACTCCAGGGCTAGGGAGATGACTCAGCAATTAAGAGCACTGCTCATTCAGAGGATCCAGTTCAATTCCCAGCTCACACCTCTCTGTCACTCCAAGACCTGACACTCCCACACAAGCATACATGCAGGAAAACCCCAGTGAATATAAGATAAAAATACATAAATTATTGCTAAAAACAGATCTCTAACTCCTGTGTGACAACTATGGATTCTTCAGAGGATCAAGTGACAAGAATCAAAGCCATTACTGTAACCCATGCACTCAGAAAACTTAAGCAGAGGGATCTCCAATGCCATTTTACACTATATCCAGACTCTGTCTTCAATGTAAAAAAAAGAAAACAGACTCTCAGCAGATTTTAGGTGTATAGAACACTGTTGTTACCATGTTTTATCACTAACTGTGGTTGCCAGGTTACATATTCGAACTCTTGCACACATTCCTCCTATCTAAGCACCTTTACATGGCCTGACTAGTAACCATTCCCTAACCTCTGGCCCCCAGTCCTTAGCAACCACCATTCTTTTCTCTCTGTTTCTAGGAGTTCAATGCTTTTTCTTTTACTTTTTTTGGTTAGAATCCACATGGGAATGAGGTCATGCAGTATTTGTCACTCAGCACAGCAGCCTTTACGTTCAACCATATTGTGGCAAATGACAGAATTTGGCTTTCTTTTTCTTTTCTTTTCTGTTCTTTTTTCCTTACAGAATGTTTTTCTTTCTTTCTTTATTTTTTTAAGGTAGGATCTCACTCGGTAGCCCATGCTAGCCTTGAACTTGCAATGATCTTTCTGCTGTGCGTCCTTGACTGCTGGAATTACAGCACCCTATCAAATTTCCTTTTTTTAAACATCGCAATCAAATTCCATTGTGCATATGTACTACCTCTTCTTTATCTATTCATCTACTGATGGAGGTGCTTGGGCTGATTGTACATCGTGGTCATTGTGATAACGCTACAATGATATTGATTTCAATTCTCCCTGAGAAAAACACAGTAGTGGAACTGCAGGACCATAAGATCTTTGGTGGGTTATTTTGCTTTTGTGTTTTTGCTTCTGTTTTGAGAGCTTTCCATCCTGTTTTCTGTAATAGCTACACTAATTTACATTCTTAACAACAGTGTGCTCTTTGCAAAAAGTTCTCGGTTTTAAACATCCTTGACAACAGTTTTTGTTTTTTGGGTTTTTTTTGGTGTGTGTGTATGTATGTATGTATGTATGTATGTATGTATGTATGTATGTATATAGTCATGTGTATGGGTATACTATATGCACATATATGTGAAAGCCAGAGTAAAGGTACAGGTTCAGGGTGGGGTAGTTTCCAAGTGCCATCCACCTTGTTTTTTTTTTGGTTTTGTTTTTATGAGTCTCTCACCTCATTTGCTGAGGCTTAGTTGGCAGGTAAGTTCCTGTCCCTGTCTTCCCAGCGTAAGGATTACTGGCAGTCACTGACACACATACCGCATACCTTCTTTACAGGAGTTGTAGGGATAAAAAGGGATAAAACTTGCATCCTCAAGCTCTCATGCACTGAGCTGTCTCTGAGCCCCATATTTCTTTTTCTTTTTTCTTTTGTTGTTTTATACAAGGGCAATTCAAATAGGTACAAAGTGAAGTTTTGTTATGATATTACCAACCACGTTTCATGATGTCAATCATTTCCACTTAGTGACCTATAATTTACAGGTTGAAAATTCACTTAGTCCTATAATTCACCTGCTGGTAGAGTTAGACTTGGGACTTGGCTTTCTCAAACTCAGCTGCTGCCATCATAAAAAGGTTCAGCTGATTGTATGTGGATTTTTGACATGACCACAACATTTTCTCGCTGAAGTCATCCAGCAGCCCGTGAGGCATCCAGTCATCAATAATCTCTTCCCTAATCTGACTTTGGTGTTTGGAGCAAGCTTGCTCGCCTAGTCTTATTTGGTAGGGACTTGAACTCAGGACCTCTGGGAGAGTAGCTAGTGCTCTTAACACTGAGCCATCTCTCCACTCCGCAGTTTCAGTTTCCATCCTGGCAACTTCTGGTATCCGAGTTTGCTTTGTTTTGATGTGTTTATCTCCCAAATGGATTGCAATATCCACAAGTACAATGTTCCATTCACCATGTTATCCCTTGTCATTCCTCCAATGTGGCCTCTCCAGACCACACCCCCTTAGGCTTCCCTGACCAACTTATTGGTACCTGTATATTAAGTGACCCCTGGGGTCCAGAATATCCTCTACTCACCTTCCTTTTCTTATAAGATATTCCAGGGGAAAGGGTAGAGGACCTTAGGGTATTATATTTTTCTATTATGGTTAAGAAATTATGACAGGGCAGGAGCGATGAATCAGCAGTTAAGACACATACTTCTCTTACAGAGGACCTGGGTTCAATCACCAAAATCCACATGATAGCTCACAACTGACTGTAATTCCAGTTCCAGGTGATCCCTCTTGCTCTTCTGCCCTCCAACAGCAGCACATATAATCGTGGTGCACCAACATACATGCAGACAATACACTCATACACACAAAATAGAAATTAAAAGTTCATCTTACAAAAATACCGACATCACATTTCCCATCCTGACCATCCTATGTGGGCCATTGAGGAGTGTCAAGGGCACCCTCGTAGTGTCAAGAACTTGAGACCCAGTAAAATCTCATTCACTCCTCCACCACCTATCCTAGCTCTGAGCAAATACTTATCTGCTTCCTGTTTCAGTGATACATCATGGGTGGATTATATAGTATCTGCTCCTTTGTGATGGATTTCTGCAAGGTTTAGCCACATCAATAAGAATCCCTTTAAGAGTGCATAGCAATCAATTATCTGTATTTTAAGCCCTTTAGCTAGTTACCTGCCTATGAATATTTGGTTGCTTCTATGTCTTAGCTGCTATGAACAACGGCACCATGAACATAGATGTGCATGTATTTCTTAAAGACACTGCACAGAATACTTTTTGGTATACACCCAGAAATAAGATTGCTCAATAATTGGGCAACTCTATTGTAATTCTTTTAGGAGTCTCTATACAGACTGTCATGATATGGTTGCATTGTTTTCTGTTTACATCATCACTCCAGCCTCTCTGCTTTGTTGCCTACTGCATTTGTTCATTTCTTACAGAAGGGGCTTGAAGAGCTCCAACAGCGGTAGTGGGAGTACTTATTTCTCCAAGATGTTCTATCAGTTTCACTCTAACTTGCCATATGCAAACACTACCATTCCTCCTCCTCTGATAAACTCTCACTGAATAGTCCTGGCTGTCCTGGAACTCGCTCTGTAGACCATGCTGGCCTCGAACTTGCAGAGATCTACCTGCCTCTGCCTCCTGAGTGCCGGGATTAAAGTTGTGTGCCACCACCCCTGCCTGGTATATGTCTATTTAAAATTGCTTCCTTTAACAGCATGGAATGCTCTTTTTTTATCCGTGATACCTTCCTTTGCTCTGAAGTATGCTGTTTGAAAATAACTACTATTTTCCTGAATTACTTTTAGTCTGGAATATCTTTCTCCATCTCTTTACTTTTACCATTCCATGTGCCTTATATTTAAAGTAAGTTTCTTTTAGGTAACATATAATGGAGTATCGTATTTTGATCCCATCAACTTTGTAATGGTTGCAGTTAGCTCAATGATGCTAATGTGATTATAAAATATTTTCATATCTATCATATTTGTTACTGTTTCTTGTTACTCTTGTTACACTGTTTTCTTGTTTGCTTATTCATTTATTTGGTGTGTATGTGTGTGTGTGTGTGTGTGTGTGTGTGTGTGTGTGTAATGGAGTTTTGTTAGGTAGCCCAAGCTGGCTTCAGACTTGCAATCCTGTTTCAGTCTCCAGAGTAGTTAGTATGGCAGGCAAGTACCACCACACCTGGCTCTTGTGTGACTTAGAGAGAGAGAGAGAGAGAGAGAGAGAGAGAGAGAGAATGTACAGAATATGGGTATGTGATTTTTGTGTGTGCGTGTATATACACATGATCACATGCATGTAGAGGTCAGAGGTTGACATCTGGTGTCTTGCTCTGTAGCTCTCCATCTTCACCTTTTGAGACAGGGTCTCTCATTGAACCAGAAGCTATTGATTGGACAAGCTGGCTGGCAGTGAGTTGCAGGATCTCTCTACCTCCCACTCCATATAGCACAAGGGTTGCAGATATGTGCCCCCATATTTGACTTTTTATGTAGATTTGGGGGATCAGGAGTCAAGTCTCATGCTTGCACAACAGACACTTTACCGGCTGAGCCATCTCCCAGCCCTACTTTGTATATTCTTAATTGAGATTCTCATAGTATCCCCCCCCCAGTCCTCGCCTCTCTTAGTACGTCCATTGTATTTCCTAGAGATTGTAATGGATATAACGTATCTTTATAACTTGCAAATAACACTATATGTTTTGCAGTGAATATAAATGTCTTATAGTAGGAAAATATTCTCAACCCCTCCCTCCTATTATTTGTATCTTCTCGACTATATTAGTTCTTTTCTATTGCTGTGACAACACAGCATGAGCAAATCAGCTTAGAAAAGAAAGCCACTAATTGTTTTCAGAGGGTTAGAGTCCATGATAGCAGAGCTAAGGCATGCTAGCTGGAGCAACTGCAAGCAAGAGTCATAAAGAACACTGGGGATGATGGCAGAAGTCAAAGCCCACCCCCAGTGACACACCTCCTCCAATAAGGCCACACCTCCTAATGATTCCCAAACACTTCCACCAACTGGGGACAAAGCATTCAAACCTGTGACTCTGTGGGGACATTCTCCTTCAAATGATCACAACAACTGACCATACAAACATGAATATACAGTTGATCTTGTTGTTTAGAGCAAACAGTTGTCTGTTTAATATTAATGATCAATAAGAAAATTAACTTTTCATCTTGCTTCTAACCCATATCATTTTCCTTCTCTCTAAAGGACTGCTTTTGGTGTTCCTTCTGAAGGAGGAGAATTGATTTAGTTTGCCTGTGAATGTCTTTAGGTTTCCAATTATGAAGGATATTTCGCAGCATATGAAATTCTAGATTGGTTATACTTTGAATATTTTCAATATGTCATTGTACTCTTGTTTGCACAGTTTTGAAGAAGTTGGATGTAATGACAGTCTTTGTTTAACAGTAACTAAGGAATATTTTTATTTGTTTTTCTCTGGTCACTTTCAAGGTGTGTGTGTGTGTGTGTGTGTGTGTGTATGTGTGTGTTCTTTGAGAATTCCATACATGCATATATTTCAATCATATCTGTTCCTTCTGAACTCCCTCCAGATTCTTTCCCCTACTATTTCCTGTCAAATTTATGTCTTCTATTTTTTTCAAT